>NC_056609.1:8437456-8752304 GCF_018340385.1 Cyprinus carpio
CCGCTACTGAAGCTTCTGTCAAGAATGACAAATGAATCCACAAACAACCAATTTGTCAAAATTCCAAACATGATTGTTTCTTTCTAAATTCAGTCCATTAACTTTAAACAAACCGCACTTTGAGGCTTCAAATGAATGACAATCTCCTAAAAATATATCGTTGGAACTATTAAAACTTATTTTAGACAAAAGTTTAACTTAACTGTCCATATGATAGTGTCCATTAATGTAACTGATAGATTATCAGATGTGTGTAAATATAACCTATAATGGCTTTAGTACCAAAGTCGTTGCTTGTTTTCAGTGTTTCAAAAATGCAGTCTGTAATAGAGTTTAAAACATGTTTGAACGAAACAAACCTTTGCAGTAGAAACAGATAATGAGTGTTTACTCAAATTCATTGCTATATCATTTGGTAATTATGAAAGAATTAAATGATTATTGGTGTGAATCACATTACCAGCACTGTGTTAAAGGACACCAGACTGTATGTGTAACTAGAAATGTTTATCAATTCTGTTAAAAGTTAAATAAATCTGTTCTATAAAATCAGGTTTCTTTCTTCATTTGTGTGTTCTGTTGAGATTGTTGTTGAAATGGTTTATATGCCCTCGAATGACTCCGTGGCATTTTGTTTTTTCTGTTTAGGTTCCTTTTTCTGTGAGAATATCTGGTATTTTGTGTGTTAAGAAACAAAAACTTGAAATCAGTGACTTTATGTACTTTTATTTATTCAGTTGACAGGGATCAAAGCATTAGAGATCATGTAAGCAATATTTGCGATCAACCTACATGTGTACGTGCGCAATACTGCAGTCCGACACTGGCAGTGCACAGATTTCTGCACTGTTAATATTTATGTACCAAGTCATTGGTCCATTACTAAGTGAAGGATTGGTACATGAGACGACGTTATGATGAAATTCAATTTTCTGTCTAAAAGAAGCAGTTTAATTATTCAACCAGTTTGCAAATCTTGTCTTGCATAAGCAGTACTAGTGGTTACTATTTGAGCAATTCAATTGAAAAAGAACTATTGTGGTTCTATTCTAAACATTTACCAACACTCTGAGCCTAACACAAAGACCACACGACAAACACCGGCTGCTGTAGCTCATGACACGGCAGAATTGGCGAACTTTGGTGGATTGATTTCCAAACATACAGGAGATGGACTGACAGCAAGCATTGCTACACATTCGATATCAGGCACGAGTTATCAGATTTCTTGAGGTTCCAATAACAGAAGTTATTCTCTAATTAGCTGGTGTTTTATATGCCACTAAAGTTTATAATATAAACATTGAAATAATAAAGTAAAATAAACGGCAAAGGAAGCTCATTCCATACTTGAGAAAATAGTAAAATTCTATATATATTCTCAGAACTGATGATGGAGGAAATCATTCTCTGCTTTAGAGCATGTTTTCCTCCATATGTGCAGGACTGAGATTTAGAAGATAATAAAAAAATGTTGTATCTGTGCGTGATTAAAATTTATATAGATTTATGTTTTTATTTCAGTTCATCCCAACCACCACCCACCCCCACTCTGCCTCCATAAGGAAAGAAAATTAAATGTTTTTGTTTTGTATGCACCAATCTGGTCCATTTCCTCGTGATTTCTAAATCACATTACTGAAATTTAACTGCGTTAAGCCAAAAAAAAAAAAAAAAAAAGGGCAGAAGGACAGTAATTCACATGACAGGGATTCAAGTGATGGTGTACTAAAAGCCTTGCCTCCTGGACGGGACCTTTAGTCCAGATCACCCTTTCAATCAAGAAGATTACAGAGAGAATGAATCTCTAAAGAGCAGTGAAGAAAAGAAATATTGTGCAATAATCAGCGATGAAAAAATGCTAGAGTCAAATCTTCAAAAGCCAATGGATGTTGCATTCATATCTGAAAGAAAAGAGAAAATGGTTTGACTTCCTCTGAACACAAAAAATGGGACTACTTTTTTTTCATATTTATGTTCATATTTATGTTATTGTTTCTCACCTGTGTAACTGCTTGATGTAGCCACTTCTCTTTGTCCCCACTGAGCTTCATACAGGAAAACAGGTCACATACTGTGGGTCGGCCCAGCCTTTCCTGGACAAACCACAGGAAAACGTGCTATGAAGTGTATGTATATGTATATGAAAAATGTGTATGAAATGCAACTTTTAAAAGTGAAATTTTTAAACCCGAGTTCTATGGATGGAAACCTAAAATGGTTCCTTAAAGAGACAGTTCAATCAAAAACAAAAATTCTGGCATCAATTCATGTCATTCTATACACCTAAGACTTTCATTTATTATTAAAATACAAAAGAAGATATTTTTAATGAAACTTGAGAGATTTCTGTTCCTTCATTGAAAGTTGAAGCTACCAAAACGACTATCATAAAGACTTTGTAAAAATAATCCAATCAAGAGTTTGTGTTTACTATATTTGATGTGCCCTATATATGTGTGTTGGTCAATGTTTATACATGAATAAAGTTCTTAATTAAGTCTATTAATCATCTAAAGTGATTGTGTCTCTCTAGAATCTTTATGAACATTTTGGCGCCAAAGTTTTGATGGAGGGACAGAAATCTCTCAGGTTTCATTAAAATTGTCTTTATTTGCATTTGGAAAGTCATAAAGGGTCTTGGAACAGCATGAGGACAACTGATGACAATTTTTGGTTAAACTATCCCATTTATGTGTTTACGTTGTGCTGGGCCTCACCTGTGCACTGGCCCGTTTGCGTAGAAGCCATTTGTCCTCCTCGATGTCTTTGCTGTCTTGCTCTTTAATGTTCTCGCTCTTTGGCGTCTCAGTGGTTGTGCTTATGTGCGTCATCGCTGGCAAAAGCCAGTTCTGCAAAGGCTCCTGGACAGAGCTCTCAGAGTCTGAGGTTTTGAGGTACGGGGTCACCCAGGCAGAGAGGGACGACAGGGCAGGGGACTTGGCACTGTTGCTCGGGTGCAGCCACGCCTCTAGGATGGCTTGAACCTTCTGCTGCTGCTCCTGCTGCTGGCTGGAGGCTTTGTTTGTGGTGTTCTTATTGACAGGAACACCATTCTTATCTCGACCCTCTTTCTTGAGGAGCCAAGCACTGAGGGCCTCTTTTCCACAGTTGTCGTCACAGACACATTGAGCGTAGCTGGCACAGGTCTCGTTGGCTTTGCAGGTGGTCTCGATAGGGATGGTCTTGTGAAGCCACATCTCGATGGGTTCTGGACTGGTGACTGGAGTGCTGGAGGCGGATGAGGGTGGAGTCTTCAGGCACTTGAGCTTTCCAAGGTTTTCGATTTCCACGGCAGTGGTACGTGTGGCACAGCAAGATTTGCAGTCGGACTTCTGTAGCCAATCACTGGAGGAGAAGCTCTCGTAAAAGGGGTTGATGATCTGCTTGAAGCGGTCAGCATCTGACACCGGGCTGGTTTTATCTTGCTTGACCGGGCTTGGGCTGAAGAGCCACTTGCTGAGTTCTTCTTCCTCAATAGGGTCATCCCATTTGTCCTGCTGGTCTTCCACTTCCACCTCCTCCAGATTTAGATCACTTTCCTCGATCATCTCAATCGAGAAGGTTGAGCTTCCGCTGCAGGTTCGCTCACGAACTGGCAAATTCTCCTTCAGAAGCCACGACTCCAGGTCTTGAAGCTGGCCCCAAGCTTTTTGGAAGTCAAAGACAGGCAACTGTCGCTCTTCCTGTAAAGTGGAAGTAAAATGAGTGTGCCATTTTCTAAAGACATGCATTTAAGAGCAGTAGCGCTTTAGCTACAGTCAAGTGAATAATTCAACAGTTCTCAACAAGCGGGTCACACATCGGCTCTTATATCAGACTATAATCACATGATGAAAAATAAAATAAAATAAAATAACAGTTTACCTGAGATTCCTTGGAAACAAGCAGCCAGTCCTGGAGGTTTGTGCTGAGGTGGTGTCCTACAGGAGCGCTGCTTACTGAAGGGTTTCCTAGAAGCCACTCAGCCAGAGGCGAGTCCCATTCAGGATCCAATTTCTAAGTAAACAAGATGGTTATTTTACTTTAGATGCAAATTAACACGCAGGAGGCTACACAAGCCCTGTGTAACATCAAAAACAAACCTGTTTCTTGCAAGAAACTGGGCAGTCCTGGAGAAGCCATGGTCTCTCAGAAGAGTTTGAGGCCTCCATGTGCTGCAGCAGAGAAGAGTTATGAATTCATGTGCTTTGTGTAAGGGTGCACAGGTCTATTATTAGCAATGGTATGAGCACACAGTATTCTGACACGCTCTGCTCTCCCCAGCTACACTGTGATCCTGTCAAAAGTCAACTAGTCAATTTCAATTAGTCTACACCAGGCACAACAGCACTGAACAAAGTGCAAGAAAGTTCAGAATCAATGATTGATGGAGCACACCAGAAATGGAACAGCATTGTTTGATATCCAGTTTAGACAGTATTGCTGATTATACTGGGCTCTGTTTGTGTCGTACCACTGATGTCAGGTGTAGACAGTGTCAGTGTATTCAAATAATTCAATGGTTTTAAGTTTTCATCTAATGAAAACAGTTTTGAAAACATGCTTTGATTATTTTTGCTGTATTATAGTTCTTGCATTAAACAGTTTTAGTCTACTTGGCCATGGTTGAGGTTTGGTCAAAATTGAATTTAAGCAATTTCAAATAAAATATATTGAGATATGTATTGATAAAAGGCTGAAAATATTGAGATCTACTGGAGTTTAAGTCCTTGCCATACTATTAAAAAAATATCCTTTTTCCCCAATATATTAATCTTATAACAACCTTAAGCCTTCATGTCCAAGTCTGCAAATCAGCAATTCCACAAACCTGGGTAGAAATGGTCCCAAAGGATGTGATGGCTTGGCGCAAGCTGCGTGCATCGGCTTGGAAACTCATCTCTGGGCTCTCGTCAGGAGTCAGATTGAGAGAAGAAAACCTGGAGTGACAAAAGACGAGTTTAAAACCCATTACTATCCAATACATTTTCATTATCTACATAGACATTTTTGTGGTTGAAAATCATTGGAGATTGTTTGGAGATTCACAGGAAGACGGGGAAACCACTACATCACCTCTGTTGACTATCGTGACATGTAAACAGTCATTTAACACACTGGAGCAGATTCACAAAACAAAATCATTCTAGAAAAGTCCATCTGGTTCTTACTTTTCCAGGCAGTTGGTGAGCTGGGTGGCCAGATCGTTACTATTGGAGTACTCCAGCTGATGAATGAGGATGTCAAAGTGGCCTTTGAGCTGTAAGAAAACACGAGAGAACAATCATTTCAGCTTTACAGTAACTGAAGCAGAACAGTTTCAATGTTCAGATTACATTTCTCAGAATTATCAAAAGTATCTGTGCTGACTCTTTTATTTTAGTCTTAACTGTAAGTCAATACTTAAAAAAACAAAAAAACACCAGTTTTCCGCAATAACAGCTCAGTTTTCCTGACTGACAGATGGCTGTGTGCACAAATGATCACATGTACTTCTTCAAACCAAAAATGTAAAAATGCTCACCAAATGCAGCTGCTGTAGCTGCTGCTGTAAAGTTTCTCCTTTGAGCTGCTCCACCAGATCAATCTGCTCCAGCAGCCAGACCTCACGAGAGCGAAGGACCTCCAGATGTCTACTGATACAGCTGTGCAGCTGAGACTTCACCTGTGAGCAAGCAGAGGCACATACGTGTGAGTCCTGACGCGTCTGCCTTTGATATGAAGGCGCTCGGATGCCAAGCAGCTTTTAAAACTCTTGCTGTGGTGAATAAGACGTCCCTCCTCCTAAACCGCTGAAGGACAGCCTGCAATGATCTGAGGTCTACACTAATAGAAACAGAGTCCTTATTCATTTAAAACAGAGAAACATTATTATACTCTGATCCATGCAGCTGTTTCGAGAGATTATGGGGAAAGCCAATGAGGTTTCTCAATGAAGCTTAAGTGAATGAGTCTAAATCCTATATACTTGCCTACAAACTATTTTTGAGACAATTTCTCAATTGTTAATACATCTGAACTTGTTTAGCTGTGGTCAAGTAAGCCCTACTCCTTTTAGACTACCTGCATCTAAATAGTAATTATTACCTGTGCTTGTGAGGTGGGACAAATTATGTCATATACATGGATGTTTTCTTATGTTTAGAACACAAACAAGACAATAACATCTCATTGTGCACTAAATGAACTTAAAGCACATTACGAAGCATGTCAGTGTTCACACCCACTAGAAAAGATAAATGATGTTTATAACGAAGTCACACTAAACCGTTAATAACACAAGCATGATTTAAGAGTTAAGTATAGAAATAAAAGATTCAAAATAGGCCAGTGCTTCATATCTTTTCTTTATGACAGGCGCCGTCTCTCACCTCTCTGGAGTTGCTCCTAAGCTGAACTTCAGCTTTGATGACCCCAACGATGGCCTCCTCCAGCTGGGCCCGGGCCTGAGTACACTGCCTGAGTACAGCCTTCTCTTTCTGCCCCACGGATGACATGCTGCGGACAAACAAACAAAACACACCAGAAGTCAATCACTTCATCCTCTATTCTCAAAGGACTGCTTCTAAGCATGACCAAGATTTGAAAGGTTATCAACCAAACAGTTTTGGGATACCATTGATGTTCCAAATAATAACAATCATAATATGATTCTGATTGGAACGACATGAGGATAAGTAAATGATTATTTTAAATACGGCATAATTGCATTTCAGTTTTTCCTCTTCAATTTGTTTACATTTAAAAATTGTTTATGATGGCAATATTTGTGACAATTCGTTTCTAGCAACAAAATAAAAGAAATACAGTCTGACTGAGAACGAGTGATAATTGGTCTGATAGTTAATATCCTGCTGGGCAATTATCATCCAGTTTTATGATTTTTTTGTAAATATTGTGGAAACATTTCTTTAAATGTAATTTCCATTATTTTAAGCAAATTTTATTTTGTAAATTAAATTCTGTTGTATAAAGCACCAATCAAAGTTCAGATACACTTGACCGATTTTGTTTCTCACAATCTTAAAAACCTTTTGATCCGAAGGATTATGCATAACTACTTGAAATATTTGCAGATAAATTCCTTCAAATAAATAGCATTTTGATTGAAGGTTTTTTTTTTTAACTTGAGTTATACAAGGAAAGAAAAACTTTCTGCTTCCAGCATTTATGTGAACTCAACACTGTTCAAAGTATAGTATAAAACATAACAAACATTGTTTTTCCATAGTTTTAGTGACAGTTATTACAATCTGGTGTTGAAAATACTCATTAGAAGTGAGTTTGACAGTGCAGACTTTTACTGGTAGTAGAAAACCCGTATCCGACTACTTCAGCTGTGGCCTTTTTCCTGTGAACTCAAAGCCTCTCTGCCAAACTTAGAGCTACACGTGAGGTATCATTCAATACACAGCTGACAGCATCTCAAGGGCGACATTCTCAGATTCCTGAAAAATCTGTGCAAAACAAAAAAAAAAACCAGTGCACACACCTATAAGAAGAACAGGAAGAGCTGTTTGGTGCAGCTCTCAAGCTGCGTCTTCGATCAGACAGCTATTATTTTAATCTTAAAAAAAAAAAAAAAAAACTTTATGTAATGACAGCCAATAACAGAATTCAGAAGCATCTTTGAGGAGCACAAAAACAGCAGCATCTGCAGTGGACAGAACAAAAGGCCAGTCTCTGCACAGATCTAGAGCTTTCCATCCTGACTGCATGCATGGATTATAAACCAGAGAAACAGGAACAAAACCATATCTGGACATTTCAATTACAACAACTTAAACTAACAAAACACTTAAATATCAGATCTCTCTGAGATTGAATAAAACACAGTAACTGTGGCACTGCCAGCGGTTGCATTAGACAGCAATATCAGAATACTGTAATACCACAGTATTTAAGAAAATACCATGGTACTGCCATAATGCATGTCAAAAACCATGCAAGTTAATACGTCAAAAACCAATAGTAACACCATGGTACTTTTAGTTTAGTGTAACGTTTCGTAATAGCCACGCATGCTGGTATTTACTAAGAATTCACTGTTTGTAGTAATACAACGATACAGATACAAAAAGCCCTTTCGTTTACATCTAATCTAGGTTTACTTAAAACGTCAAGTCAAAGTAGAAATTCGGCTCCCACCTCGTCTTGTCAATCACGCGATAAACAACGATCGTCGATGTAATGCAAGTGTGCCGATGAGCTCCTTTATTGTGATTAGATGAAAGTCTAATTGTTCTCGCAGTTTATCTTCTCCTCGGCCCACAGTGACGTCACTGCAGACGTAGGCACAAGCAGCGCCGCCTCCATCTGCCTCCACTCGAGCCGACGGATTCTGCACGTACACGGGGGCCCACTCACAGGGGCGCGCGACTCACGACACGATCGCGATACAACGCACTCGATGACTTCCAGAAGCGCCCCCGAAACACCACAATCTGACAAACACTGCGCCCCCTGCTTGATCATGGCAACTTCTGCTTTACAAGGAATCAAAAGAGGAACTGGAACTTTAGTTAAATGCTTACATTCTTTAAATAGACTTTAAAAATACCCGCAAAAAATGCTGATTTCAGACCTAAAACTTGAACTTCATCCAAGAGTTTGCAGAATTACAAAGGCATACGTCTCACTAGTTTCAGCTCAGTGTGTGAAAATGTCAAAACTGACATTTATAGGCACATTCAATCAATTAGTTAATTCACTAGAGATAATCAATGCTATAGTGAAAATCATCACATCTAGTATAAACAAATACATCATGAATGTCAGTCCAAATTAAGATAAACAATGCCACAAAGACAACGTGTATGTCAACAAATAAAAACCTATTTGAGAATGAAGCAATGTTTAGATGTAAATGAAAGTCTTCAAGCTACCTATTTATGTTTTTATAACTTAATGACATGTGATTTTTATGAATGCTTTTATCTATATCTGCAATCCACTAACGTTCACTAACCTGGAACTACTTGCAATGATAATATTACGCAACTTTAGAATACATGCAAAGCTTACACTTTATCAAGATGTGAAAATCGCATTAACAAAAAGCTACATTAAACCAAAACTAAATATCTAACGCGGGCACTGAAAATATATATCCTACAGATCGCCCGTCTGTAGCCCCCTTTATGTGCCACATTGCCGAGGACACAGTGAACGATCAACTCATGAAAAGAAAAAATACACTTTTTAAAGACTTGTCATTAAAACGATTCTCAGATGAAGTATACTTAAATATATAATCGTAACAATACAGAAGAAGGCCCGATATTTTACAAATATAGTGAGCTGGTGCACTCACCTCCACTAACCCAGATTCACATCCGACGCCGCATTAGCTAAAAGTGAAATTATTTCTCAAAACAAATATGTCATTGTAGAGACTCGATGTATACATACCTGGACTAGCTGGTAACCTTGTATGGAAACAAATGGGATGTTAATATAATAGGCTTCTGCGAGAAGGCAGTGCCGCGTCCCCTCATGCGCTACGCTACCAGCGGGGCTGTTTTGCAAATCACGCGAGACCATGATCTCGCGATACTACTACGCTCTCAAACGTAGTGCTACCATCTAGTGGCCAGTAAAAACCTTCACTGATTTACAGCACGCGAGCACACGTCACACGACTTTTATTTTGACATGACATGATATTATACGTGCTATAAAACGGCAAGGTTTTGTATGTAATTAATACCTATGTGGTTAAACTCGAGTTAATGTGAAAATACTGGAAGAATATAAGACTCGTATTCCAAGACTGATCAAATGCGGAAGTTTTATCTGCGCGTTTAGCGGAAGTGGCGTCAGACAGTTCCTCGACGATACGTCGAGATTTTACCCCAGCGCTTTACAGCTGGCAAAATAATCCGCGTAAACCTTTTTAATGCTAAACTACAATGAGCGCCAGAGTCAAACTATAGACAGCAGCATCCTGAAATTACTCTGACTGTATTCTAGTACCTGTTAGCGCAAAACAATGTCGGCGTCACAAGGCGGCACAAACACGAACACGGAACCATGGGGCAGTTTTGATGACAACATCATCCAGGTAACCATCATCATCATCATCATTATTATTACTCTAATACAACTTCTGGAATACACACATTATTTACTGTTAATAAAGCTTAGTGTTTCACTTGCTCTAGTGTTCATTTCATAATAAGCTCAAAACTGTCGTGGTAAACAACATTATTATTTAGTTTAGCATTCACCATATATCACAGTTTTTAGTAAACATATTAGCACAAAATTAAAATGTCCTGCATGCTACATAATTGCATTCTCTAACATATTACAAATGTGCAATTGGCTTCATGATTAAATAAATAAATAAATAAGACTGTGGCTGACCCCAGGGCAGCGGTTCGGCGGTGATAGACATGGAGAATATGGACGACACCTCTGGTTCCAGCTTTGAGGATATGGGAGAGATGCATCAGCGTATGAAGGAGGAGGAGGAGGTGACAGCCGAGGCCGCAGCTACGGAGGAGGACAACGGAGAGTATGGGGAGTTTCTCGGGATGAAGGGCTTGAAGGGACAACTGGGCAGACAGGTGGCCGATGAGGTGAGCTCGTGTGACACATGATTCACATTTCCTGTAGCTTTGTGTAGATGAGAGTACTGATATATCTCGTATCCGCACAGGTATGGCAGGCAGGAAAAAGACAGGCCTCAAAAGCATTTAATCTGTACGCCAATATTGACATTCTCCGGCCGTACTTTGACGTGGAGCCTAATCAAGTCAGAAACAGGTAAGATGCACGTCAGGCTTTCTAACAGCGCCTTCTCAGTGTCGGCTGACTCAGTTAAGCAACTGCTTGATCCACAGGTTGGTCGAATCCTTGATCCCAGTCCGAATGATCAACTTTCCACAGGTGAGACACTTCATCATTTTAGTTGTAAGCATTAAGGAACAGAAAGCATTGATGAGGGCAGGGGTCTGGCGTCTTTGAGCGAGGGAGATCAATATTATTATTCTTCTAAAGCCCGCTGTATTGTATTTGAAACACACATTTCTAAGGCCTCTAAATGATCAACTTAATCAAAACTTTGCTGGAAAACTTCTTTTCTGGGATCTGACTGAGAGTTTATACTCTAAGGTCTTTTAGTATAATAAAAAAAAAAAATTGTGGTACATGTCTTATTGCTGTAGAAATTTGTACTGATATTTAAAGTAAACATATAGAAATAACTGTTATATTATTAGTATTATTATTTCAAGTTGAACACCTACTGGACTGAAGCAACTTTTTACTTGATTATCAATTTTTTTTTTAGAAAAAAAGGCTTTTGATCACTCTGTATCATCATTATATCACATTGCATTATGTTTTGATCCCCACTATTAAATCTAAAGAGCTTTGGTCGTAAAACTAAGCATTTAAAAAGTGATATCATCTAATTAATTATTAGGAGATTTAGTGTGTAAACAAATATGTTTATTTATTTTGTATTGCAAGCTTTGTAGGGTTATTCAGTTTTAATCTGTGTACTTGTATTTTGTCTCACGGGATATTTTAGTTTTGAGCTTTTTGAAAAGCCAAAAATGGGACAAAACTGTGTTACTCAACCCACTGGACAGCACAGATTTATAAAAATATGCTTTTCCTCATCTTTTAAACCCAGAAAGTTGCTGGAGAGCTGTATGGACCAATGATGCTGGTGTTCACGATGGTGGCTATTCTGCTCCATGGCATGAAGACATCAGGAACTGTCATTGTAAGCGGGTTCGTCTGCGTCAGTGAGAAATGTCATCCAAAATTGTGATAATGATAGAATCTTATTTTATTGTTTGTTGAAACAGAGAGAGGGTACGCTGATGGGGACTGCCATTGGAACCTGTTTTGGATACTGGCTGGGAGTGTCCTCATTCATCTATTTCCTTGCTTACCTGTGCAACGCTCAGATTACCATGCTGCAGATGTTGTCTTTGCTCGTAAGTACCTCGCATTACCCATGAAGATTGTATATGACATGCTCACGTCATGCTAGGGTTCATATGATCTTTGTTTTCAGGGTTACGGTCTCTTTGGCCACTGTATGGTCCTTTTCATCACTTACAATGTCCACTTCCACTCGCTCTTCTACATTCTCTGGCTGGTGATCGGAGGACTCTCTACTCTACGCATGGTAAAGGAAGAATGAACGAGGGCTAAGATCATATATGTATGTGTAGTCACTATATCCAGCTGTGCCTTCATTGCTTTGTTGTCTTTCTCACAGGTGGCTGTGCTGATTTCCCGTACTGTTGGTCAGACTCCTCGCCTCATCTTGTGTGGGACCCTGGCTGCTCTTCACATGCTCTTTCTGCTCTACCTGCACTTTGCTTACCATAAGATGCTCGAAGGTAAGATGCAGCAAAACAAAATAAATTTGACCTTTTGATTCCATGAAGAACAAAAACACTATTAAAACTGAGTAAATATAAATCACAAAAAAATCCACACTTTTCATTGTTAAATGAACACAAGGAAACATATTATGTTTGTGCATTATTATTCATGCATATGCACTAAAATAACAATACATAGAAATAAACGGCAATATTTGCATACACATTTTTATGCAAAACATTTTAATACATGCATGCAGAGACATGCATTAGTATTTTTGAGTGATGATGCAAAAGAAAGTAATTGTCTTATCATGAGTAAATTAGTTTAAATGTTAATGTCCAAATAAAAATTGCATTATTAATTGCAGTATTACTACTTTATATCTGCAGCACACTCTTTGTAATATATAGTAAATGTAATATATATCATTCTAGGAGTGTGATGAAAGAGATTGTCTTCAAGGCATTATTGTGACCTTTAGTAATTGAAATTCCCTCTGAAATCTAATTTTAGAGACGGTATGTGTTTTTGGTCCTTTTTATTTTTAGCCCATCAGAATGAGGCCAGTTGGAAAACTTTAATTTGTCTGACTTGTAATCCTTACCTGTGGTTGAGCAGTATCTGCATTACTCTACATATATTTGTTGCCTTCTATTTAAATAATGTAAAGCAATCCTATCCACTGATATAAGCACAAATATAACCGCTGCGATTGCAACATTTGTCACACATTGCAAGTCTAACTGGTATGACCTTTTAGTGTCAGTACCAAGTTCCCCTCAAAAATTGTGAAATGTCTAAAAGTCAATGAGGGACTATCAATAGCCTATGCTATCAGGCTACTGTACTTACAGTCAAGATTTTGCTGTGTTTTTCTGTTTGCAGGTATTCTGGATACCTTGGAAGGACCCAACATCCCACCCATCCAGAGAGTGGCCAGAGATGTTCCTGTTGTTGCAAATGCTGTTGTAAATGCCACCATCAAGTCAATAGCTGCAGTTGTACAGTCACAGTGATTATGTATTTGTCTTCTGGGATTGCTCACACAGTCCAGTGAGGCTAGTGTATATATATGTAGGGTCAGGGTAAAACAAAATCATGGGGCAGTCTCTGTTGAGCACCTTGGGCCTGAGCTCAGTTTGTATCTCATATGTTGTTCTTGACGCTGTCATACAGAACTAAAAGGATGTTCTTAGGTCTAGACGGCTTCACTTAATTTTGGCTCCTGTTATTATGAGACACACTATCCCATTTACTCTACACTTGCCTTACTCATTTTTTGCTGATGGTTACAGTCATGTACAGACCTGCTAATATTAGAATGGTTTATTCAGAATATGTATGGATTCCTTAAGGATGCTGATACTAATAATTATTCTAAAGAAACCCTGTTGACATTAAATGCAGCTGGATGTTTGCGCTCTGTGAGAGTGCACTGGTTGTCTCCCTTACTGAGTGACATCACACAACACTTCTGTTTTTAGATCTTGTTGCATAAATAGTTTTTAGATATTTTCACAGTTGCAAAAGAAGTCTTTATCAAGATTCGATAGAGAAATCTTGATCGGAAGGCGAAGTGCATAGAAATACAGAAATGCAATGATATGTTATTTGAAGATGAGAAAGATTGTTTTGGTGCATGCAATTTTTTTTCCCTAATCTATATTTAACCAGCCATTGTGGTGCAGTCTGATTCCTGCTATTTAAAGCTATGGTTGGGAGTGAGGGTTTCCTGCTCTCTCATTATGTTGTCTTTTACATGTGAGCTTCTTATTTAAAGGGTTCTTGTAAAGAGAAAATAAAGAAACGCTGTTGTCCTTATTTGTGATGTTTAAAACTCGGACTCCAATTAAAGCCATTAAACAATACCTACAGTATTTTGTATTAATAGAGCACAGAACAGTAGCTGATGCTCTGAACAGTAACATTTTGCTAAACCTAAACATGGTTAATACTTCATATGATTTGATGTGACTTACTGAAAGCTGCTCTGAGATGAACATACTGTAAATTGTTTTATAGAAGTCAGTGAACTGTAGGAATATTCATGGTTCATATACACTCTCCGGCCACTTTAAATAGGTTTATTAGGTACACCTGTTCAATTGTCATTAATGCAAATATCTAATGAGCCAATCTCATAGCAACTCAATGCATTTAGGCATGTGGACATGCTCAAGACAATCTGTTGAAGATCAAAGAAAGCATCGTAATGAGGAAGAAAGCTGATTCAAGTGACTTTGAACATGGCATGGTCTGATTTCAGAAATTGCTGATCTGCTGAGATTTTTGTGCACAAACATCTCTAGGGTTTATAGCAGTGGTCTCAAACATCATTCCTAGATTCCTGTCAGCAATGAAGAGGTGAAAATTCACACAGGCTCATCAAAATTGGACAACAGACAGTTTGGAAGAAGGTTGCCTGGTCTGATGAGTTAGATTTTTGCTGTGAAATTCAGATGGTAGTGTCATAATTTGGCCTAAACAACATGAAAGCATGGATCCACGCTGCCTTGTATCAATGGTTCAGGCTGCTGATGGTGTAATGGTGTGGGGGATACTTTTTTGGCACACTTGGGGCTCTTTAGTTACAACTGAGCAAATTCCACAGCCTCCTGAGTACAGTTGCTAATCACGTCTTTCCTCTTATGACCACAGTGTACCCATCTTAATGGCTACTTCCAGCAGGAAATGTCACAAAGCTCAACATTTCTCAAACTGGTTTCTTGAACATGACAATGAGTTGAATCTATAAATGGCTTTCACAGTCACCAGATCTCAGTCCAACAGAGCACCATTGGGATGTGGTGGAACGGGAGATTCACATCATGAATGTGCAGCTGATAAAACTGCATGATGCATGATGCTACACTATCAGAAAAAAAAGGTACAAAAGCTGTCACTGGGGCGGTACCTTTTCAAAAGGCACACCTTTGTACCTAAAGAGTCCATATTGGTACCTTAAAGATGCATATAAGTTCCTAAAAGGTACTGCCAATGTGACAGCTTTTGTACCTTTTTTTTTTTTTTTTTTTTTTTTTTTTTTTTTTGAAAGTGTATCATGTCGATAGATCAAAATCTGTAAGGCTTCCAGCACCGTGTTAAATCTATGCCAAGAAGAATTAAGGCTGTTTTGAGGGCAAAGGATGGCATTTGTTCCAACATTAGTGTCACGACTAACCCACCTTTTCTAAAAATGTGTGCAGAATGCAGTGATCTGATTAGCCAGTGTCTGACCCGTATCCAACTAAACGGACAACGTTGGAGCAGATGTTACAGCATGAATTAATTAGACATGATCTAGATTGGAGAGGTACAGGAGAGTGGCTCAGTTACTGATTTCAGGTGTGAGGTATATTGTAAAAGTCAGAGTGGGAAACTATGCTGTCATACTGTATATTCAGTTCTAGATTTTTGTAGTGTGTAGTGTTCATTTTAATGTTCTCATTATACTGATAAAGATAAAAATACTAGGATGTTAAAGACTGTCAATGTGGAAAATTGTCTTGCTTTTCTTCTCCATGCAGGCCATTATAGTGCATCCAGTCTAGAAAAAGCACTCTGGATTAAACGCAGGGTTGGATGAATATGATCCTGACAGGGAACACTAGGCCCTCACGTGTGCCTGCCAAATCAGAGAGCTCAGAGCCTGTCCGCATCTTCAGCCCCATCCTAAACCCAGCATCAAAATGAGAAATAGCAAGACTTAACAATAATAATAATAATAAAATGAGCTAGAGACCAGCTATCATCAGGGGTTCTAGGCATCACATTTTTTAAATCCCAGTCCTTATTTAAAACTTTACATGTTTACTCGGAACATGCAACTCACCTTTTGCATTTAAATTTTTAGATGCACCAGACTTTCTTTTTGTTTTTAGATGGTGTTCTGGTTGACTGCGATGATCAGGGTAAGTTAAGGTGAGTCCATACACTGGGCTGCATTAGGAATTAATTGTGTTTGTTTCATTCAGGGCTCACGTTTCCCTGCTTTCACACAGATAAGGCCATGCAACCAGACACGCTCTGGGTACAACTGGTTATACCATCCACCCTCACATCCTCAGACTGTTGCTGAGAGAAGAGACTGTTGATGTTAGTTTGGATCCATTCGATATATTATTCGTGTGACATTCATTTGGATCAGTTCTGTGTTTGGATCCATTCGATATATTATTCGTAAGACCTACCTGTGCCACAGAGCTGCGATTGGATGACTATTATTTGTGCATGTATATAAACAATGGCTAACAACAAAGTTTTGATATATTTTTATAGTAGCTGTTTGGTAACAAGTGAATACAATAACACTGACACACATTCAGGCAAGAATCAATAAGATAAAGTATATTATAAAACCTTATTTGATACACAAGTTTCTAAGGCTTCTAAATGATCTGATTTTTATAAAGTATGAACACTTCTGGACTGAAGCAACTTGATTATACATAATTTTTGGAAAAATCATGCTAAAATAGGAGTATCAAATATGACACGTCAGGCTTTTGAGAAATATTTATTTACATGTATAGCTCAATCGTCATCGTATTGCATTGCATATATGTTTTGCAAGACATAACTGATATTTATATGCATTTTAAGTCTGCTGTTGTTATGACGTATTGATTTACATTACATGGAATCAGAATTTTATATAACAACTGCACCAAATTGCATATTTTTATTCAGTTCAGGCCTCTGAATAAACCTTTTTTTTCTCCTCGAGTATATGACCTCCATGTTCTCCTGTCATATAATATGAGCCATAAAAGCCTGAAGTATCAAATATTCAAACACATGCAAATATATGCAAACTATTCTCTTTCTTCTTTAAGTGCATTTTTTTTTTTTAGATTTTATCTAAAAGGTTCAATAAGTTTCATTAAAAATAAAAATAAATTTATCTGACAAATTTCATGTGTCAGATATTACAGGGTTAACTGAGTGGTTAATCTGTCAGAAAATTACAGGTTATTTATTTTTACTTTTTTGATGTGTAACAAGTTAATTTGTTTCAAATAAGTTATAAGTTCTTTTGTGTTGTTTCAAACGTTTACATTCTGTTGCAAAACCTATATCCATTTTCCCACTGTGAAAATGTAGGGTACATCCCACTATTTTTTTTATACCCACATATTTTATTTATTTATTTATAAAAAAAAAAAAATAAAAAAAAAACTTGATATGTACAGAAATTCACTTTGTGAAAATAAACCTAGGCTGACAAACATCACCAGGGTGAAGAGTGTGACAACTTGCCCCGGTGTTAATAGATACAACCTACTTCCAAGACCGGAGTAATCATCCATAGAGCCTACACTCGTTACCTTGCGCCCATTTCCCGTTCACTACACTGGCGCTCGGCACAGAGGCGTTCTCTCCTTGTGGCCAATCCCAGCATCAGCTGTCAGGCGGATTACCTCGAGCCTGGAGTCGCCTAAAACCCGTTTCGTTGGTGAGATGGGAACAATTTAACGTGAGCGACGTTTTATATAGTAACCGACAGCACCAGCATCATCATCGTCTTGGGCTGTCGGGAGGCAAACGCACAAAACGCTGAAGTAGACAGCAGCAGCAGCAGCAGCAGTAGCACCACACCTTCCGTCCGCGATATTCCGAGCTCGCCTGGTGCACCGGATTAGACGCCGCGGACCCGACCTCCAGGATCCATAATGCCCGTTAATCGAGCCTGACAACACCGAAATGCTGCCGGGCTCTATTCAGATCACGGGAGAGGCGCTGTCCGGCGCGGAGATCAAAGACATCTGCGACAGTCTGAAGGAGAACAGCGTGCGGCTGCTGTCGGTGCGCGGCTGCCAGCTGTCTGACCGGGACTTCGGCCGCGTGTGTCGCGGCGTGGCGGAGTCGCACTCTCTCGCGCAGCTCAACCTCAACCTCGGCGTGGTGTCCACCATCGGCCGGACCAAGCAGCTGGCAGATGCTCTGAAGGCCAACAGATCCCTCCAGACCCTCTTGTGAGTGCCTCGTCAAGGATTCTTTAGTTGGTCACTATTATTATCATCATCATCATCATCGCGCATATTTATAGCGGTAGGCTATTACTGAGGAGAAGTTTCCTGTCAGTCAGTCAATAGCAGACTTAAATTAAAGAACGGAATCGAGACATTTAGATAACACAGCATCACTGGTGTGCTTTTTGACTTTGACAAATAAACAACTCCCAAAACACATCCAGTAGGCTATCTGCCTTAGCTACTAATCCTGAAACGCCAAAATCTGCAATGTGTGTATTATTGTCTCTAATGATGAATTGATTGCGATGTTCCTCATTTGTACGTCCGCTAAATGAGTTCATAAGAACATTGTACAACAAAATATGAAGGCTAGTAGCTACAGTGTAACCCCAGCAATGCGCTAAAATAATTTCTGCATTTCTGTTCATTTTTTAAAAATAGTTCTTAATGTATTAGTTTTAATGTAGGCCTACTGTATATAATAGAGGCCTATCTATTATTCGTGTTTATAAAATGAGAGTCTGAAGAACTTCCATTGACACATTAGAATGTTCGCTCTCCAGTTCCGAGGGATTCGATTACGTCACTGTAATATTAGAGGCCGCTAGTGTTTCTCAGATCGTTTGCATATTGAATTGTGATTGGTCTTTTTTTCTTTTTTTTTTTTGGTTTGTGTGTGTGTGTGTGTGTGTGTGTGTTTGTCAAACGTATTATTTATATGCATTTGCTATATTGGAAAGTGTTACAACCTTAAGTCATGTTTTGTTTTGTTTTTTCTGTAAATCTTATAATGTGTGTGTGTAACGCAGAAGCAACAGTTGAAACACTTCTGCTGTCTTGAAAGCATTGTCATTTTTCTTCAGGGAATGCAAATGTAGCACAGGAAATAATGGCTGTCTCTGTCCGCTTATCCCATGCCTTTACAGTCTCCACGGAAGTCCACTTTTAGATGCAGGACTGGTCACCCTGAATGGAGCCCTCTCCACGCACCCCTCACTGGTGTCCTTGGATTTGGGGGACTGCATGCTGGGAGATGAGGCAGTTCGTCTCATTTGTGGCATGCTTCCTCCAGATGGAGCCAAATCGGGTAAAACATCACAGCTTCCCAGGAAACACTGTTTACTAAAGACAGTTTCCATACAAAAAACCCTTTGTGATACATTAACATAATATATAATGCGACTAACTGCTTATTTAAGCTTAGAGTTTTTAGTGAATATTACAGTATTTTTCAATTGACTGATTCAATACACCAGGGCACCATTTGATTATGCTAATATGCCAGAAATCAATATCGTTTGCAAAACTGACACATTCTTGTTGTGTTCACACTTCTGCTGCACTCTCCAAACTCCACAGCTCTCAGCGCTTCGGCACATTGTCACTGTGAACACATGGTTAATATAGTTTTGAAACACATTTTCTTCACTTTTATTGAATAATAAATGAAATGGCCTTGACATTTACCTTGAAACTGTAACATATTTAGATATAAGTTTAGCATGTGGAGGATGATGATGATGCATGAGCCAGATGATGAAATCCTAAGGAAAATTAATGGATATATTTGCTCATTTTTGTTGTCATAGCACAAAATGTAAAATTATTCAAAGAAGGCTATGATGGCCCCCAACCTGGGGCAAGTAGCCCTCTTTTACTTTCACAAACTGTATTAAATGAGTTTTGATATTCTACAGAGTATAATGTCATAGATCACTATTTTTCCAGAGATGCGAAATTAGATTAATTAACCTCAAAACTTTTTTGAAAGATATTCGGACTGTAGAACATTGATAAAGACTGTGTGTAAGGATTTCATTGATTTTGAGAGTGGTTTTTCTGTGTGTAATTCGGGAAAATTAGTACAATTCTATTAATAATGTATATCTAAATGAAAAATACTGTAGCAGTAGTTTTAAATCTAGCAGCAGGCTTGGCTCTGTGGTGAATTAACAATGCTGTTTTATGCGATCAATAATACTGCACAGGGCTTAAAGAGCTTACGCTGAGTGCCAACCCAGCCGTCAGCACGCAGGGTTGGGCTCGACTGGCCATCGCCGTGGCTCATAGCTCACAGTTACGGGTCCTCAACCTCGACTACAATCCCTTAGGTGAGCGATTTTCTGCATGTTTAAGGTATGGATGTATGATGGACATGATACACAGATATTGTTTTAATCAGTATTAATAAGCTCACGAGTTTGCTTTAAACGTTTGTAAAGTGAATTGCGTGTCATGGTTTGACACAAATCTATTTAACAATTAATTCAAGGAGGCAAGTCTTTGCCTGAAGTACAGTGGTCGATGTAGATGTTATATACTGAGACATTTATTTGCTGACTGTTGCTCCCCGGTGAATGAAACTGCCACCCAAGCGTGCAAATGTTTCTGCCGGAGAAATGCAGGGGTTGCACTTTGAAAACCACTTGGTTTGCACCTTGCACTCGAGTGTCTGTCTCAGCTTTTCCCATTGCTTGTGGTTTCCAGGGGATCACATTGCTGGGATGCTGGCTGTCGCTGTTGCATCCAGTCGAACTCTTGAAGTTCTGGACTTGGAGGGAACCGGCCTCACCAATCAGTCAGCACAGGTATATTCCAAACACAGAACTACAGCATGAAACATGGGGATTTTTGAATATATTTATTCAAATTAATTTTTTTGCTTGTTTTTTTTTTTGAAGCCTAACAACTGTCTGTTTCACTTGTGTGAAGAGATCCTTTGACTGCATGATGTGGGTTCACAGCAACAGCCTCCAAATGCAAATGGCACACTTAGAATCAACTCCAGACCTTATATCTGCTTAATTGATGTAGAAGTAATGAAGGAATAGTCCACATCTGTCCATGAAACTTATGGTCCCTTGAAAAGGGGGGAGGTACATATCAAAGAGCTGTAATTTCTCAACTTTTCCTCAAATTTTGATTATATAACAGCAACCTGAATATGTTTTGGTCAGCAGCTAAAATAATAAAAATTGTGCTTGTGTCTGAATATGTTAGGACTCAACTAAATATATATATAAATATATATATATATATACACACACACACACACACATACACAGGTGCTGGTCATATAATTAGAATATCATCAAAAAGTTGATTTATTTCACTAATTCCATTCAAGAAGTAAAACTTGTATATTATATTCATTCATTACACACAGTCTGATATATTTCAAATGTTTATTTCTTTTAATTTTGATGATTATAACTGACAACTAAGGAAAATCCCAAATTCAGTATCTCAGAAAATTAGAATATTACTTAAGACCAATACAAAGAAAGGATTTTTAGAAATCTTGGCCAACTGAAAAGTATGAAACATGAAAAGTATGAGCATGTACAGCACTCAATACTTAGTTGGGGCACCTTTTGCCTGAATTACTGCAGCAATGCGGCGTGGCATGGAATCGATCAGTCTGTGGCATTGCTCAGGTGTTATGAGAGCCCAGGTTGCTCTGATAGTGGCCTTCAGCTCTTCTGCATTCTTGGGTCTGGCATATCGCATCTTCCTCTTCCCAATACCACATAGATTTTCTATGGGGTTAAGGTCAGGTGAGTTTGCTGGCCAATTAAGAACAGAGATACCATGGTCCTTAAACCAGATACTGGTAGCTTTGGCACTGTGTGCTGGGCCCAAGTCCTGTTGGAAAATGAAATCTGCATCTCCATAAAGTTGGTCAGCAGCAGGAAGCAGGCTGTGTTGACCTTGGACCTCAGAAAACACAGTGGACCAACACCAGCAGATGACATGGCACCCCAAACCATCAGACTGTGGAAACTTTACACTGGACCTCAAGCAACGTGGATTGTGTGCCTCTCCTCTCTTCCTCCAGACTCTGGGACCCTGATATCCAAAGGAATTGCAAAATTTACTTTCATCAGAGCACATAACTTTGGACCACTCAGCAGCAGTCCAGTCCTTTTTGAAGCGAGACGCTTCTGACGCTGTCTGTTGTTCAAGAGTGGCTTGATACAAGGAATGCGACAGCTGAAACCCATGTCTTGCATACGTCTGTGCGTAGTGGTTCTTGAAGCACTGACTCCAGCTGCAGTCCACTCTTTGTGAATCTCCCCCACATTTTTGAATGGGTTTTGTTTCACAATCCTCTCCAGGGTGCGGTCTTTCTTATTTCTTGTACATTTTTTTCTATCACATATTTTCCTTCCCTTCACCTCTCTATTAATGTGCTTGGACACAGAGCTCTGTGAACAGCCAGCCTCTTTTGCAATGATCTTTTGTTTCTTGCCCTCCTTGTGCAAGGTGTCAATGGTTGTCTTTTGGACAACTGTCAAGTCAGCAGTCTTCCCCATGATTGTGTAGCCTACAGAACTAGACTGAGAGACCATTTAAAGGCTTTGCAGGTGTTTTGAGTTAATTAGCTGATTAGAGTGTGGCACCAGGTGTCTTCAATATTGAACCTTTTCACAATATTCTAATTTTCAAGATACTGAATTTGGGATTTTCCTTAGTTGTCAGTTAGTATCATTAAAAATAAAATAAATAAACATTTGGAATATATCAGTCTGTGTGTAATGAATGAATATATAAGTGCTGTCAAACGATTAATCACATCCAAAATAAAAGTTTTTGTTTGCATAATATATGTGTGTTCTGTGTATTTTTATTATGTATATATAAATACACACATAGGCCTACAGTATATATTTTGAAAATATTTACATGTATTTACAATATAAAAAATTACTTTTTTCCTGAAATATATACATGCATGCGTGTGTATTTATATATACATAATAAATATACACAGTACACATACATATATTATGTAAATAAAAACTTTTATTTTGGATGTGATTAATTATGATTAATCGCTTGACAGCACTAATATATATATATAATATTTTTTATTTAATGTTTTTTATTTTGATTAATCGCTTGACAGCACTAATATATATATATTGCATAATATTTACTTAATATTAATTTTGACACCTGTATGATTTTAATTTTTACAATACTCATTTCTCAAGTCCTCCAGCTTTTGTCAGTAAGTTTTTGTACACTACTGTCAAAACGTATTTTGTTTTTTTTTTTTTTTTTGGTGTCAGTTTTTTGCTGCATTTCTAAAATACCTACCATAGAGTTCACTTTCATTTCTGAAAGAGTAAACACTATTCATAGGACTTGTTGATTTAAATCAGTGATGAATAATGTGTAAATTCATGCGGGTAAGTGCTGTGTGATGCATGCAATGTAATCTGTTCAGTGGTTTCATTCATTTCACCCTTGAAAGGAGACAGGGCATGTAGATCAGATCTGTACTTTATAAACCATAAGAGCAATCCAAAACCTTTTCCTATCACCTCCTGCTGAAAAATAGCACTGTGGGGGAAAATAATGGATTAAGCACAACTTTAAGCCATAATTCCTCTGTCACCCGCGTGGCATTGCAGCTTTCTCCTGTGAAACACAAAATGAGATGTTAAATCTTAGACTGAAAGCATCACAAGGTCTATACAACATGACATCACTAAACAGATAAAGTATCCCTTTAAAAGCTCTCACACCTTCTCTGTTCATAACTCTCCACTAGAGGGCAAAGTTGTACAGGGACTTTCTTCATGCTCTCAGTGTTCATTCTCCTGTCAGGATAGTTGTAATGACTCTGCTTGGTGTCACTGGGTGGTAAAATACGCATTGGTTGCAATCTAAGCAGGGTCATCCAAGTATTTGTGCCAACTTTCCCTAGTAAAAAAAAAAGTAATATATTTAAGATACATTTATTTCATACTCAAAGTAGAGTTCAATTCTATTAACATATTTACTGACATGTCGCTCGATCGCAAGCCTTCCATGTTTCTCTGTGGTCAGGTCTTCCTAGACATGGTGGAGAACTACCCCACCAGCCTGCGTGTGCTGGTTCTAGCCGAGAACGACATCAGCCCTGAGCTGCAGCAGCAGATCTCTGATCTCCTCTCTGAAGGCGAGGAGGAGGAGGATAAGGACGGAGAGGCGCGCGGACGCTCGGTGCCCCCCAGGGAGAAACCCGCCTGGGTTCCCCACAGCAGTAAGGGCTGACCAGCCTCACTCTCTCTCAGCCTGTTCTCTTTGCTTCAAGACCGTTTCATTTAGATTTCTCTTCCGCTCTCTCTTTCCCTCTTTGTGTGTGGATGACTTTCCTGGAGTAACTGCTTCTAAGAGGCTGGGGCAAAAGGGAAGTACAGAAATTGACATCACTCATGCATTGTTTAGGAGAGATCATTTCTACTTACGAAATAGAAATATGGATTTCTTATAAGGGCCAAGTTGTGAGTTCTCTGTCCTGTATATCCTGAAGTCATTAGACTTAGAGGTTATTATTAGCAAGGTTCAATTTGAAAAGAATAGTTCGGCTGGAAATGATCATTCTCACATCACTCCAAACCTATTTGACTTTCTTTTTACGCAAAAGATGAGAATCCTGGCCATTCCTTTCCATATAATGAAAGTGAATGGGGACTTGTTGGAGGTAAAAAAAAAAAAAAAAAAAAAAAACTTAAAAGTATCAAAGAAGTACTCCATTTCACTAAAACCAATGACGTCAATAGTGTTGATGCTCCATTTTCACAGAAAGACTGTTATACTCATTGATTTTCAGAAAAATAGCCTACATTTTTTAATACATTAATGATTTTTGGTACATTCTACAGAAGTGGAATGGATTACTTTTTTTGGTACTTTAATGTTTATTACAGTACCATTACTGTACTTGCCTGTTCAAAAGTTTGTTTGTTTTTTTAAAGATATTTATTCAGAAAGAACACAAACTGTAGACTTTTAGATCATCAAATACACTCTGTTCTAACTGAACATGTATTTATCAAGGAATCATGAAAAAGCCTTGCACAAAAACTATTAAGCAGCACAACTGTTCTTAACATTGAAAATAATGAGCAGCAAATCAGCATATTAAAATGATTTCTCATGTGTCTCATGATGCTGACGATCACAGGAATTAATTATATTGTAAAATATATTAAAATAGCAAACTGTTATTTTAAATTATAATAGTATTTCACAATATTTTTTTGTGATCAAGTAAATGCAGCCTTGGTGAGCAGTATAGTGTAGGCCAGGATGTTTTTCAAAAATACAGCGGGTAAAAGAAAGTCAATGCAGGTTTGAGGGTGAATAAAAGATGAGAGAATGTGAACTATCCCTAGAAAGAAGAATCTTTAGTCGTTCAGAACTGGAAAAGCCAAATTCCTGTCCTCTTCACACATTGTCTCTGACCCTTCCAGACTCCTCCAGCTCCCAGATGGTCCTGATGACATCAGGACTGGGTGAGAGCTTTTTGGCAGAGACAGAGATGTGATTCTGGAGCTGCCCATGTTTTGCGAGACCACCAGCTAGTGCGCAGCCTCTCACGCCGCATGACCTGTAGCACTTAGCGCAAGACAGTTCAAAGCTGGAACAGAAACCTTAAACACCAAGTGACTTATAATACGCAATAGTGAATTATTTATTTTACAGATGTACAGTCTATTTATAAATCTACTGTATTTAACCAATAACAGTATACTCTGTTAGATGAGCTGTATAGGGTTAATGTTATGGCCTGATGCCTGAATAAATCAGTTTACAACTTTTTAAATGCTTTTTGCTTGGCTTTTTTGTTCTTGTGTCTACAAACAGGGAATTACTGCTAAAATAAACCAGCCAGATATATATATACACACACACACACACACACACTGACCAAAATTTATTCAGACACCTTTAACATTTCTCACATTATAACAGTTTAATTAAATACGACAATAACTCGGTGTCAGAACAAATGAATCTTGATAATGTCAGATAACTTTGATAGAAAGGTGTGTAATGAATTAGGTTGAATAGTTACACATCATGGTCAGTTACCAAGCGATGCTTAATTTTGTTCAGTCTGTGGTGTAAAAAGGTCACATTAGCAATTTAAGAAAAACACTTGAGCAAAACATGGTTAGGTCAAAGTGTCTGAATCATTTTTGGACCCAAATTTTGATCAGTTTTATTGGTAGTCCACCGTATGAAGAATTTTTGGGTATGTCACAGTATCCTGACTTACATGAACTATAGTGTCCTGCACCCACTAGTAAAAAAAAAAAAATATATCAAAAATGATATCTGGTGTCTGAAAAATTTTTGGTTTAATGTTTATATGACCAGTGTTCTCTCCCGTGAACACCTGTCTGTTTCCATTACACAGGTGTGTGTGCTTCACAGGCTTCAGTGTGGTGTCTGATGTCTGGTCATCGCTGTGTCTGTTCACAGTCTCCTTCATTTGGATTCGGGCAGTTGTGCAGTGTAAATACGATACTCCTACTCGGAATACATTGGAGCATTAAAAGTGCCGTAGCGCAGTGAAAACAGGCAGACCTTACCATTACAGTCACATCGGCGTCATGTTTTCTCTTCAGTGATATGGTTGAAAGCTTGCTGTTTTTGGAGATCCGTTTTTCTTATGGAATCAGCTGTAGAGTCTCAGTGTGGTTTTTGAGGATTTGAGTATGAGGGAATAAAAAGCATTTGTGCAGAGTGGATAATTCAATCCACCATAGAGTGTGGTTCACAAGCATTGTGCAGCACACAGCCAAAATGTATTTACACAAAATCTAGATTTACAACCCTCTTTTATGACAAGGAGAACGGCCAGAGCATATCATGTTGCAACACCAAGTGTAGCATGCATTACTGCATATGCATTACATTATAGAAAGTATGCATTATGTACATACATTTAATGACAGGATATTCATCATCTCCATGTATTTGCTCTAAAATGGCTTTTAATCATCCCTAATTGAACACCTTAATCAACTAATCAAGGCCTGCAGAATTACTAGAAAAATGTGCGTTATGACAGATATTTTGTTCATTTTGCCAGGCATATGTATATAAAGATTGGTCAACAATAATGACTGTTGCATAAAGACAATATTGAACTTGCAATCATGCTGTTTGTCTGAATATTGACATTCAGTACATCAACACTCTTGTTTGTGTGATATTACATAAATATATTGTGTTCGAGTTAGAGACTGAATAAAGAATATATATATATATAAATATATATATATATATATATATATATATATATATATGCAACGTTGAACATAATAACCAATCACGTTTCCGTTGAGCTCATGAATGCAATGCAACTGCTGTAAACGCTGCAGTTGAAGTTTTGAATTAATTATAAAAAAGGTCTTTACAAATGAAAAAAAAAAAAATAATAATAATAATAAATGCTCCTGGAAATGGTGTCCCTTGATGCAAAAGTACATTTCTGACCCAGCACATTTATTTTGCTTTCAGTTCTTTTAGGTATTATCTACTGCTCCCTTCCATGACTCTGAATAAGCAGCTCTCTATTTCCGGTCAGGGATAGAATTAGGAAATGGACACCAACACCTACCTAATGTCTATCTCCGCTCTCATTCAGCAGCTGCCAGGAAAGGCAAATACGAAGGAAGGAGGTCGTTGTCTATAATTAATGAAAGGCCTCCAATCAATCTACCAAGCTGCTAAAGAACTGAGACAAATGGAAGGCCAATTTTCCAGTGGGTAATGCTGTAATGAATCCTCTTCACTGACAGGAGCATGCTAAAGGATTCAGCGTGATGAAATACTCATTAGTCTGATCTGGAAGGGACTGAAATGAGATCTGAGTCAGGACACATAGTGCACAAAAATGCTGACCAAGTCTGGAATCACCTTGAGTCTTTCTGCAGGTTACGTCCGTATCTTTAGTTAATCACCGAGGTCGTCAAAAACACTCATTCATTCAGGAATCAAACACAGCACTTTGTGCATTTCGAAGAGCGTAAGCCGCTTGCGTAATGCTCAGAATTGCCAAAATGGCACTACGCTGATTTGGAGAGACACAGAGGAGAGGAATTGTTGAATCAAGTCGTTATTTTTGTTTTCTTTGTGTACAAAAAGTATTGTCGTCGCTTCATAACGTTACGGTTGAATCACTGATGGCAGATGGAGTATTCTGATGATGCTTTTCATACTTTCCTGGACCTTGACACTATTTATTTGGCAGTGTATGGGACAGTCACAAGCCTCCAGGTTTTCATCCAAAATATCTTAAATTGTGTTCCGAAGACGAACGAAGCTTTTACGGGTTTGGAATGACATGGGGGTAAGTGATTAATGACAAAATTTTCATTTTGGGGTGGAGTATCCCTTTAAACCAGTGGTTCCCAAACTTTTTCTGCCGGGCCCCCCTTTTGTAGAGAAAAATATTTTGATCTGCATCCTGAACAAGCTTTTTGCCAGTGTCACATGCAAAGAGGGCAAAAGAATGTTTAAATGTAAGAATGAAAAGATAATATTGAAAAATAACACTCCTGAACCAAAAAAAAAAAAAAAAAAAAAAAAAAAAAAAATTGTCTTGAGGTGTTAAATTTATGCAGTTATCCTGGAACCTGCCAGACAAAACAGCAATTAGGCCTAGTTCTCGTCAGCTCTGCTGATATGCTTTACTGATCCTAATTAGTTACTGTAATTGTTTTGACAATTAAGACCAAGGACTGTTGGCTGTTGCTAGGTGCTTGTATCCACCCACTAAAGAGCACTGGACCCTCATGACCAGCAGTGGGCACTCCTGCATCGTCACTGGGGCTCCACGGCTAGAATGACGTCATATGACAGAAAAAAAACACACATCCTCAATCATAGTAGTGCATGGAGGTGACACTGCAAAAGTGTACAGTTCAAAACAATTGTTTAAAATAGTTTTATTTCTTTTAAAATATACATCAGTTTACAAATTCAGAAAATAAAATTAGTCCAGTCATAAGAATTTTTTTTTTTTAGGGGAAAAAGCTGTGCATGAAACATCTACACAAACATGGAAGCTTTTCCTGATAAAAGTAAAAGTCAAAATAAATTAATTTAAACCGTGGTGAAAAGTACACTGCATGGGGAGGGGGATCAAAACGATGGTATGAGGAGGAAAGAAGCACCATGTTGCTACAGTTGCACATGTATAAGACAAGGTATGCACCAGAAATCTGTCTGAGGAATCACAGACAAATTCAGAAGACAAACTGTAAAACTGCACACATCTGACTGAGATTGTGTGAGCCAACATAAACATGAAACTGGTTTTTGAACCCTTAGAAAATCCCCTCATAATCAATGAAATTCCACCAACATGTTAAAGCATCAGGACAATAATATATTGAGTTTCACAGAACTTAAACTCCAATAATTTGAAACTTAAACTTCAAAAACAGAGGTTTAATAAATGAAGTAACAAAATACAACTATCAAAGAATTGCTAGGACTCTACAAAACATGAAGCACAACCAATTTTACTTCCAAGGCATTTTCAAGTGAAACAGGATGCTCAACCACAAAATCTAGGGCAGAACTTGATTTTATTAAAAAGGAATTGATTGGGTCGAGAATAGTTGTTTCATACTAAAATGAAACCTGTTGAATCAATGCTTAAAACTAGGGCTAAAGGATGGCTCATAGTTAATATTAACATTGACAAAAAGGAGTCTCATTGTAAAGGGGGAGCGAGCTAATTACACTTTGATGAAAGATTACCACGACAGTAAAACCAGGAAATATGCATTAAAGTAAACAGGGTCGATTTTCACTTTAATACAAGGTTATTAGTCAATAACAAAGGCTAATTTCAGACCTAATTTGACTTACATTTTGTTGATGGCTACATGAAAGTTGGCCTACTGATGAATAAAAACATTCATAGATCAAAGGAAAAGGAGTGCAGATTTAGCACCTTCTTGAAGGTTAAAGAGACGATAACATGAATTGAATATGTTTTTCCATCACAGAGACGTCAGCTTTGGGCAGAAGGTGGATTGGAGTGTTGCTTGGAGGATAACAATTTTTTTCATTTCTAAGATTTCTCAGCAAAGCTTTTGAAAGACTTACAGCACACCAGAGGGTCACCTTGGATTAAAGAAGATGTGCACGTCTCTTATGCATGCAATTAAATTTGAGTTATTAAAGTGGAGAAAGTCCTATTTATGGACTCAATGTATTGCACATTCTGACCATTGTCGTCTTTTTTGTATTTATTTGCATTTATATGCATGTCTGACGAGAATGAAATATTTAAGAGATTCTATTTCGTCATGCGAGACCCTGACGGGCTGTACTCTGTCTCTTTAAAGCATCACAGAACTATTTTAGAACATGATAAAATATTAATTATTCAGCATGGTGGGTAGTTACACTTCAATTAATCATGGGCTATTAATGGTACTCCCATATATTGCAGAGCAAGACTGATAACTACATACGAAGACCAAAGTGTAAGACAAGAAGAGTAAGTGTGGACTTGGGAGCCCTTCGATCGCACATTCTTCCCTTCACTGAGGAACATATAACTGAATTATTCAGGGCAAGGAGTGCTGTGGCAGACCAGCTATGTGGTGAATATATACAGCAAGCATTTTACAAAAGTCTGATGTCCTTCCAGGAATACCGTTAAAATGTAATACATGCTGCTGTACCTTCTGTCTCACTGATACGTTCATAAATAAAAGACTAATCCTAAAAATCCTAAGTACACAACATACTCTTATGGATGAGGAATACTGTTGCGTATCACCTGTAGGGTATATGTCTCAAATCACTAAGGGTGGAGGGAATGCTGTGTCCAGTAAAAAAAAAAAAAAATACAGTAATTTTTTTAAAGTACACTACTGCATGAAGTCCTGACCCAGGGTGGGACATCTGGATAATGACTGGTCAACAGACTAAAACTTACTGCAAATAAAAAGCACAAAGCAAGCACTTAAAAAGGCAACACAGAGTTTAATAGTCTCTAAAATATATTTATCAAAACAAAAGAATGAGGACGCTTGTAGTCATTGCATCTAAAACTTTTTGTTTGAGAAAAGCTGATAAATGTTAAAATGCTATTTGAACAAGGCTTGAAACGAAACGACTCGAACACTCAGCACAGGAAAAAAACAAAAACTTGTAGAAAGTATCTGCTGGACAGATTGATCATCCATAATCATGAGAAATTAGATTTACACACAAAAATACACACAGAAAAATACACCAAATGATGGCGGGATGCACAGTCCCCTTAAAATACATAAAGCATTAGCATCAGCTAAAGAATGAGGAGCCAATGAAAACGGATGCTACATAAAGATGATTACATTCATTAAGATCAAAACATGGCTTTTCTTGAAATCAGGATTTAAAAAGAACAAACAAAAATCTTCTAAATATTGTGTTCTGGTCATGTTTCTGGCTTAAATTTCAGCTTTTTAGCTCATTGTTTTTTTATTTAGAAGTCAGCAATGTCATCATAACAGAGAGAAAGCTTTGCTTTTTTTTGTGGTGTTTTTACACAGTACTATATGCATAGTTTTGAAATATTAATATGCCCTCTGAAAGGCAATTTGTGCCGTCAGCAGCAAAGGGTCACATTAATATATCTCTGAATTGGAGGACATGAAATACCAATGACACATTTTAATGTTTCAGCCTTACTTGTAGAGTTTTTTTTTTTACTCTTAAATACTGACCTTTGAAAAAAGAAAAAAAAAATTGATTAAATATTTAAAATGCCAAACGGCACTGTTTGGGTTAAATTTCTATTGTATTACAGTATAACAAATAATGTGTAAAAGGGATTGTATACCTTCTCATTTCATGACAGGATTTAGTAACCTATGCACTTATACACACTTCTGCAAGTGCTTAACTGCTTTGAGGGAAGTAATGGGACACTTCAGACCAGCAAAAGACAAATAAATACACAAAAAAACTCTTAAAATCATAATCAGGTTTAAATACCATTAGTCAAACAAAACAGATGAGAATGAAAATCAGGAAGTATACTTGATCATTAAAACATATACCGAATACATCAAAATCAAATTCAAATTATTAAAGTACAAAAGCTGTCTTTAGCTTGGGTGTTGAAATACAGTGGTAGATCAGTGAAGAGAGGTAACTGAAAATTGAAGGTGAAGGATCCTCTCAATTTATGATGACTAAAAGCAGGCTAAAGGAACAAGATGTTCTTTTAAAGGGTGATGGAGAGCCCCCTCTGTCAGAGCAAGGGTTAGGCACTGAAAATTGACAAGAGAGTCCCCATAGATTACATTTAATCTGCTTTAGCCAGCAGAATGCCTGACACAGTGGTATCTGTGAAGCTGTGGCCATTTGGTGCCATCCCAATCTCCCGTAACAAAGGACTTGCACTGGGATGCTGGGTAGATATCATTATCTGGGTAGAAAACTCTCACCCGAGGGCAAAAGCAAATGTCAAAACACCCATTATGTGAGATGTTCCATGTCCGTTCAGTGCCACAGGGATCCTTCCCAATGCTGCTCAATCTTGAACTCTTTCTCTTACAGAAGTGTAATTGTATAGCTTTGTCCTGCTGTTGCCCACTCAATCATGTCACATCAAACAGAATCAAGTCTTGGACTTTGAATGTTTTTTTTTTGACATTCTTGTACGATTCCAGAAGCACCGTCCATGCAAAACCGGACTGACTGAAGTACTTCACCAGCGGAAGCCACCAATACCATAGGTTCCACAGATTAAAGAGCTCCAAGCCTCAGAGAGAGGACAGAAGAGTTACAATAATGCCTCAGCAACAGCAGCATGACCAGGGATAAGTACAGCAATGCTGATCCGATCCCTTCCACTTGTCGTATGCTGCAATGCCTAGAGATTGCTAGTAAGACGAAGAGCACTCAAGGTCAAAAAAAGAAGAGAAGAATAAGCCTGGAAGTCTCAGTCCAGCAAGTTTCCATGCTCTTGAGCTCTGGTAAGGCTGTCTTTGCGGTGCAAGTGATGAACGCCCATTCTCTTGGGGCTCTTCAGAGGTCGTGAGGAGCCAGTCCGAGGGGGCTTGTCTGCATTATCCTCAAGGGCTGCTAGGACTCTTGAGCCGATGACAGGAAAGTCCTGGGGCAGGATATCTCGCTCCTCAGCTGAACTTCCTGCGGAGCCAGCATCTTCAGCAAACTCTTGACGCTTAGCAGAGGCTGGACTGCTCTCAATGGTGACCATGGTGTCACCACTAGCACCATCATTGTCAAGTGGATCAAGGGCCATCAGTAGGTGTTCACCCTCTTCCTGGGAAAAGTCACCTCCGTATTGAGTCTTTTTTGCACGGAGGTCTGCCATGCTGCTGGTGTCTGTATCCAAACTGGACTCTCTACTTGCTGTCCAGCTCTGGGCCGAGGATCCCTCCTCGCCATCAGAGTAAGCACCTCTCATAGCCCCTACTCCTGATTTTCCGTTGTGACTTCTTTGGAGATCTTTCACAGTCTCACTGCTGAAGGATGTGCGGTTGACGAGGGATCCTTCAGTGGATGGTGCCATTTTTTCTACAAACATGCGCTGCCAGTTGGCCAGTAGGTCCTCCTCTGAGCTACCAGAGCTTGCAAAGGCGCTCGGAGGCTGAGGGGGGCTGCTAAAGGGACTTGAATGACTGGAGAGGGTGTCCGTAGCATCCATCTGTGGAGGTGTGCGCTGGTGAGAAGCATGCCCTCCACCAGAAGATGAGGAGGTCCCAGACCGCCAACCCCCATCAGACACAGCAGGGCTATTGGGCACGGTCCGCTGTCGCTCGGCTGCCTCCTCTTCGTTCTGCACAAGACTAAGAGAAATGGCCTGACGAGTAGCGTAGGTGCAATTGGGCAGTGGACTGTTCTTGGGAATCTTGACTTTGTCATCGGAGGAGAACTCGATCACTTTGCGACCAGGGTACAGCGGGTTTGGTGGTGGAGGTGCTGGGTAAGGATTCAACTTCTCAAAAGAAGGGGCTGCCCCATCTTCTCCTGTTGGACCATCCAGGCTGCCCTGGCTTCGACACATGCCGTTTACATGCTGCTGATCAGAACCAGCTCCCACAGGAGGCCTGGCATGAACAGGACCCCCATTTTCACGCCCTCCACTGTCATCTTGGGGTCCTGTCATGTCCACGTGTACGAACACATCTTCAGCCACTGGCCGACCTGCACTGCTGCTAGACTGGGCTGAGTTGAGCACCAGGGGCTCCGGCTTCTCAAGAACACGAGCAATCACTGAAGTGGGCACTACGTCTGCGGGAGTCAGGCTTAGAGTGTCAGGATCCTGGGCTTGAGCTCCCTGAGAGCCCTGAGTCTTGTTAGGCAAGCTACTCTTCATGTGCTTGTTCACCATATCCTGTAGCTCATATGGCAACTGCAAAACATTATAGAGAAAATTAACACACAAACAAACGTGACAAAAGTTTACTTTTCCTGCAGTAGAGCTCATTTTAGAAATTGGTTTTCAATATTTAAATGACAAGTTATCCATCAACCTGAAAAAAAGTTGATTCAGTTTCTAGGGATAAGACTTTTTAAGGACCAGCCTTGCATGCATAATTCTTGCATGGAACACAAACTGGGAAAAACACTTATGTTTACACTGTGTTTCTCATGCAGTAGACAAAGCTATGATTAAGCTCCAAAAAGAACAAGAAAAATCAAGCTCCAAAAAGAACAAGACCGTACTATATAAAATAGTCCATACAATTTTCTTCTGTGTTCCAAGAAAGTATGGAATAACTCCAAGGTAAATAAATGATCTCAATCTTTTTCTTTTACCTTTCCTTTTTCTTGGGATCACATTTGTTGTCATGAGATTTATGTAGCTTGCACATTTTGTGGATGAATCCTTTCTTGCAAGTAATCTTAAAAGGTGCAATTTCACTAACATGCACTGGGATATGAATAGGATGTTTGATGAAGCCTATCTACCATACTGTCCCAATGAAGGTTATCTCAGTCATGATCAAGAAAAGCAGAAAACAGGGTTTTTTCCTTTAATACCATTCAATATCTGGCTGGCCTAGAAGAATAAAGAGTAAGCAGCTCACCTCAAATTAGATTATTACTGAAGAGGGGTGAGACAGACAGAAAGAGAGAGAGAGAGAGAGACTAAAAGAAAAAAGGCAGGTGATGAGGCCTTTATTTCATTCGGTAGTGTGGCACGATTTAACAAAGCCAGGCCAAGTCATTGATTTGTGGAAAAAAGGCAGGGAAAATCAGTGATCACACAGTCCCGCTCAGCTTTATGTTGTAACGATCCTTTGGGGCAGCAATTACCCACAAAGCCCTTACTTCCTCTGAGCGTGGTGCATGGGAGAATTGATCTGTCCAGACCACACTTCCAAGCATGACCCCCTCATGGCCTTCTAGCACAGAAATCTACATGACACTGCCTAAATTAATTGTCCCAGAGGGCATTAGTATCCCATGACCACTGCAGCATCACATGCTAGTGTGGGAAGTCAGATGTTACACAAAGTGCTACAATACTTCAATCACTATGGTGGGCAAAACAAGACTTCTTTCTCCCACAGAAAATGAGGACAGCTCAGATATATTTATAGACCATTCAATGACCATCTGGTGCATAAATGCACTAGCATGTAAACAATACTATACATCTTTGATCACCTGTTTTGTGCTTTCAGTGTTATATCCAATTTCATTCTTACTTGCCCCTGATCATTACATAAAATAAATGGAATTGTGGTTGGTAAACTATACTTAAGTTTTTATGCAAACACTTGGCGTATACATACAGCCAAACACATGAGCATTCAAAGTAGACTCCATGTGTACACAACCACCTGACAAATGCACACTAGAAAGTTAAATCTTTGTCCAGTGTCTAAGCTATTTCTGTCTGGATGTTACAACTGAAAAAATGTCTTAAATCTGGAGTTGCGAATATCTCTTAACCAACTCGCGCAAGGTCTCGGGTAGTTTGGTGTTCTTCTGTCTCTTCCATTTCTTTTTTAGATTGTGAAACAAAGACCTGGGTTAGTGTTGCCACCTAGTGGGCCAAATAACTCAAAGTGTGCATGTGTGACCGCTGTTAAAAAAAAATTGGGTTGCACATTGTACAATGCTGATGATGAAATTTACATCACACACACTGTACACATATATCCTTGCATACACATAAAAACTGAAGTACACTTTAGGTTTCAATCAGATACACGGCTCTTGGCCAGAACAATGTTCAGTATGGACTGGACTTTATTCTGTAAGTCAAAAGTCTGGCTACAAGCTCAGCCTCTTAAATGGCACCAAACACATAAAAAAATTGCAATAGCACTTAGTGGTACCAGTATCTTTTTTAGCTAGTGGCATGTTAGTCGTCATCTTTCTAAGCTACCCTTACAAAGACAAGTTACAATTCTACAAATACTGCATGCCAATTACTGTGCATAATTTCCATCTTTAGCTAAATATAGAGAATTGGCTCTACATGAGAGCCACTATAACAACTCTCAGATTTCCACCATTTGACTGAAGCATAATGGCTCTCAAGTTCTCAAAGCACTTCTAAAGCTGTGATAGAATACACAAATGGCCTGTTTGATGCATATGCACTTCCAGTGCAGATCAGTTTGACATTCATTTGGAGAATGATGCTTCACAGTGGATGCTTTACAACAGTGGCTTTATGTTAGCAGTAAGAGGATGAAAACAGGTAATGGCTTTGGCTCAGTCGAGCCTTAAAATAACCCAAGAAACAGTCTCTGGTCCCTGCTTACAGAGTAATGAATTACAGAGTTCACGAGAGCAGGGCAAGAGGATAATCTGGACAGTGAATCAAATATCTTCTAAAAATTACCAAGATTCACTCCATGACTATAGTTCTCCTAGAGAGATCATAATTCTAGAGATTAGTCACTGCTGTCAACTCAATAAATTAAAAAAGGATGAAGTAAGATCCTTTGTGAATTAATTGCTGCCAAGGAGGAAGATCCTGCGCCCACACTCTCTCACTCAGCCAATATGGCAAGTAGATTTAATGCCATCTTTCTCTTCATAACCTACAAGTTTGGACAAACTTAACTGAATTTCTCATGATCTTCAAAACACGGGGTCCTGCTAAAATATTTGAATTAGTTTAGAAAAGACAAATACAAATTGTGCCTATATATTCATGTCTTTGCAAAACTAAAATTGTTATATAGAAATGTACATTTTAAATGCATGAATTGGATCAGTAAAGGAAAAGCAGGCAACAAGTGTCCCAACTTCAATATTGTTGGGGTTGGCTGAGAGAATGATCATTTAAATTTTATACCTAAACAAAATCTCTAATCTTTAAACAAAATAACTAAATATAAAAAAGGTGCTTAGGAATTAATTTCATTAATGCAAAACAAGACAAGCGGTTCAAATAGCAAATATGCAAAAAGTCTTGCCCTCGCTTTGGCCAGGACTTAATGCGGTTTGCAGAATAAAACAACAAGGGCAGACAGAGTGATAGATGGGTTTAATGTAGAGTGCAGGCCACAGGTGATAATGTCCTGATGTGTTCAATACCCATATGTCCACGGGGTCAAGCTGTCTTATCATACGTCTCTGTTCTTGTACACACAGAGCTGTCCATCAGCCTGAAATCTGTCCTATTTTCCCCCACGGACAGACACAAAGGCCAAACAGACGGATGTGTCTGGCGTTTGGCACCTTGTCAATACTGTGCCTTTACTCTGCCAGCGAGACCGTCCGTATCCAAAGACCAGCCATGTCTCGCAGCACGACTGCTCTAACAGACACCCTCCATGCTAAACACTGCCATAAAGCACATCCTGCGGACATGGCTATTTTTTATTGTTATTTTTTTTCAAATCCTTGCCCTCTCTCTATTCTCTTGGTCTCTTTCTCTTCATCTCTCTCTCTCTGACTATTCCTCTCTGATCCCAGGCCATAAAATCAGAAGTCCATGTCCATAAAAATAAAGTCACTGGGCAACCGTGCGCTCTCTCTCTCTCTCTCAGCACAGTCCACGAGTGTCACTGCGAATCGCAAAACACATTCAGACTCCAACAAGTCCTGTGCTGCAGGGATAGTTCAGACAAAAATGAAAATGCTGATATCATTTACCCATCCTCATGTCATTCCAAACCGGATTTATTTTCTGCAGATTGTGCCAGCTGTTCTTTTATATACAGTGAAAGTGGATTGCAAGTTTTACTGCCAAGCTTTTATCAAATATACATATTTAAATGTCAGGAGATCGTTTTTGATTGATATGTTGCATACACACCTTGACTTTGGGTTTGGTCTGTTCTAGCTATAGAAAGGCTTCAGAAGACTTGGAATATAGGGTACAGAATAGATGGACAGTTGTTTTTGGAGCACGAAACCTACAACAGTTATCAGCTTTTGCTGTATAGAAAAGTGATGCTCACACAATGTGCTTAACAACATAAGCTTTTGTTCTTTACAAAAGTCAGAGGGGATCGAAACAAACATGAGGGTGAGTAAATAACAGAATTTGGACTTTAAAACTGAGAAACAGTTACTACTACTTACATCAGCAAACTTGTGATTCCTGAAATGCGATTTATTGCACTTCAACAGCTGCACAGCCAAATTGCAATCTTGCCGATACCGTTCCTGCATGAGGAGGATAATGGATATAAGAACAAGCGTCAGAGAAACCGATATGAGAACACATCAAATAAAGAAGAGAGTCATCAACACCAACTTTTCGGATGAAATTGGCATTTATGAAAGAAGAAAAGCAAATACACACAGTATGAGTCAAAGGGTTTGGACATATGCATGTTTCACAGTCTGAGTTAAAGGCTTGAAATTTGAAATCAGTTTTGTAAATGAATATAAACTGTGCTTACAAATTATATATATTTTTTAAATGTGAACAACTTATTTTAATGTCCAATTTTTGTCAGCATAAAAAATGGTGCGCATAAAAAAAAGGTGCGCATAATATTTAAGCAGGTTTTCTTTTACAGGTAAAAATGCAAAAAAATTTAAAAAAAGCTGCGACACAAGTATACGTTTTCTACGTGTATTTACACTTTGATTTGAAAGAAAACTTGCATCCTTGTGCCGCGGCTGACACAGAAGAGTGTAAGCTGCCTGCGTTCAGCTCATATTCTCCAAAATGGTGCTACGCTGATGTGGAGAGACACAGAGGAGACAAACTGTTGAATAAAGTCGTTATTTTTGTTTTATTCGCATACACAAAGTATTCTCGTTGTTTCATAAAATTACAATTAAACCACTGAAGGCAGATCATACTTTTCTGGACCTTGACAGTGTAACTTACTTGGCAGTCTATGGGACAGTCACAAGCCTCCCGGTTTTCATCCAAAATATCTTAAATTGTGTTCGAAGATTTTACGGGCTTGGAACGACATGGGGGTAAGTGATTAATGACAAAATTTTCATTTTGGGGTGGAGTATCCCTTTAAATATCCCTGAGAAATATTCAAAACTAATGCAATATAGAAATTGCAAGCGAAATATATATAAAAACCCTAGTGGGCTCTGGACTCCTGGTTGAGAACTACTGCTTTAATATGTAAAAATATACAAAGTAATAACAGTCTTAAAGTATGAGAAGTTCAATGTCCAAACCTTTGACTGACACTTTATAAGTAAAACAAGGAAAATGGCACCCAGGGTAGCAGTCTTCAGGAATCATAACTAAAAAGCCCATAAAGGCAAAACATTCTCCTAACATCAACCTCAGAGAAAGGAGCTATGATTGATGTGTCTTAGGAGATGAAGCGCTCTGTTTAAACACTGGGAACAGACGGCTATCAGTTTCTCCAGTGCTATAATTAGTTCCCTGTGGCACTGTTTCATACATGTGGTGTAATAAAGGCACATTTTCAGAACAATCTGCATTCTGGTGCTTTGTTATTCATTGTGGAGTTACTGTTATGGTTATCTGTCGGTTAATTTACAGTCCTGTGTGCGAAGCGAATTTGAAGTTTAGAATAGTGTTTATATAATCTGAATCAAATCTCTCATTATAAATGAAGGGCTTCCTGATGCAACCCAGATCATTTAAAAACAGGCAGTTTTTTTAATCTAAAAAATGGTCTTGTGTTGTGTGAAGTTGTTGTTTTTTTTGTGCTGATTATTCTTTTTTTATTATTAAAATGAGAACGAAACGAATTAGGAGACGCTCCCGCATTCCCAGTAAAGCTCCAAAAGCCAGACATCATTTCTGGAATCTGACAGTAGACTTCTGTGAAATCTCAGCACAGATCCTCTTCATGCAACTTTCAATTTTCAGCTCCAGTAGTTATCAATCCCAGTAACACTGCAGCTCTGACAACCCGAGTCCAAAACGTGCCTCAAACACAAACAAAGCTCTGATATCACACGTACATTCAGTTCCTCCAGCTTGTCGATAGTGTTTTTGGCATCCACGAGTTTATTCGTGAGCTCCACTATCTCTTGATCCATGGTTTTCTTGTCTCTTTCCACTTTACGGAGCTGTAAGGAGAAAAAGGACATTCGAGTAAACTTCAACGTAAAAGGTTGCAGATGAGGTTCAACCTCTCTCTCTTAATACAAAGAACACCAGTAGCCATTTTTGGTTTAGGGGGGGGAAAACACACAAAAACATGTTTTCCTTCAGTCCTAATTTCATTGCTGACATTGCACCAGCTGCAAAGAAAAAGTAAATCAAAGAGCCTGAAAATGTGGCTGAGGCACAGGCCATGGGGAAAACAAATAAAGGTGGTAAGGAATAATATTGACTGAATCTCATTGAAAATAAGCATCACTTTCTCTTGACGGGTCTCATTCTCTGTATCTCAAACATTTCTGTCCAATTAGCTCGGTTTTTCATAAACCAACTTTACTTACCCTCTTGTGTTTTCAAACTTGTATTTTTCATTCAACGACAGCACATACTGATCATATCTGTCAAGCTCCAGAAAGAAACAGGATCATTCAAAAGTTTGGGGCTGGTAAAGTGTTTCATTGTTTAATTTTACAATATTAAACTACTTTTTTGAATATATTTTAAAATGTAATTTATTCCTGTAATGCAAAGGCTGAATTTTCTTTAATGCAAAGCTTTCAGTGCCACATGATCCTTCAGAAATCATTCTAATATGACGATTTGCTGCTCAATAAACATTTCTGATGATTATCAGTTGTTGAATATATTTTGAAAACTGTGATATTTTTTTCCCCAAGACTCTTTGATGAATATTTGAAAAGTTTATAAAAACCAATTTAAGAATAGCATTTGAAATAGAAATTACTTTGTAACATTATAAATGTCACTTTTGAAGAGTTTAATGCATTGCTGCTGAACAGAAGTATTAATTTACTGGCCCCAAACTTTTGAAGGATAGTGTAAGTCATAAGATAGCATTGTATGAAAGCCATCTTAAAATTATGGTTATTCACTGATGATCTTCACTGAACTGGAACATTCAGTTAGTTTTCTTATACAGCAACATCATATTCCATCGGAGGACCTGAATCATAATGCACACATCATATAGAATATTTTTATGCTACTTTTACTTTTTTTTTTTTGTCCTCAGCCATGGTCGGTATAAGCTGTTGTTGACGATTCTCCCAAAAATGATCCTTTGTGTTTCATGGAAAGAATAAAAGCATCAGAGAGCCAGTGATTGGGGGCTGTCTGACTGAAGCTGAGACTACAGACAACTACCACTGCAGCTATGTCTATACGCATAAAATGTCTTCTGTCTGACTTCCTGTCTGAGTTCAGTGTTTTTCTAATTCAGGAGTGAGAGTGCTGTCTGAAGACACTCCACTCTTGCTGTGATGGCAAAGTCCGAAATGTCTTTGTACTAAAATGTCTGAACAAAAGCTCTTGAAAGAACTTTAAAGAGGACATACTTAACAGAAGCGTTGCTACTTAAGACACACTTCAGTCCTGCCAGCTCTTGGTTTAAGTGGAGAAAGAGAGATACAAAGAGAGACACTGAGAAAAAGTAGACAGAAACTGTGATGCTTAATCTGGAGCTTGGCATGTCCATAACAAAGCAATTATCTTTATAGTCACTGTTTGACTGAAGTGGACAATGTGGACCAATAAAAGGAAGTTAAGGAGGGGGCAGCCTTTCAACACAATGCAGAGTCCACATGTAACGACGGCAATGCAACAGCCAGTATAATGCACAGCACATCTGACGGAAACAGGGATAGAAAGGAGGGAGCCAAAGTGTTTTTATCACTTTAACAGCTGCATTCACATCATCCAAAGTTGTACTCAAGTGGTCAAAATGCCAACAGTATCTGCGCTTTAGTGACTAAGAATACATCATTTATTTAGGAAATATATGTGTGTGTAATATAATGTGTCTGTCTACCTGCAAAAGATGCTTATCATTTGTAGCTATTGAAATATCATTATACTGAATTGTGATTTTTGTGTGTTTAATTTTCATTATACTGAATCATATTCATAAAGAATTCATAAAGAAAAACAAAAATCAGCAGAAAATGTTTAATTCCTAACATGAAAAATATTTAAAAATCATGTGTAATTACACAGTTCCCCATGAAGTACTACACTACCCATAATCCTAAAGAAAAATCAACCAATAGTGGCAAAGCACTACATTCACTGTACACGTCCATAAAGATCTGACAATCAAACCTCTCTACACTCTCAAACTATTTTTATGTTTGAGTATTTTGTAATACTCAATCGCCTTTATATATTGTTTTTAAACAATGTTTTAACTGTTTCTAAACTTAATCTGTAGTTTTATAATTCATCACTGCTGAAACTGAAGGTCTTCACAGCAACCTGTCAAAATAAAAACTTTAATCTGAAGAAACTGTGACAGAAATACAGTATATTACTATTGTACAGCAGAACGCACTTCTCAATGTAATAATATGTAAAAAATAATATAAATTATGATAATATTAAAAAGGAAATATCATTTTGACATAACATTTTTCTTTGATTTAATTTTAACAGCAATATTTTGCTTGCCAAAAATGAAAGAGAATGGTTACATTTTAATTTGATTACAATTTAAAAGATTAAATTACTAATGTTCTATGCCTTCATTTGATTACCGCCAAATTTTTATTTTTGTATTTTTTATAATACATTTACATTAAATCATGAATCCTGAAAAAATTTAAACAGACAAAACATTTCTTAAAATAAAAAAATAAAAATAAAAAATTCAGGGCTCTATTATTAAAATAATAATAATAATAAAAAATAATAAAAATAAAATCATTAAATTGTTAATTTAAGATTTATCAATTCCACTGATCAGAAACTTTTGATTATTAAAATTTAAACCATTAATTCAGAGTCCAGAAAAATGAACAGAAAACACTGAATTTTGGAGAAACTAAAACAGATTTCATAGAGCCGGATGGTTTGGGTTAGTAAATGAAAGTGAGCGGTCTGACTGTTGAGCTTTGCCGTGATTGGTTGATCTCTCTTCAGGATTAGGAGTAGTGTAGTGCGTGGCGACTGTTACTGAACACTTCACTAATGGACTTAGAAAAGTGATTTTATAACTCACTTTCACACAGAATGGCCCAACAAATAGTGTTTCTATCTTGGTGTGGCCTTTAATGCTGTAAAATATCATTTGTAATTCATTCATACTCATTAATATTTTATTTTCTTACAGTGTTTGCTGTGCATTTTAACCACTGTGTTAAACATTTGGACCGCTTTCTATGGTGTGACCTCTATCCCAGAATCCACCTGTCCACATGCACAGACACGGGCATGGCCACAGCTATATCCAGCCATCTACTGCAAGAAGAGAGGAGAGGAGACAGGAAGGAGATGCAATGAGTCATGGGAATGAGATCCACAGCGATACTTATTGGGAGAGAAGAGACCGACAGAAGGAAATGGATAAATAGAAAGAGAATGAGAACGCAACTGCATAGACCCAAGTTTGACTGATGGCAGCCTGATGATGATGAAGATGATGATGAAGAATATGGTGAAATACCCAAAGTCACAAGGCAGCATGAGGGGAGAGGAAAGGGAGAAGAAAGAAAGGAAGAGAAAGATATAACTTTGGGCTTATTCTTATATTTCCATTAACCTGTATGCCTGCAAGTATTAAATGAGAGAAAGACAAGTACAGACAAGAAAGAAAGAGGATAGAAAAATAGAAACTAGTCATGAGAAAGACAATATACTTGCACACTTCTGGATCACCACTTTATCATTAGTTAGAAATGATTAGAGCCTGACCGATATATCTTTTTGCCGATATTATCAGCCGATATGAGCCTGTTGCCGATTTCTGAATGGTGTAATTACTTAGTTTATCCAGCAGAGTGCGCTCCATTGTTTGCTACTGGCGACTCAGGTCTGTGTTTTTATGTGAAGATGAGTTAAAAATTATTTTGTTTGTGCTGCTTCAAATTATCCTCCCGCCACCCACCCGCAAGTAGCTTGCTTGTCCTACACAGTTACCTTGTTTATTTTCTTAATTCAAGTTATATATATTTTGTTCTATTTGTGTTTAAGTTATTTATAATAAGTGAACTTTACTGTTAAGTGCACTGATGTCAGACTTATTTTAAATAATAAAGTTTATTGTTAAATTGTTAAATACCATGCCTCCATTACATAGGCCTATGTTTATCACATCATTATAAGTGTTTGATCACCACATTTGAGTTATCATTGCAAAAAATGTTTATGTTTATATATTCTGTTTATGTATATATTGTATTTTATATACAGTACCAGTCAAAAGTTTAGGACACACAAATGGGAAGTGTCCAAACTTTTGACTATACTGTACAATAATACAGCCTACACAAAGAATATCGGCCGATATTTCGATATCGGTCTTTTTTTTATTCCCTAATATCGGTATCGGCCCCCAAAAAAACCCATATCGGTCTGGCTCTAGAAATGATTATCCTGTAAAACTTATCTTCTACAATTAAACTTATTAAAAACTGGTTTGGTAAGTGAATTTGAGCTGAAATAAAGCTAGACAGACACATCTATCAAGAGAAACTTTGATGTTGGCTTGAGAAAGACTGACCAGTAGTTGAGAATAGAGTACATATTTTATAGTTTTGATTTTGAAGAGAGATAGAGAGATTAATTCCGCACTTAATTTCAAACAAATTTCCATTCTTCTCTCTATGCTTTCTATTCGCTAAACCAGTACTCTGAGTGAGCTTGTGTCCTGAGAGCACCTACGGTAAGACATGATGGGCCCTTCACGAGGTGGAACAGGTCGGCCGGGATAATCCCCGTGTCCACGACGAGAGATTACTGAGCAGAATGCCACCTGTTTCACCTGTGATTGGCAAAGCTTTATGCAGGTCATGAATATGAGATCTCACCATGCAGAACTAAGACACCGCTGGGATTTAATTGAAAATGAACATAAATCATCAAGAGCTAATGCTATCCTGAACACGCATGGAGTCTTCAGACGTGATTAAGAGCGAGCGGCTTGTTCTGAAGTTTTCCAGTCATGCTAAATTACTCTAGAGATAATTTTGCAGACCACCTAAGAGTGATAAAAGATTCCTAAAATAACTTATTATAGATGCACGTTTGATTAAATTTTCATTTGAGCGAAACTGGAAAAAGGCAGAGTCGGGGGAAAATTTAGATTCATATCCGCTTAAATAAAACATGGAATCCTTTAACAATTTATTACAACAACCAACAGCAGTTTCCAAAGATATTTTAATAAATGCATCACACTGAACACAGAATGCCCAGTTTCTGTGATGCACAATCACATTCAAATAATCTTTAAATCGCATTCATCCTAATTGAATAACATTGTCAGGGGACGACTGCAGTCTTTGACAGTTATTATGATGTATTAGAACATCCAGTGGGAATACTCAGTGAAGAAAAAGAGGCTTAGGGACAAATTTGTACATTTATACAATCTTTAGCTTTTGATGTTGTTCAATTATAATTTTTTTTTCTGCTCTCGATTGTTCTCAGACAATTACTTTGGCTTTGTTTGAGTGCTAAAGCATAGAAAATGTTCAAGCTTTTATGAAAAAAAAACATGCTGAGTTCTGTATGCTACCAAATTGCCTTACTAATCCATAACCAGTGGTCATTCAGGCCCCTCTGCATTTCTTCCTTCTTTTTTTTTTTTGTTATTTATTTTTTTTTGATGGCAAATAAATTATTTTGAAAGTGAGTGGTTTTTGATTTGATTTGTTTTTGCTTTGTTTTATTTTGTGTTAGTTTTGCAAATGAATGACAGCATGACAACACTGAAATACCATGGGTTTTTTCCTGTAGAAATGTTTTATAATTTAAAAATTAATACATTTAACATTAACTCTTGAAAGTCTTTGATGCACTTAAAGGGACAGTCCACCAAAAAATGTACATTCTCATCATTGTTTCACTCTCATGTCATTCCAAACTCTTCAAATTCATCTATATGTAAATGCAGGGATGTCAATCTCCAAAATCCCAAAAAAGTGGTATAAACGCCTCTTTTGAAGCTATTCAATAGCTTTTTCAGTCGTTTTCGGAGCTTGCCAGCTCTTATTCAAATTATACCTCAAGTCTAACACATTGAAAAGATAAATACATTATTCAAAGTTAGTGGTTGACAGATATGTCACCAAGTCTGATGTATCAGCCAATATTTAGTAAAAATATTTGGCATATTTGGTAAAAGCTGGGACGTTTATTTTGACAGAGCCAATTAAAGATTTCAAGGGTACATGAATTTAAAAAAAAAAAAATAATAATGTGCATATATGAATTTAGAACTGCAATATTCTATACAAAAATTAAGAACTGTCCGTTTTGATTTTATTGTTACTTTAAATTGTGTTATGTGATCTATATCAGGCGACCTATTCATAATTTCCCTTCATCTTCCACAGCAGTCAGGTTTGGAATGGCAAGAGAGTTAGTAAACAATGATTTCTCATTTTTTTCACATTCACTTTTGGATGAACTAATCCTTTGAGAAAAAAGCAGAACTGGAAAAAACCTGGATTCTGTCTGATGAATGTAAAGGGCATTATTGGTTAAACCACTCGCCAATACATTTATTGTAAAAGTTCTCAGTAGAGTAGTGTCGCCAACAACTGGCAACAGCTGAAATTTTTAGGAAAATAATGATAACAGGACTGTGCTCACACTGTTTTATGTACAGCAGTGAGATGAGAGCAGTGGGAAGTGACTATGATTGTCTATGGCATGATTATTTGCCCATCACAGCGCATCTACGAAGGCAGGGTCCAAAATGAACATCCAGAAAGAGCCAAAAGTGAGTCATATTTGGCTTTACACTTGGCGAGTAAACAAAACTCACAGTTGGTTTGTAGCAGAACTGCAACAATTTAAAACACAATGCAAGAATAATGGCGTTTTTATCTCAAGTGCAAATCAAAGCAACACAATCACTGTTGCTTGTCTTCCAACAACAATTTTCCCAGTGGAAAATTAACTTCCAGCATGCATGAGTGGCATGGGGAATACTGTTACTTGTTTTTTAGTCCCTGGAGAATGAAGCAAAGCAAAAGGTTCCTCAATTAGAGTTCATAATACTTGTGACGAACTGACTGAGAGTGGCGTTGTTAAGGCACACAGAACAATTAAATGGCAATTAAAGACATCAGTGTTTAAGATAAAGGACTTTAGAAAGGGAAAGTGAGGTGGAGTGTAAAGGTTACCAGGGCGTGAAGTTTCTCCTCCAGGTCTTGATTAGCTCTCTGAGACGCCGTGTAGCTGTTCTGCAGTCTGCGGGGGGGGGGACAAAACAAATATTTGTCACAGTCAGGGTATAAAGCTATATCCAGATGTTATATGATATATGCTGGTGCGGTGTGGCATTGAGTTGGGCATATGGCATCAAACAACGAAGGAATCAACAGGATTTCGCTGCTGTGCTGGGAAATGCTACTGCATCCTGTCAGCTCTCTGAAGCTCACTAGAGCTCGCCACAGCTGAAGGCAGAGGTACGGCAGCTGAAGAAATATTCACTAGTTATTGCAATAATAAGACCTTATATTTCAAACACAGAGTTGTAAGAGAGTATGTCTGATGTTTAAGTCATCATTCAAATTCTCAAGCGGTCACAACGCCAACGCAGATTACAGAATAAGCCAGAACAGGAAAAGGAGAGGCACTTAAAGACATTTTCATCACAAAAAGCCATTAAGCTTATCCTAAGTGCAAGTCTTTTAAACAAAAAAAAAACTGTCATTTTTTGTTTTGCAAGAAAAATGTTGCAAATAAAAAGACGAGGCATTATTTTTCCCCCCATTTCAGTATTTCCAAGCCATATACAATATAATGGTAGCTTATCTGGCATAGAATGAATGCCAAAAAGTACATCATGTTTGTTTTACATCACAAATTTAAGATTGAGCATAACTGAATCTAACCGCCAAATACACACTATCATGTTTGTTTTACATCCAAAAAAGCAGTTCAAACAGCAATATTGTGAAATACAACAATCTAAAATAATTATTTTCTACATTAGTCATTTTTGATGCAAAGCTGAACTTTCAGCATCATTAATCCAGTCTTCACTGTCACATGAGATAATTTTAATATGCTGATTTGCTGCTTAAGAATCATTTCTTATTATTAATGTTGAAAATAGTTGTGCTAATTAAAATGTGTCTGGAAATGGTGATACATTTTTTTTAAATGCATGATAGGTCTTATTGCGAACAATGCAACCATATTAGTTCCATTTTTTACATTTTGTTTGGACATATTTAATCAAAATGCAATACCCACCTCTCAAAATCCAATCAACAACTGATAGACAGTTTCTTTTTTGATAATCTGTAACACTTATACGTCTTAACAAGGAAGTAAAGATCTGTTGCTACTAGGGCTGCCCCCTAAAAGTCGACTAACCATCAGTTGATCAAAATTTCATTAGTTGCTTAATCGCAGAGAAAAAAAAAACAATTCGGTAACACTTTAGAATAGGGAACACTTATTCACTATGAACTTCGACTTTTCACTCAATAAATTCCTATTTTGCTGCTTATTAATAGTTAATAAGGTAGTTGTTCAGTTTAGATATTGGGTAGTATTAGTGATGTAGAATAAGGTCATGTAGAATAAGGCATTAATATGTGCTTTATTACTACTAATAAATGGCTAATATTCTAGTAATATGCATGCTAATAAGCAATTAGTTAAGAGACCCCCCCAAAAAAAGTGTTACCAAAAAAAACAATAGCAAAGTCACATAGTAAGTGATGGACAGATCATTAACAGCTAGTCAATGTGGTAATTACAGTACATTGGTCGTTTCAACCTCAAATGTGTTTTATCCTCTGAAACATACAAGTAGAAGCAACATTACATGGCCACTCACTTTAATGGTAACCTTGAAAAATGTGCACTATTGAAGTGCGGAGTGTGGAAGATGAACAGTAAAGCACTCACTGCATAACAAGACAACTTAGAGGAGCCGGAGCGATCGTTCGCATTAAGCTTAAAATACCCCTGTCCTTTTTGCTCATACAGATAAGAGTAATAAATCTTTCCAATCTGTGAAAGGTATACTTTTATTTATGTGCACTCACAATAACCACAAAACACTGTGCTTTTGTAAAATAATGAAAGCAAATAGGGTGTGCTTTCTGCCGTCTAAGTCTCTGCGAACATGAGCGCGTCAAAAAATAAATGAATTAATTAACCAAAACTCTGTGTTTGCCTTGCAGACATTAAAAATACATCTAGCCTATAGAATATATCTACTTTTAAATGAACCAATTCAAATAGAAAACATATGTTTATGTTTGTCTATAAGGTGTGTGTCCACTGTGGAGATGACAAGCCATTACTGCAGCTGAAAATACAGAAAACACTTATCAATGAATAATGATGTTAAGGCAGTCTTCTTACTGTTTTCTCAAAGCATTCATAATCATTACTGAAGGTGTGCTGTGGCAAGCTTTATGTGTGTGCTGGAGCGTTGATATGCTTTAGGCAATTAAAGGCTCATTATTATTAATTCTATGGTTTAAAACCTGTGTATATGTTTATATTTGTGTGTGTGTGTGTGTGCACCCATGGATACTATATTACTAGCTATGTGATCATGTGGGGAAGTTACTGGTTTGTTTGTACTTACTTCCTTAAGAAGGCTCGCGCCACATTCACTTCGAATTGGCTAGAGTAGTTTTGTTTTCATTTGTTACTATGGGGACTGGGCTGACCTTGATAACGGTTGTGGGGCGGACTGGGGTAGAGGGGAGGGGAGGGATAGGAAGACCATTCACTCAAATCCTACACATTGACAACTGTACTGCTGCGGATACTGTACTGATCACGTACTCCAGATGCATGATAGTTTAAACAATCACACCAGAGGGTTGAAGGGTCTCACATTTTCTAGCTGGAATGTACGCGTAGTAAATAACCCAGTCAAGAGGGGTGAAATTCTGGACCACCTAAAGTCACTGACCTCAGACATTATGTTCCTACAGGAAACCTGAAGAATGGCTCGCAAGGCAGGTTAAAGGCAAATTGGATAGGGGAAGTTTACCACTCAAACTTTTTATCCAAAGCAAGAGGTGCGGCCATTCTACTGAGAAAAGGTGTGCCCTTTTTATAGAAAAAAAACAATCACTGATAAAGAGGGCCGCTATATTATAGTGATTGGTGAAATCCATAACATTTCCCTTACTCTAGTAAATATATATGCTCCCAACATAGATAACCCCATATTCTTTTAGAAGGTTTTTTCACTGATACCAGACATCTCTCAAACACACTTGATAATAGGGGGCGATTTTAATACTGTCCTCGACACATATCTTGATAGGTCCTCCACGAAGAGACTCCCAAGGAATGCTTCTAGTGAATTTTTAAATACGTTCATTAATAACACAAATGTACTGGATATATGGAAAGCGATGAACCCTACAGGCAGGGACTATTCATTTTATTCACCTGTACATAACTCCTACAGCAGGATAGACTACTTCCTGGTGGATGTCAAACTCATACCGTCCACATTAAATGCTAAATATCACAGCATAGTGATTTCAGATCACAGCCCACTCACCTTTTCGGTGTGTTTAGATCATGTAGATAAGCCACACGCTTCTTGGAAACTGAACTCGCATCTACTCACTGAAACTAAATTTTGTGAATACTTAAAAGACCAGATTTCTTTATACTTTGAAATAAACGACAACCCTGATACCTCTCCCTCCATCCTCTGGGAAGCATTCAGGGCTTATATAAGAGGCTGTATCATCTTGTTTGAAGCTTCAAGGCGAAAAGTAAATAAGACTAAATTAAAAGAATTAGAAGATCAAATTAAATTACTTGACACAGAAAAAGCACACTCCCCCTCTATTATATTGCACAGGAAAAAAGCAACACTTAAGTATGAATAAAACAAAATTATCTCTGCAAAACGAAGTAAAGCATTCCTCTATACTAGGCAAAAATATTTTGAATTCGGTGACAAACCACACAAACTACTAGCTAGACAACTTAGAAAAATGGAAACGACAGAACAATACACAAGATAAAAGCCCACAATAAAACAATACTTAGTAAGCCTAAGGATATCAATGACAGGTTTCTTGAATTTTATACTGATTTGTATACCTCAAAGACCACTTCAAACTCTGTAACTATTAATGCATTTTTAGATAAATGTGAACTTCCCAGACGGAGCGAGGAAGATTGTGATTCCTTGAACTCCGACCTCACAATTGCAGAGGTTCGGAGCACTATTGCCTCCTTAAAGAGTAATAAGACAGCCGGTCCTGATGGACTTCCAGGGGAATTATACAAAACATTCAGTGAGAATCTATCCCCGTACCTGTTGAAATTATATGAACATGCCCAGATACAGGGTAATTTACCCCCCACCTTAACTGAGACTGTGATCACATTAATTCACAAAAAAGGGAAGGACTCACAGGAAGTAGGCGCTTATTGTCCTAACTCCCTCCTTAATGTCGATGGGAAATTATTTGCCAAGATATTAGCTAACACGCTGAATCCTCTATTGGGAAAGCTAGTTCATATGGACCAGACGGGTTTCATTCCAAATAGGAGAGCTACTTTTAATCTTAGATGTCTTTTCAATATTATATATACAAAGAGAGATCAACCCTCTGATCTTGTCATACTTGCACTTGACGCAGAGAAGGCATTTGACCAGATTGAGTGGTGTTACTTATTTGAAGTTCTTAATAGGTTCAATTTCAGAAATAAGATCCTGTCACTAATCAAACTCATTTACAAGAATCCTACGGCTCAAATCCTAACAAACCGGACGATATCCTCCACGTTTAGCTTACATAGAGGGACAAGGCAGGGGTATACACTATCCCCTTTAATTTTTGCGTTAGCTATCGAACCTCTAGCCCAATGTATTAGAATGGAACCCCAGATTTATGGATACTCCACCAAAGACAAAAATAATAAGATATCATTATACTCGGATGACATCCTTTTATATATAACGAGGCCTTAAATTACCATCCCTAATCTTCTCGACAAAATCAACCTATTTGGGACCTTTTCGGGTTATCGGATCAATTGGTCTAAAAGCGTTTTAATGCCGGTCCAAATGAGTGACTTAACACACCTAGATCACTTTCCATTTACAGTCTCTCCAGAGAAATGTACCTATTTGGGGATAGAAGTGACAAAGCAGTACTCATCTCTATTCCAGGCAAACTGTCCCCCTCTAATATCATTCTGGGACACGCTCCCAATTTCCTTAATTGGGAGAATTAATGCTATAAAGATGATTTTCCTCCCGCAATTGCTATACCTATTTCAAAACATCCCAATGTTTCTAAAAAAAAAACTTTTTTAAAAACTTAGATTCTTTAATAGTTCCTTTTCTGTGGGGACACAAGGTTCACAGAATAGGTAAAAAACATCTCTGTAGGCCAAAGCCAGAGGGGGGATTGGCACTCCCAGACTTTTTGCTATATTACTAGGCCTCAGCAATTAAGATGTTTACCTTTTGGTTGGACACATCAATACCAATGTCTGATTGGCTAATGCTGGAGCGGGAAGACTGCCACCCGTATTCTATGGCAGTGGTCCTACTAGCTCCGGCCGCGGTTAATAAGTCCCTGTATAATAACAATCCCATCATTCATAACGTGATCTGTACCTGGAAAGACCACCTTTAATCTTAAACCAATCTCTCTTCTGTTACCCATCACTAGAAATCCCACATTTGCCCCCTCCAGTCTGGAATGGATGGAGCCTTTTCTACATGGAGTGAGAGGGGTGTCCAATATATTGGTGATTTATACGTGGGAGGCATCTTTGCTTCATTCACGCAACTACAGAGGAAGTATGAACTGGGGAAAAATAATTTATTTCGTTACCTGCAAGTTAGGGACTACGTTCGGAAATACTTAAGAGAATTTAAGACTGAAACACAATCTAAAATAGACGACTGTCTGAAATTGTCTCCTAAAGAAAGTAAACTGATATCCCATGTCTATAACAATCTCTTACTATAAGCTCCCCGTCGACTGAAAATTATAAAAGAAAGTGGGAAGAGGAATTTGGTGAATCTATTTCAGATGATTTATGGAAAACATATGTCTTGAAAACATACATAATTGTTCAGATAACGCAAGACATTGTCTTGTCCAATTTAAAATTATACATAGGCTTCATTATTCAAAAGAGAAACTACATAACATATACCCAGAACTGTCACCCATGTGTGATAAATGCCACTCTTCCGTAGCAACACTTCTCCATAGTTTTGCTCTATGCCCAAGGGTTCAATTGTTCTGGATTGATATATGCAACATTATGTCTGAGGTCATAAATACTTCAATCGAACCTGAGCCCCAGTTTATCATTCTTGGAATATTGGAGACCTTCAGAAAACAGTGTGGCACAACAGCGTTTTCTCTCTTATTGCTTCATAATAGCAAAGAGATTAATCCTCATCTTATGGAAGAGTGCAACTGTACCTACCTCTAAGATGTGGTTAGAGGATTTAACTAACACACTTATATACAGTGCAACAGTCCGCATCCTAGCACACGATATATAACAATGTTAATGGTTTTAGAGTGAAGGTCTCTACGAGGAAGGGTGGAGATAAATGGGAAGGGGTTAGACGGGCGGATAGGGGGTTGGGATATTCTGGGGGATCGTGGTCAGTCTGGTGGTGTTATTTTTTCTTTTCTTTTTTTTGCGTGTGTTGTTCTTACTTGTCTTGTTTTGCCTTTTTAATGTTGTACCACTTTAAGTTTTAAGTTACCTTTAAGTTAACCACTTTTATTTTTTTGTATTTTTTTATTTATTTATTTTAAATTAGTTATAACAAAGGCTCTCAGAATGTACAAGTGAATTGTATGTCAAATCATATGCTTTAATAAAAAGACGTTTGATAATTAATTAATTGGTTTATTAATATAAACGTGCAATTAGTCGACTAACTACTAAAAATGAACAACTATTAGTCGACCAGAAAAATCTTTAGTCAAGGGCAGCCCTAGTTGCTACTTCCTTTTGTCAGCAACTTTAACGAAACTAATGCAGAGAACAGAAAGCAGTACTGTGCCCAAAATTGCCCTAAAGTGTCCATCACATGTGCATGTCCATGAAAATGTGTTAATCAGAGTATTTTGCCTACTATTTTATGAACGTTATTTATGAAGACTTACTGCCATTTTACATTGAACTTTTTGGATATTTTATAGTACATAAGTCTACATTTATGAGAAAACAAAAATGGATAGTTCACACAAAATGAGAAACATCTCATCAGTTTCTGCAAGCTATCCTGGCTGGCTCTTTTCCATATAACTGAAGTGAATATGCATTATGATACCTTTATGCTGCTACTTTTGTCATTTTGCAGCTTGATAGATCCAACGTTTCTCATTATATGGAAAACAGCAGCCAGAATATCCTCCAAAAAAAATTCCTTTTGTGCTTCAAGGAAGAGAGAAAGCCATTAGGGATTGGAACAATTTCTTTAATAATTTAGACAGTAATTAATATGTTTAATATTTATTTAATATTAATAATTTAACAACAGTTTTTCAGAGGTTAAGGAGTATTAAAGACCAAACAAATCTAAGAAATAAGGCGTGGGCTACATGAGTTGATGCTGATACCTTTTGATTTTTGATCTTTATTGAATCAACATTGAATTCATGAAATGAGATTCAGCACAAGGAGCCACGGCTTCCGTTCATAAAACCTTTAAAAGGAAACATCGTTTCAAACACACAATTTGTGCTTACAAAGACCATCTGGCCTGCATGCCACATTATCTCCAACTTCTGCTTTTCAGTTTACAGCGCAAACCTCAATCTCAGTCACTCTTTCCCTCTCATGGATCAATACTGTTCCGCTGCCTGGCAGATCATAAGGGACTTTCACTGTCTGGCTTCATAACAATTAGAATTTAATCAATTCATATTAGCAAGCGGAGGTGATTTGTGCCGAGCCCAGTCATAAACTCTAGCAGCAGTTCATATCGGCAGACGGCCGGTGCTGATGGAATGCAATAATTACTGCTGCTTGATGACCGCTCTGAATCACAGAGGAGGGGAAGGTCCAATTGAACAGCCTCAGAAGCAAAATAAATTCAATAAAAAAGCACCACATAAACAGGTAATTAAGTAAACAAACAAACATCTATAACAATACCTCTCATTCAAGGGGTCCCAGAACCCAGAGCACCTGGTGCAAATCACCACAGTGCATGTGCCAATGTTACGGCGTTAGATCAGAGATGGCATTCAAACGCCTACGCTGCAGAATCACTAACCAATTACAATCCAATTAGGCTATTATCTGTGGAGAGCTGGCATGCAGGTTTAGGATGTGGCAGGCGGGGAAATGGAGCAGCAAATGTGAGCACCACACTTTTTTGATGGAAGGAACGCTGGGTAATTCAATCTCTCTGCTGTCTGAAAGCATATAAGCCGGAGATGCATCCTGATTGGAGATAAAGTGGCATGATTGCAGCCAAATTACACACCGACTCAATCACAAAGCGCTGCACTCAGACCATCAGGGGCATATCAGGCCGATATGAGTCCGCGATTAAATCATCAGAATCTGCACTCGGATCTGCTGATCTAAAGCTGAACTTTTAACATTGTTTCAGAAGAAAGTGTGAAGTGACGTTTACAGTAATTTATTGTCCATCTTGAAAGCCAAAATCCTGCATAAAAATGAACCTACACTTTATATGTAATGGAATTTTGGACCAATGAGATTTCATTAGGGGCGGAGCCACTCAGCGTATTGACAAAATTTAAAGGGCGCCTATTATGCCCCTTTTTACAAGATGTAATATTGGTCTTGAGTGTCCCCAGAATGTGTCTGTGAAGTTTCAGCCCAAAATACCCAACAGATCCTTTATTATAACAGCTGGAAAATGTCATTTTTGGGGTGTGTCTAAAAAAGAGCTGTTTTGGAGTGTATAGCTTTAAATGCAAATGAGCTGGATATTCCCGCCCCATCTCCAGGGGCATTGTGTATATGTCTCTCTGCATTGCATACTGCAATAAACAGCTGGTAGAAGCAACATAACAGAGCAAGAGAACCAGTGTTTAGCTGTACATATGGAAGCCAAATGCACTGAAAGTGGGACGAAACAGCGCAATGAAGAGCTTGCGTTGTGCTGACCTATCACCGGTGAACAATAACTGACCGAGCCACGCGACCGCGCTCCCGAATGAATCTCATGCTACGAACGGTGCAAACTAATCTCACAAGCGTGGCAATGATCAGTTAAAAACTACTTAATGTACGCATGTGTACTTAATGTATGATGTTGCAGCTGCTCAAGTGTGAAGAAAACGGAGGGCAGTGTACAACTTGCTGGAAACTATAGCAATGCAGGACTGTCAATCAACCCCCGTGCCGTGGCCCTATGCAATGTGATGTCACACTGCATGAGAATCAAAACGGCAGGCCTAGTGAGACTGACTTGGTTTAATGGGGATTTAAAAATGAGGAGTGGGTGGATTTTTATCATTGTAGGGTGGTTGTGTTCACACACTGCCAACACACATTTATGTCCAAACACCATGTATAAGTGGATTTTGCATAATAGGTGCCCTTTAAATGGCAAAAGTGCCTGTTTAATTTTCCCTTTAAACAGGCAAAAATGCCTGTTCATACCAATAAGTATGTTTACTGCACAAATTAAGTGAGATAAACGTTTTAATTTGAATGAACAAACATTTGCATGCTATTAATGCAGTTTTAAGTAATTAATGTATTTGGTAACACTATTTTAGGGTCTCGTAACTAGTTGCTTATTAGCATGCATATGACTAGAATATTAGCCATTTATTAGTACTAATTAAGCACATATTAATGCCTAATTTTACATGACCTTATTCTACATCCCTAATCCTACCCAGTACCTTAACAACTACCTTACTAACTATTAATAAGCAGTAAATTAGGAATTTATTGAGGGAAAAGTCGTAGTTAATAGTGAATAAGTGTTCCCTATTCTAAAGTGTTACATATGCATATATCTATTTTATTTTATTTATTTTACAGAGAGGTGTTTAAACTTTTTTCCCCAATCACACCATGAAGAAAACTAGTTGACCAATAAGAGTCGCTCTTTTGATCACATGTTTGGAGCTGCTGCAGTTTTAGTGCCACTCATGAACAGACCTGGCTCTCTCTCTGTATTGCATTTTTTGTTGTTTGATAAACATAAAAAAAAAATAAAAAAACGAAAGGCTGTTTGAAAACATGTTAATGTTGTTTGACTTTCTTCTCCATGACAAACTGGTGCCAGAAATGGAAAGTTGCACATTGCGAACCTTGTATTTGAGTGGGGTGTGTGCTTTTATTACACACATAATTGAAGGCAATTTTGAAAAATATTAGTCGAATCAAATACAGAGTATTTCTCTTTTTCACACTAGTCTGAATAAACAAATTGCATTCAAATATCGGACCGAATTTTTGTACCTTAAAGATTAAATGTTCCTGGTCTTATTGTGCATTATCAGTGCACAATATTCCAAAGAAAAAAGTTTGTCTACACAATCTTTCATCAAAATCTATGCATGTCATTGACATGCAGTCGCCTTGGCCTTTGTTCACACAAAAAAACAACCTGTCTGCATGTCAGAGGCAAGTTACACAGACGAACTGGCCATTACCGTGCCACTAAACCCTTACATAAATAGCACAGCGAGCTCATGCTCATTAAAATCAGCCACAATCTCATGCTGCTGCTCTCCTCCCTTACCTGTAATGAAAGTAACACATTACAGCCACTTAAGGCTCTCAAATGCAGTTCTTAATTAGCCTGAAAAAACACATGGCTTTTGTCAAACAATAGAGCTGCTTGATTGCCTGTTAAACATTTTTTATTTATTTATTGAAGACTAGGCTGTCATGCACTTTGTTTTTTTTGTTTTTTACGGCACAACAGAACAACATTTGTTGAGTCAATTTAATTAAAACTGTAGTAGTAATTCAAACCACTTAAAAAAAATGCTTATTAGAAAAACTTGTGACTGATCCCTTAAATTATAATAAATCAATAAATAAATAAAATATGTTTCAAAGAAACACTGCTGTGGTGTATTAGATTCCGACTGAATAAGGGTTGTAAATTCTAAACTGGCTCCATTTCTATAAAATTCTGGAACCAAATGATTTTTATGATGTTTGGTTCCGTTAATTATTCTGCAGATGTCTGATGATGGACTACCATACTAAAATACTGTTTCCTGTGCCGCCACTGAAAGTCATTATGTTTCATACGAGTTATGAGAGAGAAAAAGTACTAAAAGAATCGTTAATGGAATCGTTAAGTTGAATTGGAACCATAAACGTTCCATTTTTTATTCTATTCGTTTCAGAGAACTGCGCTGCCCTTCGAAATCTCACACCACAACAAATGTATTAAATACTGACAGGAAAGGAGGTCTTCCAGATGTTTTCTATGTGGTTATTATCTAGGCAAGTTTGCAGTCCTCTCGTCTTCATCTGGACAGTGTCGGCCGGACCAGCATGCTTTGCACTGCCGATCCCGCTGTGCTTTGTAGTGCGATTAAAGTGATGGCTGCCAGCTTCATATAACTACAAAGAGCTCATTAATTTGGCTGCTTTGATCATAATCATTAAAAATGGATTGCAGGGGTATGTCTCATCTCCCTCCCTCATCTACGCCTTCAACTTCAGTAAGAAAGATGCTGCATCCACCTCTTTCCCGAATACAGCAGAAAATGCAAATGGAATTATGGAATCCATGTTATAAAAATGGAATTAACAGTATAATGTGGAATGTCATGGAATTTTGTCAAAGTTTGGATATATACATAAATACAGCAGGGCTGTAAAACAATAAAAACCCCTGATATTTAATTATTGTTTTTTTTTTAGGTCTTTGAGACTTTATTATTTTTGTGCTGCTTCATTATTTTGTATAGTCTTTTGAAGAATTCTTATAAAGTTCAAAAGAACTGTATTTGCAATTTGTAACAGACTATTTTTTGTAACACTATGAAAGTCTTTACTGTCACTTTTGATTAATTCAATGCATCCATTTTGAATAAAAATAGCTAACCTTCTGAATTTGTCTCTCATTTTCTCCAGGTCGTCTCTGGTTCGACCCAGCTCTGCTTGCATGTAATGTCGACTGGTTTCGAACTCCGTCTCCATCGCCTCCATCTTATGAGTGGTCTGGGAGAGCCGGCGACGGAGGTCTTCATTTTGCTGCTGCAGGATCCTGCAAAGCAAGTGAGAGCAATGAAAGATATGAAAAATGCATCGCTGACATGAGAAACAGTTTATCAAATTGAGTTCACACCACTGTAGAGGTAAAGGGCAACAATCCACAGCATTCTCATGTGTTTCAATTTTCATTTTACTACACTAGCATAAAAGACTCTTTAATATGAATACTGAAGACATGCCATGCCTGGGAAAGCATTTATGCATACAGCGTTGATGTGCATCTGTGCAAGCTCACATTTCACCTCAACACATATAGTATTCTTTTAATAGATCTCTTTGACATCTTTGGTATCATTTTACAGCTCATATTCTGAACAGAAATGCAATAAAGAAATAGTTCTGATACAGCTATTATTTTTTATATGCATCAAAGAAAAGACTGTTATGCTGTCTCTCCCACATCATGAGCATCTCATTAGTGTGCATACTTAGATTTATAAAAAGTGTTTGCACTGCACCAGGTTTGACATCAGTGAAGCCAAACGGCAGTAATGTGGCATGCGCCAGATCGTTTGCGTCATGCATGATTCATATGGGCTACTTTAATGACAACTTTAGGTTAATGACCTTTACGTTAAATCCTATTTCCAATTAAACAAAATTGTGTTCTGCTAGACAACATGTTATATATTAACAGCAACTTTAATGGAGTAGGATTAATTTATATGAGCCAGATAAATAATACGTCATGTTAAGAGTTTTCATTCAAAACATCAGTAATTTAATATATACAATATCTATACAAATAATAATAATAATAATAATTATATATATATATATATATATATATATATATATATATATAGTGTGTGTGTGTGTGGGAGAGAGATATGGTTGTGCTGCTCTATTTCTATGAGGAAATTCTGAATTTTTCATGAATTGATTCTTTTAATGAATGGGAAGTTAATAAAATAAAATAAAATTAAAACAAACTTTTACATTTTAATGAACCTATTAGGAATGCACCAATACAAATGTATTCTAAATGCCAGTCCTGGAGTTGATACGATGCCTGATTTTATAAGGTATTCTATTATGGACGCTATTATTTCAATACACATAGATTTTTGCTGATTTTGTCTATGTACTTATGATGTATCATATTTATATTATTTCATAAATAACAATGTGGCTACATGCATATGGAATATTCCTCACATTAAGCCATCAAAACAAATATATTAAAAAAAAAAGGAGGGTGTGTTATATATTTTATATACATTTAAAAAATATAATTAACAAAAATAATGCAATTTCATGGCCTATACAACATATTTCTGTCTGATAAATGTTCTTTACTCTCAGACCAAAAGTTAACTGGGACTACTGTATACTTTCTGTAATTTTGTAATCTTTACAATCATGCCAATAAAGCATTGTGGATTAAGAAAGAACAAAAATACAAAACTAAGAGGCTGGCCAGTAAACAAAACACCCTATAGACTCTATTATAGGAATGGAGGTGCACCTCAGCAATGTGAGCTTTCACAGTCTACATCCAAGACACGGGGAGAAGGTGTCAAACACATAATGATGCCTCAGCCTACACCCCGGCCAAGACTCCTGAAAGCTGCCAATTACTCCAAAGAAAACCACATCCACAATACTTTCCAGCAACCTAAAGGTAATGAAATGGGGACTGGGGAGGCTGAAGCATGGTTTCCAAACCTGATGCACAAACAATTACATGTGTGCAAAACACTGAACAGTTCTGAGCCCCATGATTAAAAGGCTCTCTGCAGTACAACATTAGGCTAAATGTTGTGCCTACTGAGAGCAAGTTAAGTGTTAGTCATGCAGGTGTGTGAATGTGTGATCAGAAGCAGCGTGTCTCTGTGTGTGTGTGGAGAGCAGCTGGCTCTGTGCTGAGCTGAATGGGCAGCTGCAGTGACACTGAACACATCTGCTGGGTACCAGCAGTCACACTTTGCCATCTCATCCCTAAACCCACACAAACGCCACGTTTACGCTTTTCATTTGGTATGGTTATCATTACGCATACTGTGTGTTTGGGAAATACTGTGTATCTTTTTTTCCCACAGTTGCGTATTAATTGTTAAATATAAGGTATATACTGCAAGTTTCCCACACTTCTTAACCAATGAATTTCTTTGTTTTTCTAAACATTCTTGATTACTTGAAAATATTTTATTTCCATTTATGTCAAGCATCAATCTTTTGGATAAATAGATTTGAATGGCAAAGGGAAACTATACAGTGCTGACTGTCTTGTTTACCTCACAGGATCAATAATTTAGTAATTTAGAGTAATATTTAAACTAATCTGTACAATTTCTCACATTTTCCTTAGCTGATATAATTCTACTAGTGCTGTCAAAAGATTAATCTTGATTAATCACATACAAAATAAATGTTTTTCTTTGCATAATATATGTGTGTGTTCTGTGTATATTTATTATGTATATAAAAATACTTACACATACAGTATATATTTTGAAAATATTTATGTCTATATATTCATTTAATTTATATTATAAATAATATATATATACATTAGCTGATTCAGAAGCGCCAGATTGTCGTAGCAAAGTCAGAATTACCTCCTCTCCTAGTTTCACGAAACGGTCGTCCATAAAATGCGTTGCTGTTCTGTTGTAAGTAATCTTAAAAATTCCTAAATGCATCTACTTTCGGAAGGCCAAATAAAGTGCTTTTGCTTTCGCCTAGATACACAGAGCATCTCCCTGACATGGCTGCATCAACACCAACTGCGGTTACTGAAACCACGCCTTCTTTCTGAGCATTTGGTTAGCATTACGCAAATATTTCCACATAGTGACGTAGAGATGTGGGGGTGTGTTTGAATGAGCCATTTTAGGGGAGCGTGGCAGAGTCTTAACTTTGATAAAGATTGAACTTTTTTGGTTATGCTTTTGAGTGGAGATGTGACACGCTACCAAGATGGCGACGGCCCGCTCTGCATACTTGGAAGAACGAACTCGGAAGGATGCGAGAACACACCCTTATATGAGTATTGAGATGTGCTGCGTTCTTGCTTAACTGACCGCATAATCAGAGCAGAAGCAGCGGCAAATAAACCATAAATATAACATAACATTACAAACAAATGTCTTAACTTATTCAAACATTTCAAACTATTATAGATAACATTTACATACCGTATAATTGTATATCGTTTTATTTTATAGCGTTATATGTTTAACTATGACTATGTTAAGTTTATGTTTTTTTTTAATATGCCAGTAAAAATACTGCAGACTTTCTCCGGGTCTTATAAGTTTTATTAAAAATAAGTAAAAAAAAAAAAATGGTAAAATGTTTACTTTCAAGAGCCGTCAAGCATTTGCGAGAGCGAGATTAAAGCTTGCAGGCTTCCGTACACCGGCCGCGCGCGCAGCGTCTTCTGTGATTTTTGAAGGTTTGTTTATATCGGGTGTGCACTCGATGCATCCTCGATATCAAGAACACATCCGGGCACTTCCATGCGTCCTCTGTACTTGCGTTCTTGAGGATTGGAATTGAACTTCGACGGTTAATGATGACGTATAGCGAGAACACAAGGACGCAAGATCGCTAAAGAACGCATATTGAGAAACAGCCAATATCTCTTTGGATTTTAGACTTTAGTCTTTGCAACTTTACAGATCTTCTTCATGCACCAAGAGCTTGTAACACTCAAAAGAGAAAGAAAAAATTGAAATCGCATCATATGACCCCTTTAATAAATTCAATTAATTTCTTTCAGTCAGTCCCATGTATCCATTTCTGTGAACTAATTAAAATCTCTGATTCATTTGTGTCATCACTATGTCCCAGTATGTCATTTTAAAGGGGTCATCGGATGCCCATTTTCCACAAGCTGATATTATTCTTTAGGGTCTTAATGAAAAGTCTATAACATACTTCGGCTAAAAGCAGTGTAAAACACTCTTTTAATCGGTAAAGGCTCCGCTAAAGGCAACTGCTAATAAGTTCATGCCTGTGTGAACTAACAGACAAACTTCTTGGCACAATACATAATTCTGTCTTTTTTACCCCAAATGCAGCAATATCCCCTGCTAACAGTGGGAACAACATCGGTAGTACGCACAATAGGTCAATATTCACTATTAACGAAACACATTTTTTCTTCCATACACACTGCCAAGACACATTTCAGTTCAAACAACATCTGATGACCCCTTTAATACATTAATACTTTTTAGAAAAAGTATATGATGCTAAAACTTCAGTTTATTAAAATCTACTGTATGGCTGTATAAAAATGACAATGATTAAATACTGTTAGTTCTTACGTTCATTTAGGGAAAAATTAAAATACAAATGATTTCAATTTCCTTGTGGTGCGGCTGATACAGAAGAGCGTACGCTGACTGCATACAGCTCAGATTTGCCAAAATGGCGCTACGCTGATGTGGAGTGACACAGAGGACACAATTTGTTGAATAAAGTCATTATTTTTGTTTTATTCGCGTGCAAAAAGTGTTGACGTCACTTCATAACGTTACGGTTGAACCACTGATGGCAGAGGGTCTATTCTGACGATGCTTTTCATACTTTCCTGGACCTTGACACTGTTATTTATTTAATTATATAATTAAAAAAATGAAGCTTCTACGGGTCTGGAACGACATGTGGGTAAGGGATTAATGGCAAAATTTTCATTTTGGGGTAGAGTATTCCTTCAAGAGCCGTGCTTGCATAGTATCCTCTTCACCAATATTCTCTGCGTCTCATTTGGGCTCAAATTGATAAGCAATATTGACGACGCCATTGTTTACAATAAAAGCGGAGCACATGCCGCTGAGGTGAGGGGCGGGACGTTTCTGGACTGCACAAGGCAGTTTAGCGAATCACAACACACTGTGCCAGCTAACCTATCTGAGCCCCTTGTGTATTTCTGAGGGAGGGGCTTCATAAAACCAGGAACTCATCAGAGCGTTCAAAGCAGAAGGGACAGAGCAGTGTAGAATAAAGGTAAATTATGTGAAAAATAATGTGTTTTTTAAAAAAAACGAAGCATTACCAAGTTAGACTGTACCCCATATACACAATCAAGCTTACAAAAAAAAAAGAAAAAAAAGTCAACCACCCCTTTAATTTTTTAATTCAGATTTTGGCATTTTTTACTTTGACATTAACCTACTTGATGTATTATTATGTTTCTATATCAAAATATCTAAGACATGAAATAATGTCAAATGGAAAAAAGAAATAGCAAAATACAATTTAATATAATTAATTTAACTATTCATGCGAGCTCTTGTTTAAAAGTAATCTGGCAGCATCTTCTATCAAGTTCATTTGCTTAATTGCACAAAGAAAAGCACAAAACTTGATAGCAGTCAGTTTTTGGAAACACTGGGTCAATAAACCACATAGTTAATCACAACTTCAAGTCTTACAATTAAACCTGTTCTTATAACAATTCTATCAAGAGCTTAAAACAAAATGAAGAATCTTATCAAGGCCAGCGAAAGCCTGAGCAGCAGGGCATTTATAATTCCTAATGCCTGAAAGCACAAAAGAGTAATTAAACTGTGGTGTAAGGATGAGAGTTTAGACAAGCTTGAACATTCAGGGCAGTTTGCCACAGTCTGCACTAATATATATATATTTATAGCACACGATATTCACAAAAAATAATCAAGTTCAGTTAGCGGAAGATGGTAACTCGGGGAGAAAAACTGCTGAATAAATTGTTATTGTTTTCTTGTCGCACAAAAAGTATTCTTGTAGCTTTGTAAAATTAAGGTTGAACCCCTGATGTCACATGGATTATTTTACAGATCTCCTTCCTACGTTTCTGGACGTTGATTGTGGTAATATCCTTGCTGTCAACGGGAGGGTCAGAGAGCTCTCAGATTCCATCAAAAATATCTTAACTTGTGTTCTGAAGATGAACCAAAGTCTTATGGGTTTGGAACGACAATTTATGGCAGAATTTTAATTTTTGGGTGAACGATCCCTTTAATTTCTCAGTTTCAAGTGTTTCATTTGGGTTAATCACTGCAAGATATTATTCATTAATGTGGCGTCTTTCATTTTCATGCGAAAAGAAATAAAGGTGTTATATTGCAAATGCTGAAAGCTGATGAAATGGTTTAATGTATCTGAAGAGGAAAAAGGAAACACAACAAGTGGTGGCAAAAAAGAGGCCCCCAGTTGCAAGTCTCCGTCACTGTGTCATCAGACAGGGAGTGATAACAGACAGACTACTGGGAATCAAATTCCACACAGCAGCTCAAGTGCTACATAACAAATGAATGAGAGATTGTAACATCCAACAGCTCACAGACATCAGATCTTTCATTGACAGGCTCCTGAGATTCCTAAGAATATGTAACACCTTTTCCTTTTCTGTGCTTTTCCAGTTTCTTTCACAGTTCAGAGTGAAGCAAGCACAGAGAGCGGCACTCATACACCTGCCAACGTGACACTGCTGAAAGCAACAGCAAAGCAGAGAAACAGGAACATCAATGATTCATGCTATAGACCTAGAAGGGGGCAGGGGTTTTAAGCTATAAATACACCAATGTAACTCTTTTTAGTGGCAAATCGCCTGTTCGCAGTCACATGTTTAGAGCACAAATGGAGCAAAAGAACAAAGCAGATAACTGTAAAAAGCAAAGAAAAAAGTGAGCATGTGTCGCAGATTCCCCAAAGCACTTCTGAAGCAAAAAAATCACATGAATTATCCAGACTACTATGACTGGCTTCATTTTTTCATTATTCATCTGCCATAAAGGATGCTAAATGAAATGTGTGAGGCACACTCACGCACACATTGTGAGTTTTTGTGTGCAAAACCTAACATCTGTTTAGAAAATCCCCCACTTCATTTAATTGAGAACCATCACATACCGCTTTCAGTGAGAAAAAGGTTTCTGCAATTGTCTCACTTTACTGAATGTGCATATGTTGCTTTCAGGCAATGTAGAAAAGCGGCTTTATCTCTTTCAAGGTTAGATTCTCAACCACGAGCCAAGAAGTTAGTGTGGAATAAAGCAAACATAAAAACAGATTGTGAAAATGGAAATTAGTTAGGATGTTCAATATATTTTATAGACCTAGACAGGTCATTTCAAGGCTTATATTTTCAGTATAATGAAAACACTGCATAAGCTCTTCAACCAACAGTATTAATTCGACATACATTGATTCTACTGCATGGTGAAATGTTTAAATGTACATACATATACATGTATATACCATTCAAAGAACATTTTAAAAGAAATTAACCATTTTATTCAGCAAGGATGGATAAATTGATCAAAAGTGGCAAAGCCTTTTGGACTGTTACAAAATATTTCCATTTCAAATAAATGCAATTTGTATGAATTCTTTTTCATCAAAGAATAGAAAAATATCCATATCAACACAAGCGCTATGAATCTTGCAATTGAGATGTACAAAGCTTTATTTCTCACCCACATTACCATTATGTGTCTCTTTTGAACACAACAATGTTTATGCTTATATAATTAGGATTATAAATCAATACAAATTAGATTAATATATATATAGTCATATTAAAATGATCATCAATCACATAAATATAAATGCATTTATATCAGTGTATCCCTAGAAATTATACATGCATATGCAATATACAACCATTTCAAAGGACCAAGAAATGCCTTTTCAATCACATGCAGACTGGGCTTAACGCGTGTTAGATTTGGACTGGAAGTTCCTCTTGTTTTGCATCCCCAAGAAGGCAAATATATCATCACTGAATCAGGAAAATTATGCCTCACTGTTCTATGCAAGTTAAAAAGCTGACATAAATATTTTGACCAGTCCTAAAATCTAGTGAGCTACATCCATAGGGAGCAATAGGCAATGTGAAGCCTTTTCCAAAAGGAAGATTTTTGGCCAAATATCACACGTATCTATCCATTGTGAAAAGCCCAGTGTAAAAACATGTATATAGAAGGTCTCTGGACTCTCAGAGTGGTCAAATTCAATTCAATTCAAGTTTATTTGTATAGCGCTTTTCACAATACAAACTGTTGCAAAGCAGCTTTACAGAGAATTAATTTTCTACAATATTTAGTAGTTACTTGTCAGTGGTGACTATGTTAAATTCATGTACATATGGCAGCAATGTATGGTAAAATTCAGTTAATGATGTAATCAAACAGACGATGAACACTATTAACAGCAATGATTATGTTGCAATAATGATACACTCTCAGATTCCATCAAAAATATCTTGTTTAATTTGTGTTAAGGGTCTTAAGGGTTTGAAATGACATGAGGGTGAGTAATTAATGACAGAATTTTCATTTTTGGGTGAACTAACCCTTTAAGTAAACAAATCCACAGGCAATCTCGTGTGTGTCATGGATTATTGGAGTACATTATATCAGACTCACAGTGCTTAAGCTTAAACAAATTCCAGATTTCCACCCTGAGGGAGTTGGAAACGCATGATGGAGAAACCCATCTTCAGACTACATCCACCGTCCAGCTCTCTCCACCCATCAAACAGACAACTAGGCCAATCAATACCGCCGCCTGCCCGACCGCATCCTGCATGCTTCCGCCTGGCGTCACATGAGCGAGATGGTGAAGGGAACAATGAGTCAGACTCAGCTCTGTAAGGGCTCCTGTCAATCCTACACGTGAGTAATCTGGGATGGATTGCAATGGTTTAACTAAACTTTGTTTTTTTAAACTGTGCCTTAACTGTTAGACAGTTCACAGGGTGAAACCCTGTCTGAAAAGGTGTGACCATTTTAATGCACTCGATTGTATCATGTTAAAAATGTCTTGTGCCTTTTGCATTCTGCTTTACTCTGTCCATCCAATATAGGTCAGTTGAAGGGATAGTTCACCATCAGTTGCTGGTCCACTCCCCATTGACTTCCACAGTATGGAAAAAACACTATGCAAGTCAATGGGGACCAACTGAAGGTGAACTATCCCTTCAAACATGAAACCAAATTAAACAAGGCTTTCTTCCAATTAGTTAAAAATTATTTTGTTTTGAGCCAAAAGCCTTGCAACTGGGCGACCCAAGTGTGTGATACTTGTGATACTTTTCAGTCCCTTCCCACTCTCTCATACATTTTTATTCCCATCCAGCAATGCCAATAATGGCCAAAAAAATTAAAAAATCTTAAAAAAGGTAACCAACTAGTCGTTTTTGACCAAATGTAGTTTAATATTCTCACAAGCACCACCTTTGTATTGATGTTGAAGAGTGGCAACTTGAAGAACAGCAACTTAAAGAACAGCTTAAAAAATGAGAATAACTTTTAAGCTACACCAGATCTAAGGTGCTGACTTTAAAGCTTTGGTTTCAATCGGAGAAAAGCTGCAACAAAGGGAACGCAGGCCAGGAAGAGAACATAAAAGCTAATGCAGTACATGAAAAAAATGGAGCAGAGGGTTTGGGAGGCATTGTGTTGAAAGCAGAACCTCATCACTAGTTATGTGCACCTGCTGGTTGGTGTTGGAGCCTAAAAGCCTTAGAATCCCTGTAAGCCTGGAAAGAAGGCGAGATGTCTCTGATCAAAGTGAATTCGACCTAGTACCCCAGTAAGCACCTGAGGTGTAGTGGGTAAAAGAGAGGATGTCTGGAGTCATTAAAAGTGGGCACTTTTTTCTAATCACAAGACCTCATGGATTGTCATTCTGACAGTCGCCAAGCTTCTGACTGATCATAAGCCCGAGACTCACCCTATCCTTCTGGAGTTTCTGGGCTAATCAGCTGGTGATGTCATACAGGCATCTCCTCTCCTAATTGGCTCTTGGCCAACCATGCCATACAATGGCAAGAGCCAATGAATAATCAGCTTTAGGGTCAGATTAGATGGCACCTTACACTTTAACACTTCAGTGCATGTCATAAATAATACAAACTTCTAGAACAAATCTGAGTATTGAAACTAAGAAATTACACACTGCCAATCCATGTCAGAAACATTTATGAAGACTAAAAATTAAAACATCACAATGATGGGAATAAAATCAACTTACTTGATCCTGTCGGCATCTGATAAGGACTCCTGTAAGAAAGAACATGCATTAAGTATGTGCAAACTGAATATCGCCTTACACATAAATATTGAGTATTAGAGGAATCAGAGTTGCATATTCCAATAAATATTTCACATATCCTTAATACCCACACTGCTGTATATTTGTCTTTTATACCAAGAGGGCAAACATAACATTTCCTCAAGACTTGAATCTGAGCTGATCTTACGTTTGGCTGAAAAATGATTTCTATATGTCAGAGCAACCTAAAACAGTGTTCTAACCAGTGATAAAGCAGTTTCATATTATTGCATACATAGGAAATAGTTGTTTTGATGACTTCTAAATGTTAAGGAGACTTTCAATCAATAAACTCTGTTATGGCATGTATCAATGAAATATTACAGATTTACTGTATAAATGACTTGTATGTGTTGGTTAATTCATTTAATAATTGCAATAAAAAAAAATCAAGGGACGCAGTGGAAACATCATACTCTTTATGTTTCTGCCAAATAGGTCAATATGCACATGCCTACTGAAGCTATGAAATCGGTCTGACATCCTGTTTTTGTTTTTAATGCCACCTAAATAGTCGCCATATCCCACAGAGCAGGAAATATATATATATATATATATATATATATATATATATATATATATATATATATATATATATATATATATATTGTTTGTTTAAACACTATTTATGTATTTGCTTGCTGGTGGATAAAAATCAGTTATTCAAATAAAACCGGATGAAGTTCATGAAACACTGTTACAGAAGTGACAACTGGTTATCAGTAAACTTCAGTAAATGCTCATGTTTAGAGCAAAATATCCTCAGCAAACACTGGAACAGTGAGATGAGGATACTTGGCATGGCATTGATACAATATAGAAAAGGTTCACCCCAAAATTCCTGATCATAGTCTACTATTAAATCATTCCAAACCTACAAGACTTTCCACTGTGGATTACAAAGTAAGATATTCTGAAGACTCTCTGAGCTGCTCTTGCATACAATTAAAACACTGTGACTAGAGGCTGCCAAGCCTTAAAATAGGCAAAAATACTCTTACTCATTCACCATAGTTCTCAAATCTCATTTGCTTACGCCAATATTCAAACTTTCCACATGGAAATGTCACATGAGGTATGACATGATGGCAAATAACATTCATTCTTATACATATCCTAGCAAGAATGTTTTATTTAACTGCAAATGAGAAATACACCAATTATTGTATGACTTCAGAACATTTAAAATACAGTGCACGGGACATATGGACTACTTTTATGGTGCCTATTAGATCTTGACAGCCCATAGTCATTGTCCACTTTTGTTGTATCGAACAAGCAGTGTCAACATTCTTCAAAATGCATCTCAGAAGTAAGTCTGTGGATAAACACGAAGATGAGAAAATAATTTTTAATTTTTAAGTAAACTATTCCTACAATATTTAGTTCATCTCTGGAAGAATATTGCAAGAGTATTCAGGCACTATTGTTTTCAAGGCATTAAATTTGGTATAGTTTCTTCAATGCAAGAGTGGATTGTATATGAGGAAGGGGTAAAGTCAAAAATGTTGTCAATGACATACCTTGATCTGTGATAATATAGAAAAGGGAGTCACTTGTGATAAAGGTGTTTTCTCACCCTCCACACGAATAATGGGAATCTCAGCTTTTGGCAGCCCTGATTGATCTGTATTGTCCTTTTGCACAGCTTTGCTTTCTATATGGGGTAACTGGTGGGGTTGAGGCTGGTGTTGAACCCCCCTTATAGTCCTATCATCCCATTCGGAATCATCACTGCCCCCCACCTGGCTATAAATTGGGCCTTCGATTTTGGGGCGGGCCCTTTCACGATGAGGATCTAAGTGTTGCTTTTCTGATGCTCCCTCTGGACTGTCCTCTGAGATGTGCCATGTCTTTGGTCTTGCCTCCCTTGATTTCCTGCTGGCTCTGCTATGCTGGGCGGCCCATTTGTTCCAAAGTTGGCTCCTCTCTTGCTTTTTGTCATGACAGTCCTTGGATTCATATTGTTGGGGATTGTTGTGCTGCTTGATTTGGCTCCTTTTTGAAGACACTGCTGGCTCTGGAAGGTTCCCACGCAGCATCTTTAGACTAGCCGGGCTCAGGACCCGGTAGGTGATTTCGTCCAGAAATTGTGAAAATTTAATCTTTTCCTCAAGAAGCTGCATCTTCCAATCTGGTGGCAAAGAGCTGGGAGATGTAGACGATGTGGAAGTAGCACGTCCTGTGGGAGAGGCTCGTACTCCCTTCTCCCTATCCAAGGACATACTTTTGGGCTTCCTGCTGCGTCCACGACTTCTCGCCTGGGCTAGCATCTCTGCCGACTTAGACTTGCGCACACTGTCGGAAGAGTAGACTCCCAACTGATGAGACTGCTTGAGGATGCTCTTGGGTGGAGGGGCATGCAGCAGAGGCGCTGCATGGTGTGGACGCTGCTCTTCTTTGGGTGCAAGTATCTCTGCTTTCTCTTTGAAGACCAAGAAGCGCTCCACACTCCTAGTGGAGTGTGACGGGGAACTGCCTGGGATGCACTTTTGGGAGCTTTCTGAGGAAGCAACATCGTCGTCAGCAGAGAGCGCCAGTACATCATCGCTACGACTTATAAAGCGGTTCATTCTTTGATGACGGTGATGCTTGGGAGGAAGTCTCACGCCAAAAGAACCCTGGTTGAAGATCCGTGGTGGGGGGAGGACACTGAGCTCCAAGCTAGACAGGCTCGAGACATCGAGCTCGCTGTCGGACGCTTGCGACCACACAGGTCTCTCAGGGCATTGTGGGTAAGGGCCTGTAAACCTGGTATGCTGCAAAATAGGTGCACGATTTCGGGGAAAAATTACCTGGCAGGGGTCAGGCTGGGCTGACGGCGCAAGGCTGGCGGATGGCAAGGCACTCCCGCTAACATCCTCTCGAAATACTGGCACAGTGTGGCGCGTCTCGCGGTGCTGCGGAGGTGCCTTTCGGTACGGTTTCCGGGCTGGAGCAGCACTCGTCATTCTGGGAGATCCGTGTGCTTCCATACACCATCCGTTAGTCCTGCCGAGAGAGAAGCATGAGAATCCAAAGTAGCAGTAGCTTTCAACCCTGTCCTGTGCAAAAGAGCAGTCCCTTTCCTCTGTTTCTCTCTCCCTGTGCCACCCTGTCTCTTCCTCCCTAAACAGCATCAGAAAAAAGCAGTTTGAATCAATAGGCATTGATGAGAGCTACACCACTGGGCGGCTAAAAATGCAACAACCAATAAAAAACAGCTAAGGCTGTAACAGACAGCCGGAGCTAATAGAGGGAAAACGAGGGGTAAAAAAGCTTCCTAAACCACCAAACATCTGTCTATACTTCTACTGTGATGTGGAGTGCTACTAAGGAAAGATGAGAACGGGTGAGGAAAGGCAAATAGAGATATGTGGTTTGATAGACATCAAATATAGAGCCATGAGAAAGGAAAAAGTGGAATCGCTTTAAAATCAGGTGATTGATTACATGTTGGGGTGTGTTTCCAATAGACAAATTGTTAAACCACTGCCTGCATGACTCTTATTGATCACAGGAAGCTATGTATGGAATGGGAAAAGTGGGTGTGCTGTTGGGATCCAATAACTTAGACACCCACAGTATTTTCGTTGTCAATCAAAAATATACTCAAAGGTTCAATTTAAAGTTTTCTCTATGAAAGTTGGGTAAATTTGTTAAACAAACAATTTAAATCCCATTCAAATTAAACAAGTTTGGGATTTCTAACACATATTCTTGAAATAATTATTTACTGTTTTTCAGCTAACCCGAGGTCATAAAAAATAAAATAATAATAATAATAATTCTGGCCAGCTAGAAATGTCTATGATTGCAGTACATCATTTTCCCATAACATTTCACCTCATTTATTGACTTTTTTTTTCTTTTTCTTTTTTACTTTGGCTGAGTACCAAAAATAAAGAAAAAATTCTTGTTGCCCAGTGAATCTTTAATAGGGAACCAGACCTTACCTTGTTAAGTTTCTGAGTAAAACAGTAGTGTGTGTGTATGTGTGTGTGTGTGTGTATATATATGTGTTTGTGTTTTTTTTTATGTATTTTTGTTTATATGTTTATATGTTTGCACTTTTTTTAATGAATTGTTTTTTTATTTATATATGTATTGATTGATTGATTGATTATTGATTGATTGATTGATTGATTGATTGATGATTGATTGATTGATTGATTGATTGATGATTGATTGATTGATTGATTGATTGATTGATTTGATTGATTGATTGATTGATTGATTGATTGATTGATTGATTGATTGATTGATTGATTGATTGATTGATTGATTGATGATTGATCGATTGATTGATTGATTGATTGATTGATTGATTGATTGATTGATTGATTGATTGATTGATTGATTGATTGATTGATTGATAGATTGATAGATTGATAGATTGATAGATAGATAGATAGATAGATAGATAGATAGATAGATAGATAGATTGATTGATTGATAGATAGATAGATAGATAGATAGATAGATAGATAGATAGATAGATAGATAGATAGATTGATAGAGATAGATAGATATAGACAGATAGATAGAGAGATTGATAGATATAGATAGATAGATAGATAGATAGATAGATAGATAGATCGATCTATCTATCTATCTATCTATCTATCTATCTATCTATCTATCTATCTATCTATCAGTATATATCTGCTAAATGACTAAATATAATGTAAGTGTATATATTTACCAGGTCATTGGCATGTTTGTATCCTATGTATGCTAAAGTTATCCAGAAACACCATTAGATTGCTAAATGAACCCACTGTGGGTCTGCTAATGCTCAGAGCTGCTTAAAACATCTGCTGCAAAATAACAGCCTGTTTAAACACCTAATTAACTCGGTTGACAAAAATCCTCTCCCTATAGATACAACATTCAGATATTTGATCATTTGATATAATCTGAACATGTGGTTGCTTGAGGCAGTATTCACAAAACAACTTTTTGGAAGTAAATTTGAGTCAGTGAAAAGTTTTAGATCATTCCTTTATGCATTATCACTGCAGCCAGCATTGATGACAATGGGCTCCCTGTGGTCAGAATGCTTTCGAGTGAATAACATGCAATAGCAGGCCATGGTTAGCACTCAGATTCTCTCCACTTCTTCCTGGGTCACACCTTTCCCTGCAGGAGAGCCGCTTTCTGCAATGGTGTGGCTATTTTTATAGTTCCTGACTGGTAAAATGGGAAAAATGAAGGGAGCATTGGCTGGTGTGTCACAGTGTGGTGCCACTTAGAAATCAATGGTGTTCCCTGCGCATGCTGCTAATGTGCTGCAGGGCACAGGCTGGGACACACATATGCACACGCGCACGTGAGGGGGTCACTGCCAAAATGTGCCACTTATTGACAGGCTGATTTTCCCTCTTGACGTCATCCACTACCCACAGTGCACAAACACACCAGGCCTACACAATGATACACAGCAAGCAGAAATAAACATGTTTGCAAAAGATGAATCAAAAGAATTTAAGCAGCAACACCATCTGAACTGATACATTTTCAAACAAAGTTCAACAAGATATCTTATCCTCTACCTGAGAAGGTATCTCATCATTAACTGTTAACAAAACTTTTGGTCTCAAGTTCAAAATCTACCTACGCCAACAATAACACAACCTTTAAGTTATGTTTTAAAGATGTTTCCATCTATTAAATATTAAAAATGATGATTCGGTCCACGTTTTCAATATAGCAGGGTGGAAAAACTAAAGATAAAATTACATCTTTTTATTAAAGTGGTTTACTGAACAAATTGTGGTTTGAGCAAGCAAACAAACACACGTTATATTAAACAAGATTTTTTTTTTTATATTAACATATGATAAGCTCTGTGTTTTAAATAAATTTGATTATAATTCCAAATTGTTAAACATACATTAAATAAGACATCACTTGTGAGTTAAATAGGCTAAAATAGTGTATATATTAATTTCTCTAGCGAAATAACGAATATTCTGCCAGTGAAAGTGACCTTACAAACTTTACAGAATATCAACAATTCAGCAAGAAAAAGACTTTGTTGTAAGAGAGAAGAATGTAACTGTGTTTTGGGAGATTCCATCAGCTTGTTCTTTTTAAAACAGAAGAAGGTTTCCTTGTACCTTCTAAATTTTACAACGTCTGGGGCAAAAGGCCTAAAGCTTTCATTGCTAGTCAGGCTAGGGTTGAAAAGCAAAGTAGCCTGAAAGATAGAGTGAGAAATGTCTTAGATGTGAATAACTTACCACACCTCAGAAGATTCAGCAAGAATTGCTTCTTGATATTTAAACCAACCTTCATCATCGTCATGAGACAGCTGTTGATGATAGGCCAAAACCTACTGTTAAAGACTGACATGAACTAGACTGCAACCATTTGACTGTGCTTTAGAAGGAATCTGCTGTTGTCTAAGAGTGATTCCTGCTCTTTCAGAACCTAATTAATGCTGAATTTCTGACACTTTTAAACACTGCATGTCCTAAAAGGCATTCCAGCTAAGCCTTATATTTGTCATGACAGAACTAATGACTGTGGGTGAGGGTTACAGCTCTATATGAGAACAGAAGGGATGAAATTACAGTACATACTGACCTTCACACCATCACATGCCCACACAGATGCTGCATAGCTTCATTTTAGAGGAATCTCGCATTGTACATGCAGATTGTACACTTAATTTAACTGCTTTAATTAAACCTTACTGTGCGCCACAGATAAATTAGGTCTCCAAGTTAGATGTACTCCAACAGCGATATAAATTCTGATATGACTTATAAAACAAATTCTGAGAGAGACTGAACGGCAGTCAGAAGAGAGAACAATGCCAAATTTACCATCACTCTCAAAGACACTGTATTGGAAACACCCTCCCATTAGCGTTAACTACTTTTTGTAATCTGATTCAAAATGTGATATAAGTACAGTGTTGTAAACGTACATGCATTTTTATTTTTTTATTCCATTGTAAGGGCAATTCAAACAATACATTTAAACTGTGCTACTTTAAGACCATCTCCGAACTTTCTACCGCTAGTCTATAGCTGTTCTTCCTGTATCCCTTGATTGACAGATGTCTCGTCCAGTCAGCGGTAAGTAATCTATTCTCAAAACCACTATGCCTACCTCTTCTGGTTCGTCTGATTTGTCATTGTGTTTTCTGACTTGTAATTTTGTTTTTGGATTTGTCATTGTGTTTTCTGACTTTTTTTTAATGTTTATCAGAATTGTTGTTTTCTGATTTCCTATTTTGTATTTTAGATTTGCGTTTGTAATTTGTTATTTTGTTTTCAGAATTGTAATTTGTTTTGCACTTCTCAGCCACCGTAAAATTGGAAGTATTAAAGGGATAGTTCACCCAAAAATGAACATTTTGTCATCATTAACTCACCCTCAAGTGGTTCCAAACCTATATGAGTTTCTTTCTTCTACCGGGCACAAAATATGATATTTTGAAGAATGTATGTAACCAAACAGATTCTGGTCCATACTGACTTTCATAGTATTTTTTTTTTTTTTTTTTTTACATACAAAGTCATTGGCTATCATCAGCTGTTTGTTACCAATATTCTTCAAAATATCTTCTTTTGCGCTCAACTGGTTTGAAACAACTTGAGAGATTAAATGATAGCAATTTCCTTTTTTGGGTGAACTATCCCTTTAAAAAGACAGAATACATATAACATCACTAATAGAACTGGGCAGTATAATGAATAACAATAATATGAGTTTGGCAATGATGTAAAAATTAGCCTCCATTTGACTTTTTTTTTTTTTTTTTTTTTTTTTGCTCACTATGCTTCCTAAAGAGTTTAAAATTGTCATGTATGCAAGTCATAAGACGGTTACAAACAAGAGATTTTTATGAACAAAAACAAGTTTACTTGCTGTGTAAACATGTTTACACAAGTTTACAACACTGAAATTAAAAACCACCAGAATAATCCTTACTGGCTTAATCCAGTCTGGCTTTGTAAAAACTACAAACTACAGTATAAAACTAGTTTTATAATGCATGTCAGACTGTGAGCTGCTTTTGTATGTAGTTTCAAACCATATTCAGTAAAAATAAGCATTTTAAAATTACTTTTAAACAGCCATTTCAGTTTTGGATTTTAATGGATACCAAAAAATATTACCTTTGTTGTTTTTAAGCATGACAGATAATGTCCAAATATGTTCGATGTTTCCCAGAAACTGTAAGATTGTCTGTACTGCATAAGTTTGGATACTCAGTAAGACAACAGGACATTCAGTGACGCCCCATTCCTGGCAACCCACACACTTCCTCTCACTTCAGACAGAGATCATTCTCAATTCCCTTCTGACCTGCAGATCTGATGATACAAGTCTAGAAAAACAGCCTGTTTAAATCTAGCCTTTTTAGTCAGGACAAGCAGAATGTGTCACCCTGTGCTTTCTGAGTTGTGTTGGCACTTAGTCTCGGCCCTGGTCTTGTTGTACCTTGTCTGGTTGCTTTTAATTCTGTTGCAAGAAGACTAACACTGCAACAATCTAAAACTAGTACAGGTATGTTAAAATAGACAATGATTAAACATAAACTACAGTATAGTATTCCTTTTACAAAAAAAAAAAAAAAAAAACATCTCAACATCACTGCTGAAAAATCCAATCCAAATATTTCATTTTATAAACTGTGCACTAAGAGCAGGAATATGTATTTAAAGAAGTGTAATAAGACCAGGAATGTTTATTCTAAAAAAGTAAATGGTCAATTCTGACTTTGTCTTTAAACTGTTACAGTAACAGACAGCAAGATGTGAAAGACAGTCAGATAGAGGTCGTGGGAAAAAGGGAAAACATCAACTTTGCTAAGAAAAAAACACTTCCTGTCTAGAACAGCCAAATCTCTTTGATCATGCCTGCACTGAAGATGAGTGTGTGAGAACATCATGAGACACAATTGTGCATCACAAGAGAGCTCTGTAGAGACATGCCATTTTCCAATTAGAGCTATTTCTGGAGGCCGACTGTCAGCTATGCAAGACAAGGACGCACAAACAAAACAAATTATTTAGATAGTTTAGTGTTTTCATACCTGAAACTGGAGTTGGTTTCAGTGGTGTCCTCATTCACAGGTCCTCAGGCCCGGAGCGCTCTGAAAAACACATTTGCTTGGGTTACTGAAATGTGATTTGTCACAGTGTTGCAACACGATCTATGAAGTGAAAGAGGTTTAAAATAAATATCAGCAGCAAAACCTTCCAGGATAAGAAGTGAATCTAATCCAGGTCATCTGGTAAGAAAATCCTGACGTGCATGTAAATAATAGAGTAAAATTATTTATACCCTAGGGGGTTATACAGAAAAAAATAAATACAATGTGCAAGGAATAACTGACAACAGACTGTTGAAATATTAATGCAAAATGCAAATGAGTAGAGTGGCTGTTACAAATATTCAATGTACTAGTACTGGGTGACATCTCCAAAAAATTAGAATTCTATCAATAGCTAATACTGACTGCTCTAAAATGAATTCAATTTTTTTTTTTTTTTTATCTTTAGTCAGGTGAACCATATTTCAACCAAACAGACCATCGAGCCAATTAGACTAAAAACATTGACTGCAAAAAGTAAAATATGGCAAAAATGTATAATGTTTACACTCAAAAATGAAGAAAGGCATTTCATTTGTTACACTAATTAAATGATATCTCATATTTAAAACATTTGCATGCTCATAATCCTGATACATAATGAAGAGTCCAACTCAAGAGGGAAAAAAACACATCGGGATGGTATAATGAAAAGCATTCCATTAGCATCTGGTTTATGAATTCACAAATTTTGTCTGTAAACTCCAAGTGAACTCCTGTTTTTTGTCTACCGTGAGACACACATCACAAGTTACATTAATATTAATAATATCAGTCACCACATTTACACACGGCCTTCTCGGAAATCACCTCATTCAGTCACAACTCAAAGCAATTGTTCTTCCTTCGCCTAATTAACACAGAGGCTGCTCATTACCGCCGTATCCGACAGGCCTCCTCCCTCACAGTTACCACAGCAGAATAATGAACTCCTGCACTGCAGACACACACTGTGACATTATAGTCATTACAGTCAATGACTGTATGGAGTGTCAGGGCACTGAAAAGGGACATTTTGGTTATATATTACAGAAGGTAAAGCTGACTGTAGTTTGAATGATATCTGGTACGTGTTCGGGGTAATAAGCAGCAAGATAAGTATAGATAAAGGACACTGCACCACAGTACAGAATAAAAAAATAGTTTTAAATGTTATCAAATGTTACAGTGAATAAAAGCACAGTGAGATTCATGCAATGTGCACTTTACCTTGCTTAACAGGGTGTGTACAAGAAAAATGGTCAAACAACACTGGGCTCTCTATTTGCCCAACAGCGAGGAAACAGCTCACTAAAGTAAACATGAATTCACAACTGACCCGATTCAGTTTCGTAAAGTCTAATGACTAACTAACATCTATTTCTATTGTGGAAAACAGAGTCATTTTGAATGAGTTCACTTTTGAATGAGTTCACTTGAGGAGAAGGTTATCAGTAAATAATAACTTGGTTCTTTTGCACAAACTGTTTTTTTATTTTATTTATGTATGTATTTTAGTGCTGTCAAACGATTAATCACGATTAATCGCATCTTAATTAAAAGTTTTTGAGTGTGTCCTGTGTATATTTATTATGCACATATAAATAAACATGCATGTATATATTTAAGATATTAAAAATTATGTTTATATATCAAATATATTTATATACATAATATGATAATATAAATATGTAAATGTATATATATATATATTTCAGCTCTTCAAACACACTGGTGCCTCGCGCACACACACACCACATATTCTAGCATACGACAGTTCAAACTTATGCAGTCTGGTCATTATCAAAATAAAATAGTCAACCACAGTTACACTGGTCAGTTTAAATAGATGTAGAATACCGGTCCACTCTGCTGTTATGCCAAGACTTTTTGCTCATGTGAGGAGGATGATCTTTTCCGTCTATATGTGAATGCATGTAAAGTAGCCTACAAGTCTAGTTTACATTATAAATAGTTTAACATTCACAGACACACAGACGTGAGCATACCTCCAAATACATCCAGCCAAACCCACCCTCGCTTGTCCTCGTATGCACGCACGCATGCATTGTCACAATCTAATGCACTGTAAATGCCGGATTTTTTTTTAAAACAAAAAGGTCTACCGGAATGCAAAAATTTAAAATCTGACATTTTCCAGAACAGGATCCAGCAGGATCAAACTAAGTACTGGTCATAATACTCACATAATACTGTTTAATGTGAGCAACAGTGTGCTGCAGCAGCGCTGATGAAAGCTGTTCACTGACTGCGCAGCACAGCCACATAAGCCACAGTTACGTTAATTTATTTATGCCATGATGTCATTTTAAAACATTGCAATTGTGTTTTAAAATACAGCAACGAGCACCACGAACCCATTTAAAGAGGCACGTTCACCAGTCTCCGTGATGGGATAGGAAACAGTCAACAAAGTAAAATGATCTCAAACATATGGCTCGCTCTCTTCATTTTATCAAATGATCATAATCACATCAATTCATTTTACAACCAAGCTACTAGCATTTTATTCAGAATAAAAACCTCCTTTTTTTTTTGAGTGGCTTTTGCACATCCTGACTGCGTGCCGCTGCAATAGACGCATTTTGCAGCATTAAGATTAACGATTAATCGATTAATTGATTGTTAATTTAAACAACGATCGATCGTGGAAATTATCGGAAATTGACATCTTTAGTCTAAAGCCATAAGAGAAACATACAAAATGTGCAGAGTCGGGGGGGCACGAGGACTGGAATTGAGAACCGCTGCTCTACACTGCTTAAAACTCGTGTTTGAATCATCAGTGGCAAATCCTTTACATATGTAAACATACTTACAGACTTTGATTCTTGCGGCAACGCCTTCTTTCTTTGCGTGACATTTGGGTGGCGTTATGCAAATCTTCCCAGACAGTGATGTAGTCATGTGGGGGCATGTTTAAACTAGGCGTTTTTTTTTTGGAGGGGGAGTCTTAATTTTTAATAAAGAATTGGATTTGATACTTTAGTCTTTGCAACTTTCCAGATATTCTTTATGCACCAAGAGCCTGTAACACTCCAAAGAGAAAGGAAAATTTTAAATCTCATCATATGAGCCCTTTAATCGTTTGACAGCACTATTGTATTTATTTATTTATTTATTTAGGAGTACACGTTACAAGAAAATCCTATTTCATTTTGCATTCAATGTGCTACTGGCTGTTTTCTTTGTAACTTTTTGTGAAATTTACCAATATTTTCCAAATGAAAGTAAATTCTATGTATTTCAGTGAATGCAAGACCAAAACTGTTTAAAATAAAATAATATATAAATAAAGGAAAGTTACTGCCGTAATGTGATTCTGATTATAAGAACATTATTTTGTGTATTTGGTGTAATGAAATGTGTTTATGCGGTTTAAGGTAAAAAATACACGTTATTTTCCACATACTGTACATTATTGTTTCTCCTCTATGCTCCGCCTTCTGAAACACATTGATTTTTACAAGGCTCATCGCTCTGAAAAGCGAGGTGTGCTGTGATTGGCCAGCTATCCAGTGCGTTGTGATTGGCCGAATGCCTCAAGCGTGTGACGGAAATGTTATGCCTCTTAACATATTGTAATGCCCTGTCCAGCCAGCAATGAGACATAAACATAAAACCCATTATAAACATGATATAAACATGATTTCTATTCGTGTCTTCTTTTGGAAGGCCAAACAAAGTAGTTTCAGTTTCTCAATGAAACAACGTCACACTCCGCAGCCTTGAGTGAGCGGAGGCGGGCGGCTTGAGAACGTAGAAAGCATATCTACTGATCCTGTCTTGTAACTTCACAATCTCAAGGTTTAAATAGTCTGTTCCTAAAATTAGCAATTTATGGCTTTGTAACATAAATTTCTGCTTTAGGCACTTTCACTCATTGTGTGAACTCATGACCTTGGCACGGTGCCATGCCCTACTCATAAAACACTGTTGCAATGGCAAAACATTCTCAATGTAATTACATTTTTATCAAGGGGACTGTAAATTACCCTTGGAGATGTTTTTAACTGTCAGTTAGAGTTTTTTTCTGGTTAAAACATTTGCTCTCCCTGACCTGAAAGCATGCAGTATTAAAGTGCTGTTATAGAGGTCTTTTTTCTGCAGTATTCAGAGGAGTCAGCTGTGGATGAGAAAGCTTTGCCACAAGATACGGCAGAGAATAACAAAAAAGAGGCCCATAGCAGTTAGCCATCCATGACAGTCAGCTGCTGCTGTGATACTGAGACCCATTCACCTCCACTTCCCTCAAACACTACGCTTCATCTTCTCCTACTAAGAGACTGAAAAAAGCCACAACCACTGAACAGAAACAGCTCTTGTGGGTCGTCATGGTTCTGACCATTACTTTGTTTATTAATAAATGATCCTAGTCTTATTGTTTAAGTTCACTGTATTCTACAGAAAATGTTTGTTTTCACAACCTCTCATTAAAAATGTAATAACTTTCCCTGCCTCTGAAATATTTTCTGCTGACGTAACCCAAGGCTGTGGAGGCAGGGAGGTAAAATATTAACCGATAACATCACAGCGTAACATGTTTCATCCCTTCACAATCCAATCTAATCCTGGTGGATAAAATCATGCCTTCATTATTTCCACTAGTAGGAAACATGTCAAATTACTGAAATTAAATGGAAAATGTCACAGTATATACTATTTATTAAAAGTTTGGCGTCAATAAGTTTTTTTTCTTCTATGTAAGAAATTAATACTTTTATACAGCAAGGTAGCATTTTATCAATCAAAAACTTTCAAATACATACTGTTCTTCTAAACTTTTTATTTGTCAACGAATCCTGAAAAATATTATGCAGCACAACTGTTTTCAACATTGATAATGATAAGAAATGCTTCTTGAGCAGCAAATCAGTGTCTTAGAATGATTTCTAAAGGATCATGTGACACTGAAGACTGGAGTAATGATGCTGAAAATTCAGCTTTAACACAGGAATAAATTATATTTTTAAATATATTCAAATAGAATTTTACAGCATTGCTATTTTTACTGTATCGCCCTTGGTTTAGCCTTCTCTCAAAAAACAGTTCAATAGGCCTAATCTTAGCGATCCCAAGCTTTTGAACAACTGTGTGTGGGGGTGGGTGTGGGTGTGTGTGTGTGTGTGTGTGTGTGTGTGTGTGTGTGTGTGTGTGCGCACATGCAATTTCTGCACAAATGCTAATCAGAATGAACAGTATCAGGATTTGACAACAGAATATTTGTACATTAGACCAGCCAAACAGACAGCACAAGCTTGCCAATCCTTGTTGGCAGGATAACCCTGAACATGAGTCAAGGATTCAGTGATGTCCTCACTATCACTGTGCAAACAACAGGAAACATGGACAGCAGATCAAATGATTCAGGGATTGTTTCTCAGACCAGCAGATATGATGATTCACTTTGTATTCAGACCTGTATTCTTTCTTTGCAAACATGTGTTCACCAACTGCGTCAATCCTCAGTACTAAATGACACTGAGTGATGTGTAGAAGGGAAAAATGCCAATTTGCCTTGTATCCCAAATTTTAAGGATGCTGAAAACAACGGTGATAAGAGATAAAACAGTACCCCTAACTGCATTTTCGGTGCTGATTTTGTGAGGAAATCTCTGGGAATTGGTTTAAATTGGTAAAAATATACCATATCAAACTGATCATACTAGTCAAGTCACCATTATTTATATAGCGCTTTTTACAATGCAGACCGTGCCAAAGCAGCTTTAAAGTATTAAACAGGAAAATTGTGTGCTGTTCTCCTCTGGCCAGACCAAACCAGCAGTTTAATTCTAGGTTGCAACAAAGTCAGATTGTGCAGAGGACTCATCTGGTTCCTGTGGTCTTGTCCTGATGGCCATTAAGGTGGCAAGGTCTTCGGAGGGGATCCGTCTCTGTGGTTCATCTAGTAAGTCATCTAATAGTACTATAATTATATGTGCTGAAAGCAGAATCAAATTAACCAAAATATTGAAGTCAATATCAGTGCTATGTTATCAACTACATCAAAGTATTCAAAACGGTTTTTGTTAATTGAAATAAGGAAAAGGAAATTACTAAAACTAAAACTAAATAGAAATACTTAAAAACTAAAAAATAACACCATTTTTTTTCCAAGGAAAAAAAGTAAATTTTTTACCTATCTACTGTAAATTTAAACTTTATTAACCCATGTGACATTTCCATGTTACATTTCATTCAAATTTGGACTTTTAAGTTAGTGTCATCTATTTTGTTGCCGTTATTGTTGCCTACAGTATTGATTTAGTATCAATACTGAGAAACCAGAGGTCCAGAATAACAGGTCATCCCAATCACAGCAGTCTGTCCTTTGGAAAAAAAAAAACCTCTGAAGGATCTTATCACCATAGCCTTTACATATTTAACGTGTGAAAGCTGATTCAAAATCTGGCACCTTCAGCCCACTTTCCAGATGACTGGTGCAAACGATGCTGGTGTTCAGAACGACCCCATCTCCTAATGTCTGCACAGTCTTATCTTTCACAGCATGGAGCATTTTTCTTGGAACATGGCTTGCAGACAACAGATGTTGTTCTTTGGACTGGGCTTCTTGGCTTGATGCCTCCTGTTGCGTGAGAAGCAAAGATAATGAATCAATCAGGTCTAGGCTAGCAGAATATTCTACGATCATCTCCTCTACCAGTTCTTTCGATGCACCAACCTCATTAAATCTGTAACAAATGTCTAATAATGCTTGAGGCAACCGTATTTGGTAGTGGTGGGTATATTTCAGCATCTAACACTTCTGGAATCGGATTCCAAACCTGCTTCAGTGTTTAAAATGGCTTGTTGTTCAATTCTGTGTAAAGATTCATAGAAGCCACACAAATATGTCTGCTCTGATGTGCCAACAGAAAAAAGACAGTGTGAAAACATGGTATCGGAGGAGGCAATGCCACTTTAGTTTAGAAGATGTTGTGTCTTGTTTTCTTGGCCGTGCACAAATGTTCAGTTGTATCTAACGATTTAGTGAGTCACAGCACAATGAATCATTTTTCTCCCCCGACCCCAGTATGGGCCCAATCTTGTTACAGGCGACAGTCCCAAATGTGTCATCAAATTCTAGGAAGACTTATAAAATCTACCAAACCAGTGGTCTCAAACTAGCAGCCTGCGTTTCATACGGCCTCTCGAGTGTTAAGAGTTTATCCTTAAACCTAGTCCATGAAAACATGTTGACTTTATGCATTCTGGTTTAGTCTTTAATGCTATCTTACAGTTTTGTTATTAAAAAGCAGCCAAATGTGAATAAAATTATCAGCTTCGAGAAAAACACAAATGTAAGAGCACCAAACAGGAAAGAACTCCGGCTGAACAGTTCATGAATGGAAGTACAAGAGTGTCCCTAATGATATGGAGAGGCATAAACTGGGTAAATGATACTGTTCATAGTTTGTATCATATTCAATAGTTAGTATTTCATGTTGTCTTCTGTTGCTATAAATATGGCGGTTTATTTGTGCTCTCTTTTGTCTGAAACTGAGCTGCAATTGAACACTGTGACTCTGAGCTATTAATACACCATTCAGTTCAAATATTCACCTCATCAGCAATGCTATTGCTTTTTATCTATTTAAGAGCATCTATGAACCTGCAAGCTGTGCTTATTGTAGAATATTTTATGTGAAAAAAATATTTTCTGAACTAAATATGGCAGTCAAAAGAATAAACACAGCTATCAAAGCACATTTTATTTAGCAATGCACAAGAAAATGTCTTCAGCTTTGTTTTCTAATAAATAAAATATTTGTTATTATGGTTATATCGTCGAATAGTTCTGTAATTAGTCCATGTGTGTTTATAGTAGTGCTGTCAAACGATTAATCGCATCCAAAATAAAGGGGTTTGTTTACATAATATATGTGTCTAAACTGTGTGTATTCATTATGTATGAATAAACACACATGCATGTATACATGTTATGTTTATGTATTTAAATATAAGAACATAAATGTATCTACATGTAAATATTTTCAAAATACATACTGTATGTGTGTATTTATATATACATAATAAATTAACACAGTACACATACATATGTTATGTAAACAAAAACTTTTATCATGGATGCAATTAATCACGATTAATCATTTGACAACACTAGTTTATAGGTAATTCATATCCTTTACTTCTTAAAAGTGGAATTTTAAAAGACATTCGACTCCATTCTTAATGACGCACAACTCGACGTAACACTGGGAGACTGATCTCGCTAGACAATCAACATGAACGTATTAGAGGCACAGATGAACTGATCCGCGTGGTAACCTCGATGAAGTCCGTGTACTGACCCTCAGAAAGATGGAGGAGTGATTCGGTTTTCCTGTCTCTGTCATTCAGAAACTACAGCATTGAGTGAGAGACAAAACATTTAAAAAAAAAAAACCATCAACAGAGGCTTGAAGATAAGTACTTCATTATTAACAAGCACCTGAGCTGGGCAGCGTGCAGTTCTATTGGCCCATGCTCACTTTTGTTCAGGCCTGGAGTGAATAATTTAACACACAGCAAAGGTTCATATATCTCTGTTTCTGCAAATAAAAAAGAAGCCGTTTATTTTCCAGGAACTTGAAGAGGGGTGAATATAATAACTCGGCTCATTATAGCAGGTTTCTATAGCACTTGTCAAGTCAGATTAGCTTAAGCTTCATTCTCCCTCACAGTCTTCACGGAGAATAATACTAAATTATTAGTGCTGTCAAACAATTAATCGCGATTAATCGCATCCAAAATAAAAGTTTTTGTTTACTCAAAATATGTGTGTGTGCTGTGTATATTATGTATATATAAAGACACACACATACAGTATATATTTTTAAAATATTTACATTTATATTTTTATATTCATATAATTTATATTATATATAAATAAATTCTATTTATAAACATTACATGTTTTTCTTAAATATATACATGCATGTTTTTGTATACATAATAAATAAACACAGTACACACATACATTATGTGAACAAAAACTTTTATTTTGGATGCGATTAATCACGATTAATCATTTGACAGCACTAAAAAGTATAAAGAGAAAATACAGAAAAGCCAGCCTTTTGACAGATCAGGTTTAATACCTGACCATATGTCAGCTAAGGATCATAAATAAAAAAAGAAAAATAAGTAAAAAACAAATACATATCCATTACATTATTATGTTTTGAAAAAGTAAATGTATACATTTTCTGCTGTATTGGTAGTAAGAGACTCCAATTTGATACCTGCGCTTTCTGACTTCTAAAGATTTGTGTGCTCAAACTTCACGAATATGTGTGGATGTGTGGATGAACTCTCAAAATGTCATTCATATCTTTCTGCAATTTATTATCAGTTATGTCTAAAGTGACTGTAAACATTTATTTGTTTAAATGGCCACACATTATTTTAAGGTCCAATTCTTACTATTTACAAACCATTAACCACGACTTTTGCATCAATAAACTCCTAATTTGCTGCTTATTAATGGTTAATACGGTAGTTGTTAAGTTTAGGTATCGGGTAGGATTAAGGATGTAGAATATGGTCATGCAGAATATGTGCTTTATAAGTACTAATAAACAGCCAATATGTTAATAATAGGCATGCTAATAAGCAACTATTTAATAGTGCGAATTGATCCCTATATTAAAATGTTACTGTTTTAATTTGATTTTTTAGCTTTCATTTTTATTTGTTCAATATCAAATTAATTTTTTGCAATCAAAATTGTATTGCCATTGCTATTAACTACTGAAAATTTGGAATAATGACAACCCTAGTTTTCAACAGAGTCCAAAGAAAACCAGCCAACCACTAAAAACTGTTCAAGGCAAATTAGTAAAGAACACCATTATTACTGTCAGAGCAAATGGCACATTCATTATGCAAACGATCCAATTGTAAAACACTACTAACTAGATTATATAAATGAATCCCAGCTATTATGAACAGACAAGAAATAAAAGCTGACCACTTATCAGTAAGAGCTGCAGATAAAGTCCAAAAGATTTATTTCCAGGAAACGATTTGACTTCATTTACACCTGTTCGGCGAGATCTGACACATCACAAAAGACACAGAAAGTTACAGAACAGCACCAAAATACCGCATGGCATGACATCGCCCCTCACCTCAAGTGTGTGCTGCATTCTCCAGAGTCATTGCCCCAAGTGGGTCCCTCCGGTCGCCAAGGAAACTCAAATCTAGCTCACGTCTCGCTCCTCCTCCCCTGTTCAGCATGTGAACCTCAGGGCTATCAATGACCTGAAACAAAAGCAGGTGGATGGAAAAACCTGTCCGTCATTGGCGCCGGAGCAGCTCACTGCCAATCATTCAGGCACGGGATTAAGTGTCAGCGAAGACACGGCGGGGCCCATGGGACAGCCGGAGCGTGTCTCAAACGAACGCTTGCCTGACTGCTCTGCATTCACACTCACTGATCTGCTCACTATAACCCCGATCCCTCGCGCTCCCCGCGGCCCGGGGCAGAGACGCAGGCATAAAGCAGTTAGATGCTAATTAAGGTGTGTTCCATCAGGAGAAAGTGGCTTGATTAATGGATGTGAGGGACAGCTCTGCGGAAAGCTGGATATTCCCCTGACACTGCACACCAAACAAACTGCCTGGCACATGATGAGACTCAGTGATGCTTGGGGGAAAAACAGCAAGAACAAGCAGAGAGCGAGAGCTCAAACGTATGTGATGGTGACTCAAGACCAATTTGAAAGTGTTTCTTTGCCAGCCAGTTCTTGTCTAAGCAGATCTGTCCTAAAGATTAACCTGCAGAGTTTGAGACAGGGTGAGTTCCCTATCAAGATTGAATTCAAAAAAAGTCTTTAAATATCATTATTTTCTCACACTCATGCTTTTCCAAACTCTTATGCTATTTGTTTTTCCAAAGAACACAAAAAAAAGACAAAATCTTACATTTTTGAGTTAAATATTCCATAGTTCAGCCAAAAAAACTGAAATTCTGTCAACAGTTACTCAGCCCCATGTTGTTCCAAACCACAAGTCTTATTTATGGTAAAGGGAAGCTCAAAAGCGCTTGCTTGCTTGATGTACCAATGAGGTTTGTTTTGACACCTCAAGCAAATATGGCTGAGCTTCTGTTTAGCATATGTGCCCAATGTATGTGTATTTATCAAAAATTATAAGTGAATGAAAGCCTAAATTAAATACGCTTATATCAAATGAAGAGTTCACGATCATGATCCCGTAATTTACTCACCCTCAAACCATCCTAGATATATACATGTCTTTCTTCTTTCAGACAAACACAATGGGAGTTAATAATATCCTAGCTCTTCCCAGTTTTTGAAGCTCCAAAAAGCACATCCATCCATCATAAAAGTAATCCACAGGACTCCAGGGGTTAATGAATGCCTTGTGAAGTGAAGTGATGGGTTTTTATGAGGAAATATCCTTATTTAAAACTTTATCATCAACTATTAAGCCAGTGATAATAGTTTCAAAAGTTTTAAATATGGATATTTTAATTTAAAAAAACACTGCTTCACTTCAGAAGGCATTCATTAACCGACTAGAGTCGTATGGATCACTTTTATGATGAATGGATGGACTTTTCATCCATTCACTGCCCTTACAAAGCTGGGAAGAGCCAGGATATTATTTAATATAACTGATTATGTTCGTCTGACAGAAGAAAGGCATAATCACCTAGGATGGCTTAAGAGTGAGTAAATTATGGGATAATTTTTCGTTTTGGGTGAACTATCCCTTCAAGCAATTGTGTCTTTTCAGAAGACTTTAACTGCCCAATTTATGTGAATTACTTATATGAACTGGAATGGACTTTCAATGGAGGGACAGAAATCCCTCGTGTGGGTGAGTAAATTACAAAATTTTAATTTTTTGATGTGAACTATCCCTCTAAATCTTCTCTCTGCCAAGAAGCTGGGCTGGAAACACAAGGGACTAGAATTGGTGAATGAGCTGGAATCAAACTCTTGTCTACTGCATGAGTACCAAAGCTTTACACACTGCTACAGCTCAGACTTGACAATAACAAGTTTCAAAAGGTTAAATCTTTTAAATATGCATGAAATTACAATAACAAACAGTGAATGTAATCTAATCCACTTATTCTATTTAGAGTGGAGAATCCGGCTGACCACATCATACAAAATACTGCAAGTGCAATAAAAGCCCAAGTAAATCAATTACATGACTGTTTTAGCAAAGCAAGGCTGCTGTTCTGTATTCCTGGATTGCTCCATTGGAAAACAAGATAAGGAGAAACACTAAGCAGACGTCGCAAGTGAAAGTCTCAAAGACAGCAGCCGGTTTCCCAGGCTCATCAGCGTGATTGATGTCAATGAAGACACACAACGCTTCTAGAGGTACAACGCTTTAATCAAGAATGTATGAAACAAATATGACCTACCTCTGGCTAAAGAAATCTCAAGTTACTCAAGAGCTGTAAAAGCTGCTCAAAGCTCAAAAGGCCTTTCAAAACTTCTCCCATTCGTCACTTAAAGACCAGACGCCCATGCTGGGCAGGCTTGCACTTCGGCTAATGGTGTCTGGCTTTTGACTAGAGGAAAGCACTGGGATCAGATTAAAACTTGAACTTCTGGAACTTCTCTAACATTATTAGGCAATCATACTGACAAACCAATGGACATGTATTTTCTAGGGCTGTCAATTTAACGTGCTAATTTACTGTGATTACTCAGAGAAAGGTAAGTAATTTATTCAATTAACCATGCCCCCAATGCATTGAATACATAAATTCCATAATAAAAACTTTTATTTTATTTAAAAAAATAATACATGTTCTAACTATTGGACCAACTCAAGCTAGTAGTAACAATTTTAAGTGAACTACAAAACTGATGAACTCCTGTAGGCCTGTAAAAGGCATTTCTAAGTAAACAATATCTGATGATAGGCATTTGTAAACAAAAACAATATATCAAATTATGAAGCATATATATATTTAATGTTTTCATCTGGCAGAACCATGTACTATCAAGGGTTTTACCAGAATGTTTAAGCCAAATGTAGATAAATGTGTCTAGTCATAATTAACTTGATTAATTAATTGCCATAATTAACTGAAACATTAATTCAATTAACTTTAATCCATCAACAGCCCTAGTATTTTCTTAATCAAGAGCGCAAAATGAGGAAACGGTAATGTGTAAATTGTGCTTCAGGCAGCTGTGGATGAGACTAGCTTTGAAAGCTCTGCTAGAGATGTGTTAGATTACATGAACAATGAATGCCAAACCGACAGCAAGACATTTGGGCTGCACATGAAGGGAACATTTAATAACGCTGCATTGAGAGGTGGACTTATTGTGATTGTGTCACGCCTCTGCATCACAGTCACCATATCACTTCAAGAAAACCCATATGGAAATTGAAGAGATCAGTTGAGATTCAAGGTTGTTTCTAACCCTTCACAATATGGACATGCAGCTTCATGCAAAAAGCGAAACGCCCAGAACATTTAAGGCACTGAGCAAATTCAGAATGCAATCATCATCGTGCCAAGGGTTCAAGCCTTTTATCTTTCAACTTTTCTTTCTTGTCGAGTGCCTTTAGCTAATGCAATATCTGAAGAGACTGAGTTTGTACATCAGTAAGAAATAAGCAAGCAATCTCACTCGCTGAAATCCACAATCTCACCGTAATGAAGTGGAACTGTTAGAGAACCTTTGACAAATCAAATTTGCAGTAATGATATGATCTAAAGGGCAGAGGTAACATATTCGAGGGAAGTAAACAACTGGGAGACTTTTTTATTTTTTAACTTGAACAAAATGGAAAGATCTGAACATCAACCCTGCACAGTTGAACACATACAGGACATTTGTGTGTATGTGTTCGTTCAAAGGCAAGGAGACGTGAAGAGGAATCAATTCTGTTTGTGTGCTGAAATGCGTGAAAGTTTAAATTGGCAAGACTTAGAAACACTTGGATATTATAAACTACTATGCGTTCAAGAAAGGGATTTTATTTCACTATTCAAGATAGCCCATCGGGCAGGGCTGTGATTCATTCTGGTAGCCTCGGGAGTCAGGCTGGTGATTTGCCCTGGTCCTCTGTGTTCTCGAAGTTAACCAAAAAAAATATGATTTACAAAAAATGTTTATTAAAATTCAATATATATATATATATATATATATATATATATATATATATATATATATATATATATATATATATATATATATATATATATATATATATTTTAAGATCAACCTTTTTTTTTTTTTTACAAATATCATACACTATCAAATTTTCACATTACACATTTTTGAGGAATCACACCAAATGTTGCTTTGCTACTACTTTACTACTAATATATACACATATATATACACATATATATACACATATATATATATACATATACATATATACATATACATATATATATACACATATACATATATATACATATACACACACATATATATATATATATATATATATATATATATATATATATATATATATATATTAGGGCTGTCAAATGATTAATCACGATTAATCACATCCAAAATAAAAAGTTTTGTTTACATAATATATGTGTGTATACTGTGTATATTTATTATGTATATATAATACACACACATGCATGTATATATTTAAGAAGAATATGTTATGTTTATATATTAAATATATTTATATATAATATAAAATATAAGAATATAAATATATAAATGTATATACATGTAAATACTTTCTAAATATATAATTTATGTGTGTGTATTTATATATACATAATAAATATACCCTGTACACATACATATATTATGTAAACAAAACTTTTATTTTGGATGTGATTAATCGTGATTAATCATTTGACAGCCCTAATATATATATATATATATATATATATATATATATATATATATATATATATATATATATATATATATATATATATATATATATATATATATATATATATAAAAATCGCAGTCAACATTTGAAGTGGATCAAAACCTTTCATCAAAGTTGTCCTAAACCTAAAACCAAAATGTGTTCTTGTCTTAGGACAACTTTGATGAACTTTTTTGATCCACTTCAAATGTTGACTACTGTATACTTCTGAGACCAAAGGGTTATTGGGTCAGTTCGGAACTGTTGAATTTTGGAAACCCCTTCCCAGTTTTTGTGTGTAATATGCATCATACAATCAGTAAACGGACCACAGCAGATTTTAAAGGAACACTCCACTTGAAAATAGGCTCTTTTTCCAACTCCCCTAGAGTTAAACAGTTGAGTTTTGCAGTATTCGAATCCATTCAGCTGATCTCCGGGTCTGGCGATAGCACTTTTAGCTTAGCATAGATTGTTTTATTTTTATTTTTTTTAAATATATTTTTCCTATTTAAAACTTGACTCTTCTGTAGCTACATTGTGTACTAAGACCAACGGAAAATGAAAAGTTGTGATTTTCTAGGGTGATATGGCTAGGAACTATACGCTCATTGCGGCGTAATAATAATGAACTTTGATATTACGCAGCGCCTGAAAATAGGCTTATTGGAAGTAGGGCTGGGTGATATGGCTGTGAGCTGTATTGGGGTTTGGTTTTTTTATTTATTTTGTTGTTGTTGATTATTGATATTTTTATGACCTATTTAAAATAAGGACCAGGAGAAAAATTTCCTAATAATTTACTCACCCCAATGCCATCCAAGATATCCATGTCTTTCTTTCTTCAGTGGAAAAGAAATTAAGTTTTTTGAGGAAACAATAGCAACCAACTGAGTTATATATGAAGAAAAAATCCTGAAATGTTTCCCTCAAAAAACTTAATTTCTTTTCCACTGAAGAAAGAAAGACATGGATATCTTGGATGGCATTGGGGGTGAATAAATGATTAGGAAATTTTCGTTTTGGGGTGAACTAATCCTTTAACCTTCCTCTGATTCATAGGTGTGATTGGCAAAGGACAAAAAAGCAGGAAAATATAAGGCGCACCTCGTCTATCATGACGCGGCGACAGCACGGGTGATTATCCGGTAGTTAGGACATCGCACAAGATTTGTGTCCACACAGAAAACATTTAATCACTGGATAGGTTTTGTTTGTTTATTTAAAGTGTGGTTTATGTCAGCTGAATGTGCGGCATGCTTTTCAGAGAAGATAAGGCAACGTTATTTTAGTACAATTCACATCCAGCGGTAATTCAGGGAAAAAATCTCAGAATGCTTCACGTGAAACTTCGGTCTTCCGACCTTTCCTCGTGTCAATTCTCAATTGATTTTGATGGTAATATCAATTTTGATTAATATGCGCGAGGAAGGGAGGGAGAGCAAGACAGTTTGAAGACTTTGAGAGTGCGCGCAGGGCCGGAGGAGGGGCTCTCTCTCTCTCTGCTCGTTCTCTCAGTAACATGTGCGGGCGCCTGTCAGAATTGGCTCAGCAGTCAGTCATCTTATCTACATCACTCACCGATCAAATAAGGCTTTCCACTTATCACTCCACGCCGGTTCTGTTACTGAAGAATCCAACACCAAAAGAAGAATCCAAAAAAATTAAAAGTTTTATCGAACGCATTTTTTATTGATATCGATTACATGTCTATCGCGATACATATCGTTATTGTTTTATTGCCCAGCCCTAATTGGAAGTAGGGATGTCAATTTGATCGTCGTTTAAATTAACGATTAATTAATTGATTAATTGTTAACCTTAATGCTGAAAAATACGTCTATTGCAGCGGCACACAGTCACCAGTATAACAGGATGTGCAAAAGCCACTCCAAAAAAAAAACCTTTCTCACTTGAATTGAAAGGGGTTTTAGTCTGAATAAAATGCTAGTAGCAGGATTATAAAATGAATAGATGTGATTAAGATTATTTGATAAAATGAAGAGAGCACGCCATATATTTGAGATCATTTTACTTTGTTGACTGTTTTCTGTCCCGGCACGGAGACCGCTGAACCCGCTTCTTTAAATGGTTTTGTGGTGCTCGTTGTTGTATTTTAAAACACAATTGCAATGTTTTCAACGGACATTATGGCAATTAAAATAAAATCATCCCAAACATAGGCCTAACTGTGGTGCGTGTGGCTGTGCTGCGCAGTCAGAGAACGACTTCCATCCCCAAGTAGGGCTCGCACACTGCTCACATCAAACATTTTTATCAGAGTATTATAACCAGTACTTAATTTGATCCTGCTTGGTTCTGTTACGGAAAATGTCAGATTTTGAATTTTTGTGTTCCGGTAGGCCTATTTGTTTTTAAAAATCCAGTATTTACAGTGCATTAGAAAGTGACAGTGCGTGCGTGCATACGAAGATAAGTGAGCGCATTTGGATGTATTTGGAGGTTATTGCTTATAAAACATGTGCCCTAGGCTAGTTAGGTCCATGCAGAAACTTGTGAACGATGCTCGGCATCACCGTTTAGTGACACCATTGAATGCTTCCGGGAAAACGTATTGTCTGTGTCAGTCACAGTGCCTTTTAATTGCTGTTCTGAATCCAACATGTATTAAATTCCAAATGTGATATAAAAGCTATAAAATAATTGGTTAGCTGGAAAATGTTACACCGCGACCACGCTTTTGGATGTCCCATAGCCCATAGCCTACGTTTATGCAGCTTTGTTCTGGTTTGCCAGTTGGTCACAAATTTCCACAAATTCAATAATATTTAGCCATTGTTTCTTTTCTTAAATCCTCACCATCGAACCCTCTAATTTCGCAGGTTTATTTTATTCTCTTTCACTTTTAATCACTGTTATCGCATCTCTTACTGTGGTAAACATGTGGGAAGGGAAATGAAAGATTTCATGAATTAAGAATTTACATTTATAAATTTGTTCGGTTTATTAATTTGTTCCCTTATTTCAGTTAAATCATGGGTTATTTAAGGAACAAATTAATGAAACAGTTGCCACAAATTAATAAGTCGTAGGAACGAATTAACAAGTTGATAGCCTTTCTGTCCTGTGACCCGCAGCCCTGCAAAGAGCACGATATGAAACAATTATCTGGGGAAAGTACTTAGTTACTACATTGCTATTGCTTTCCATGTTGAATAACTTTGTGTTGTTTCTATTTTGATGTACTTTTAAAGTTTAAATCACATTAAAAGCTTAATTTGTACATTATGAATGAATGTTGATGCATTTATATACCGTCACCGTAACGCTCAGCCGCTCGCACAATCGATCATCGATTAATCGCTGACATCCCTAACTGGAAGTTACCTAGCTGGGACTATTTTTCAGACGGACTACAGAACTACAAAAGAGTCAAGTTTTAAATAGGAAAAATATAGAAAAACTTTGGTCATTTTTGAAAGAGATGCTGACAGTCTAATCAGATTACATGATCTATGCTTATCTAAGATAAAAGTGCTACCGCCAGACCCAGAGATCGGCTGAATGGATTCGAAAACAGTAAAACTCAACTGTTTAACTCTAGGGGAGTTGGAAAATGAGCCTATTTTAAAAAAGTCAGCTTGATGAACTAATCTAGAATCAACAGTGTTGCTGTTTTCTTTCGGTCTTCTGTGAGAATTGTCTACACAAATACAGCTTCCCCCACAAAGGCCTAAATCCTGCTCTGTTGATCACCATGTAATCCCATCAGCCCCTCTGCTCCTCGGATGCTGGCAAACACGGCACTGGTCACGTGGGCTCAGGGTCAGAGATGAACCGAGGGCACACACACAGAGCAGAGGAAGGGATGGGCTGAGTCACAGAAGTAGCTGTTGTTTGTGTGACAGATTGAGTCGAGTCAGTGGCTGGGTCTGGAAGCTGTCAGCTCAATGTGTAGCAGACGTCTGATCCCAAGTTCACTCTTGCCGGCCTGTTCACTGAGCATGTGGCAACGGGCAGCTGTCTCTGAACAGCATCTGCCAAACATGGAAGGACTGACGTGAAACTAACTTAGTCATCATGATGTTTCCATGTAACCTCGACTCACCTTTTCTCACCTGTACACTCATGTAGCGTTCCAAAGGTTTCTTAACCCTATAAAGCAGTGTTTTTTTCCACGGGGCCGCACTATGGTCCAAGTGTAAGTCTCGCGGGCCGCACGCATATCATTTACATATTACGTCACCAATACAAACCAACCTGATTTATAATATTATAACCTAAATATTATGATATCTAATCGATTACATTAATTGAAATAAATAAATAATTCTACTTCAAGTGAGTTGCGGGGCAAACCGAAAATCCAGCACTCTCCTTCACTACTGATGCTGTGACTATTATTGCATCATGATACTGCAACTGTGGCATTTTCCACATTTCCTTTTTACTCCCTTAAAAACAAATTTGTCCATTCTGATGCTCAATTTTACCGAACTAATGGCTGTTGATGACTATTTGAATTGAATTCTGCGAAAGTGCGCTTGTATGTGTTCGTTAAATGCAGAACGTAATGTGAGTAGGCCTGCTCATGTCTGAAAATAATATATCAAAAACAAAATAATTTTACATAAAAACATTAGGCTATACTATAATATTATATTGAGAATTGTGACATCCCTAGTAATAACTATTAATAATAACTATTAATAACATTTCTAATCGCGATTACAATAATGGATGCCACAATTACGTATTCCATTCAATTCACAATTACGTATTACATTCAAAGTCCACTTATGTTATTCTGGATGCTTAAGACATGTCTATTTCTTTCTACATTCTATCTTAAGGGTTTTTCCATTATTTTAGTTTTAGTATAAAATTATAATACCATTCATATTTTTTATAAATTTAAAGAATAAACCAATCCAATGTATAGTTGACATTTGAGGCTAAATACTATAGAAAAGCACTAAATGTTTTTAAGGTAGAGTGTTTTCAGCTTGTTTATTTTCATATAAAAATAAACATCATTCAATGTAAATTGTGATAATCGTAATTAATCATCACAATTACAATTTCAAGGAAATAATCGACAATTATGATTTTTGTCATAATAGTGCATCCCTAGTGAACACTTACTGGACTAAAGTAACTTAGGTTTACTTGATCATCCAAACTTTTGAGGAATGTTTATTTGTTCATCTCTCAGTTGTCATTATATTTGTATTGCATTATATGTTTTGCCCCACAATAAATACTAGAGAGCTTTGATCTGCAGCTCTACAGAGTGAAAACTGATATTTATATGGATTTTATTCTAGTGGTCTGCTATACTGCTATAAAGAGCTTATTGAATTACAAGCTATCTGAAAAGTAGGTGTTTTTTTTCCATATACATACTACTGTATATTAGCCTGGTGTATTAAAAATAAGAAGAAGAAGAAGAAGAAGAAGAAGAAGACAAAAAAATTAAAGGTGCAATAAACTGTTCCATTTAAAAAGATTAAAATAAATCTGACAATTATTTTATAATTCAAGCTTTACAGGGTTAAAAACAAAAAAGCCATCTAAAATTTGATACAATTTTACACAGTTTTACCCTGTTTGTTGGGTACTACATTATTAGCAAGACTTTTTGGAAATGATTGCTGTTGAACTGTGTTTTTGTGTAAATGGCCAAAGTCACAAAGCCAAACCTAAAACAGAAACCGTTACTAATATTTTTAAACTCATATCTAGTGTTTGTCATGTTGAAATGAAAAATCTAGTCCAAAAGGCACAAACACATATTGGTGCAATCTATCAAAAAGTGATTACCATGGAAACTATTACCACAGACACAGGTGTATTTAATTAATTCTGTCTGATTAATTTTGTTTGCGGAGGAAATTAAAATTAATTGAAACTTTAACGCAGTTTGCTGTTCACAAAGGTATTTTGATAAGCGTGTCAGGCATTTACATTCCAGTGCAATTATTTTCTTTGTATTGTTCATCTGATTGTGCTCCAGTCTCATAATTGCACAAGATGACAACAGTTTAATTGTTTAATGAATGATTTGGAGCAGCAAAACAACTCAAATAACACATTTCTAGCTATTGCATGTGCAAGTTTTCACATTCCAAGACAAAACTGTCAATCCCAGCGAGTGTCAAATGGTTTCCTTTTGTGATATATTCTCACTTTTTATTAACTCATTTAGATTGACAGGAAAATCAGAAATTGCAGAAAATATCTAAATTCTTAATTTCTATAATTGTTTATACAATAAAGGTTTGTAACTTGAATGTGACTCTGTTGAGCTTAAAATAAAGCCTCTGCAATGCAGTTACTTCACAGATCACTAACATATAGCCTAATGTTACATAGATGATCAAAGTGCAACAGCTTTCTTACAGTCTGCAACAACAGTCAGTGCTTAATGCTACACATCTGAGCAGTTCTCAGTTGGATAAGCATCATAAGGCAGATAGTTTTGCCATCAGCATCACTGTTCCATTATACAATACAGCACATGTGAGGAGACACTAATACGCCTCAGTTCAGTCGCTAATGTTTTCTCTCTCTTCCTTTTATTTATTTATTTTTGTTGTTGTTGTTATGGGCCTTGATAGTCAGGTGATATGCGTGGATTAATTAAAGAGGTCATATGATGCGATTTAAAGTTTCCTTGCTCTTTGGAGTGTTAAAAGCTCTTGGTGCATGAAGAAGATCTGTAGAGCTGCAAAGACGAAAGTCTCAAATCCAAAGAGATATTGTTTATCAAAGTTAAGACTCTGCCATGCCCCCCTAAAACGGCTCGTTTGAATCTTTAAGATTACTTTCAACAGAACAGCAATGCATTTTATGGACGACCGTTTCGTGAACCTAGAAGAGGAGGTAATTCTGACTTTGCAACGACAATCTGGCGCTTCTGAATCAGCTAATGTAAGTATGTTTTGTTATAAGAGAGAGAGAGAGAGAGAGAGAGAGAGAGAGAGAGAGAGAGAGAGAGAGAGAGAGAGAGAGAGAGAGAGAGAGAGAGAGAGAGAGAGAGAGAGAGAGAGACAGGGTCACACAGTGGAGTCAGCTGTCTCAGTGGCTTGTGTACTGCAAACACATACGAGCTTCATCACTGTGTCTGTATTTATTTTGAAAGATGAAGCTCGCGATTATGGAAAGGGGCTTTACATTTTGGACGAGTGCTTGCAGTGTTCGGCCAATCACAATGCACTGGGTCAGTTGGCCAATCAGAGCAGACTGCGCTTGTCAAAATATAATAATGTGTTTTTTTAACATTAAAGCATGTCAACATATTCTGTTAAACCAAATACACAAAATTATCAGTCCCCCCAGGATTTTGCTGAACTTTTTTCAGATTTTGCAGCCTAAAATTGCTGATTTTGCTGCAGCTTTTCTCAAAATTTGCGGTGATATTTGCGCCTTTTCTTATTGCTTTGCAGTAAAAATATACCACAGACAACATTATTCTAACACGGTTATGACTTTTCTGACTTCGAGAACCACTGTAGGGCTCCAGACTAACGTTTGAGGACACCAGCACCAGTGCCATTAAGTTCTACAGAAGGTGGCACCAGCACCTGACAGTAAAGCACTCACCCTGATCACACATGTACATCTCGGAGACATCTAATGTCTGCATTTACATATGCAAGATGTATTTTTAAGAGTACTTGTTCATCTGCAGTACGTCTTTAAGATGTTTACATCTTAAAGCAATAATCAGTAATTAATCTGCAAGGATATGTTTCACCTACATCCAAAAACATTGCCTGCATTTCCAATGAGGATAAAGCAGTTCTAAGCTAGAAAAAAAAAATTACTAGTCTCTTAAACCTTCTGATATCAAACCAAGAACCAGACATACGGTACTGTATGTCACTACTGTGTTGCTTCTAGTTAGGACATGGTGCAAGACGCTTTAAATGAAAGCATCTGCTAAATGACTCCATCTAACTTTCATCTATTCACTACATCTAGAGATTTAAACATCACCAGTGAGGAGCAGTGACAATTACGGCTGACTATATTAAAGTCCAACGAAAATGCATTTAGAGAGCGACTCCTCACCTTTATTTAAATCGTGTGTTATCCAGCAGCAGTGGAGCACAGGACTCTCACGCATTAGCAGCACTTGACCTTGGCATTATCATTTATTCTAATAATAAATCAAACCCTGAATAAGGAATGTCTGCATAATTCACGATTTTTCCTTTTAAAGGTCAATGAAAGTCTGACAACCAAACCCTTTGTCATCACCAACTTAATTTCAGAGATATTTTTCTCCCCTCTCTCTTTATTGAGCTAGGCTATATGCATGCAAATGTAAGTGAACAGTCTGAAGTTTGACTGAACAAAACACAGAGGCTTGTTTGTTTGGTTTTAGGGATGCTCATTTTAACCGATTATTGCGTATAAGTCACATTTTATTATTTCATTCAGAAATAGGCCTAATCCTGACGCGAAATGTTTAAAAACATTATATTAAACACTGTAAACTTAGCTAGGCAATTTTAGTTCCCCTCACTCCACAACAAATCTTTTCAATTAACAGTATTTAGAAAAGAACAAAAATAAAAAAATACAAGAAGATAGCTATATAAATGACAAGCCAAAACAAATTCATTTAGGCTAAATTGAAACTGAAACCAATGTTGGGTTTCTCATTCGTCACAAAATCAAATGTTTCCGTATTCGCAATGTATTTGAATGCCAAAGTATTATTTATTATGTACTTCACTCGCGTACCAAAATCCACGTAAAACTAAATGTTTTGCATAACATCACGGCGGTACGGTGATAACGCTTAACGGCACAGATTTTACTACATATTTTAACTGAGCAGTGTGTTTTTTTTCCATATGTTTGACTGACTGTATTTTATTATGATAATGAACAGGCTGCATTATTGTCGAGGTACCAATGCATAACTGTGTGTAGGGCTGCAACTAACGATTATTTTGCTAATCGATTAATCGGTCGATTATTTTTACGATTAATCGATGAATCGGTTTATGTACTTATATTTTAGTTTTGCCCATTTTTTTTTTTTTTCCCCATGTAAATTATTAACAAAGGGTCTTTATCATTCGACATAGACTTTTTAGAGATTTTAACCATTTTGCATTGTCATATCCTCATCAAAAACATACCTGGAGTTGTGTTTTATTATGTGTTAGTTATCCTTTGTCAAACTCTTCTGCAATCAAAACACTGACCCATACATACTCTAGCAAATTTCACAAGGAGGTTTCAAGTAATGTTTTCACCATGGCAGTCCTTAGGGCTCCTAAAGTAGTTTAACATCCCGAACAAAGCTTATTAAGGAATCTTTCAGAACATATTTTCACGAAGAATAAGAATAAAACAGAATAAAATTGCAGTAAATTGCATTTTTATTATTTTTTTCCTGTAAACACACAGCTTATACCTGGGAAACAGCTTTATAGCTTATGCTGTGAAATTGTAAACAATCCTTCGAATAAAGTGCCAATGGCATGAAACCTGAATGGAACTCACATTTTAAAGTAAAGTTTAAAGTAAAAACCATCAGAAGGTTGTCCAGAAAAAAAAATTGGACACACAAAAAACCTGCTGTGTGAAAAAGAGCAGTGAATGCTTAGAAAAAAAGTGCATTTCAAATACATTTAAACATTTACCTCTGACATTGTCATAATTAGGCTGCAAGACTGAATTATGAACTGGTAAACGACAAAGCTTTAAATGTTAATTGTTAAAAAGCAATGTTATCGGATTTAAATATGTAGTGGTCCTTTTAACAGTGCAAAATACAAAAATTTAATAAAGCGATAAAATGTTAAACAAAACAGCTTATGTCTGAACTAGGGATGGGCGATATGGGCTTAAAAATGTATCACGATAATTTCTGATATTTACTGCGTTAACGATATCAATGACGATAATTTAGGGAATCCTGTTTTTTTAGAGAAAAGTATTATCTTTCCTAGTTTTACCCAAAATAGGGTGTTGTGAGCAGTACACACGACTATTTATTTCATACTGGAAGGACTGGAGGACACCCTCGCGCAGAAACCCCACATATGCATAGTAGAAGTAATGCTCCAGGAAATCACTAATATGGACAGAGGTATCCAGTGATTGCTGTAGCTGAATAAAACGCAGATAGAGAAATCTTGACTGAGGAAACCTGAAGACAATAAACATGCAATTGCACAAAATATATGGTCTGTGTTCTTCAAGCAATCTTGGGTATTTTCATAAGAATAAAGTATATTTATAACGCAATGGTAATCGACATAGCCTTTATCACTGTATATAATGCTATAAAATAGTATGATTTTCTGCCTTATTCTGTGATACGAAAACCACATCTGATCTCAAAAATAAGTTATTTGAAACCTGTTATGAAGTTAATATCAGGGCTCCAAACAAAAAAATCGAGTAAGGAGCCATTGGCTCCTATAAGAAAAGAAAAAAACTTAGGAGCCAAATAATTTTTTTAGGTGCCACAGAATAAACGTGTTTTGTTTATTTTACGATTATTATTATTTATTTATTTACATTTTAACATTTCAATCATACTGTCATGTGTTTGTCTCATCTTTTCTTGACTTTATCAGCATTTTAATCCATCTTGTAGATGACCTGGGAACTAAGGTTCACTTAAAGTGGGAACTAAATGTTTTTTCCAGCTTGAAATCTACAGTCACAAAGAACTGTTCATTACACAGAGTCTGTACCAGTATCATGGAGCATAAGCATCACTTGGCCACTGAGTGTAGCTTGGGCTCCTCCTACATGAGACATTTCAGTAAGTTGTACTGTAGGATCTCTTATAAAATAGCCTACCTTTTGATGTTAATTCATGTTCACTATGTACTATATTAGTAAAGAGAAAGATTAAATGGGTTCACTTGCCCTTGAACTGAGGCGCTAAAGCGACCGTGCCTGCCCCATTAAGGAGCGCCAAAACTGTATTGTTTGAATTTCGTTATGAATTCGGAATAATTTTAAAGCTTTTTATTAAAAGGTTACAAAGCACAGAGCTTTTTGTGATTACTGGACGGCAGTTGCACTTCAAATAATGAAGTTCACGCATTAAAAGAACACAGACCAAGATCTTGTTTAGAAGAAGCCATATTAGTAATTATTATTAACGAGAATTGTTAACGATATTGCCAATATCCACACAGCTGACAGCTTTACCTGTGATAGTTTGTTCAAGTTGTGCACGAAATAGACGCTGTATTTTCTGCACTTTCGCTTCTTCCGTCTCCGTCATTTCTCTCTCGCTGCACAGCGCAGCTGCGTTTATCATGCTGTGTGCAGCAGCACTGATGTGCGGCAGAGATGAGGACTGTCTGAAACTCTCTTTTTCCACTAAAACTTTAATGCGCATCGTCTCAGTTAAATACGTGAACATAACAAAAGATTTGATCGCAAAACAATTAGGAAAAAAAGGCATTACATTCAAATTTTTAAGTTAGCTATAACGTAAATATATACCCAGATAGCAATAACACTGGGGCTGATTCTGGCTGAAATGCGGCTCTGTCGGTTCAGTCTCGGCATCGGTGAGAAGATAATGGGCCAGAGCCGCGCCGACTCTACAAAACACTTCTGGCTGACAGACGGCTTTTTCCTCTATGGGCCGATCTCGGCTGAAAGCTGTTGAACACGCGGCAGGTCCACACTCGGTGTAGTTTGTGTGTGATTAACCTTCGGCCCGAGCTCGTTTTATCACAGACGGGGCGCTGCTAGAATGAAGCAAATCATCCGCCTGAGAAAACTTTTTTAGCGGTTTATTCCTGAGGAGCTTTCGGCGGGTAGTCGCCAGTGGCGACCTCAGCAAAAACGTCACTCGCAAATGAATATTTATGGTCGCAAATGCGACTGTTTTAGTCGCAGTTTGGAGCCCTGTAATATGGAGAAAAAGCACGTCAATAAATAATATCTTTGTTGGACAACAGGTTTGTAAACGACTCATACACATGTAAAACTGTATTGCACACATGCTACTGTAGTACATTTACTCAAGGCTCAGACCGATTTTTTGTCGCACTGTACAGCGTTATCCAAACCTGTTCCAGATTGTAGAAGGAGCTGCTCAATTTCACATCCGCCTTCCTTCACATCACTCCACACAGTCGCACACAGAAATGTGTCATCAACTAGACTTTATCGTTATTATCGTGGGAAGACTAATTTTTATCGTGGGGAGAATTTTTACCGGTATATCGCAAACGATAAGATATCGCCCATCCCTAGTCTGAACTGACAGGAATTCGACTACCTGTGGGAAATGAGGCAGAACACTATTCACTCATTATTAGAGAAAAACTTTGCATTGGAGTCCAAATGTTCAGGGCTTAGGCTTGCTCTCTTTTTAGAGGATATGTTTCCTGCCGCAGAAAACAGCCGCAGTTTACAGGTTACTCTTCTTTTTTGAAAGGATCAAAGTAAAGTGCTCCCACACTTTGGATGACTTCGTCCGATTAGTTTTATCTTCCTCTTTTTTCTTTTTCTTACTCGAGCTTACTCCACTGCCGCCTGCCTCACCCATCACGCTGAATGCTGCAGAGACGCTGTGCTGGAAGCACGTGACATAAAACGAGGCCGGCTATTGGCTATTCGCTACTTCTCCTGCTGTACTGGCTGAGTAAAACCTCCGGTGGCTCATTACTGCCACACTTTGGTCACCGCAGATTTAAAATATGCACGAAATGAGCCGCTTACGGCAAATAAAAATTATTTAGCAACGAATCGATTACTAAATTAGTTGACAACTATTTTAATAATCGATTTTAATCGATTAAATCGATTAGTTGTTTCAGCTCTAACTGTGTGCGCGCATGCGGCACTGGCGCAATCACTTTAATTTTTTCCTTTTCTAACAGTGGAAGCAACTACTCCTTTTAGTCAAAGATAATAGGAATTGCAAAAAGTTTGCTTTTATTTGTGTACATTCACAATAAAAACTAATTTTCTTTCGTTTTCTGAAATTGATTAAGTTGCATAAAAATATATTTCTCATATAGGCCTATTTATTCGTTATCCTTTCTAATTTAATTAAATTCTAATTTACAATAATCTCGGTTAATAATCGGTTAATGAGCGTTGGTTAGGAAAAATAACCGAAATGAACATCCCTATTGGGTTTCTTATTTTTTCACCTGTAAATGGTATGAAGTATATTGCATTATTATCATGAATTTCCCTTTATTGTATTTAAAATACCTCATTATGGATTAGCCCTGCATTTCCATCAAAACATAACAATTGATTCAATGACATCAAGATTATTGTCAATACATTCCATAGGTCTCCATAAATCTAAGGCAGTACAACAAATACTACCATGATAAGCACTTACACTTTAATAATATAATTTAAGGTTTTATTCATTTTATGGTCACCAGGAGTTGGTGGGAATAGTGCTTAACTATCATGAAAATTATGACACTTGCAAAGAAAGCATATGTGACCCTGGATTCTGGATTTTCCTGCAAATTTTTAATTAATGCATATGAAAGCTGAATAAATAAGCTTTCCACTGATGTGTGGTTTGTTATGATAGGACAATATTTGGCGGAGATACAACTATTTGTAAATCTGGAATTTGAGGGTGCAGAAAAAAAAAAAAATCAAAATACTGAGAAAATCACATTTAAAGTTGTCCAAATGAAGTTCTTAATGCATATTACTAATCAAAAATTACATTTTGATATAATTACGGTAGGACATTTACAAAATATCTTCATGGAACATCATCTTTACTTAATATCCTAATGATTTTTGGCATTAAAGAAAAATCAATAATTTTGACCCATAAAATGTATTGTTGACTATTTCTACAAATATACCTGTGACTGGTTTTGTGGTCCAGGGTCACATATATAAAGTAAAACATATAAAGTAAAATCTACTCATTTCTTGATATTATGTTTTTGATTTTTTTTTTTTTTTAATTCGTCCATTTACACAGCAAGGCTAAAAAACATGATTATACCTTTTGTAGTAAAACTGTGGTTATACCTACGCTAATCAATATGCCAAAAACCATGGTTACTACGCTTTTACTACAATAAAACTAAATAAAATTAAGAGTTAACTTTGCCTTGTTTTTTTTTCTTTTTCTGTTGAGGAACTTGCACTACACTTCTGCATTCTGTTCCGTACATAAGAAACCCAGAAAAACTTTCATATGCATGAAAAGCTAAGCTGAGCTCCTCTAACACTGACCAATAGGAATGCATTTATAATACCACTGCAATGACATTTTCACAGAAAATTAGTTGACTTTATTATCATTTCAAAAATAAAAGTATACAGAAAATGCAACTTAAATGAATCAAATAAATAAAAATATATGCTACAACCAACTGTAATGTATTGTGCCCAAAATTTAATAACCTTTTTATTTTTTAAAGATATATGAAAACATTAACATAATTGCTACTTCTGCATTCAGTTGATCAGCAGTTTCTAGCCATGCAGCCTTTCTCTCGGGTTTTATGACAGCTGTCATACCCTAACTTTTTATAGTTATTAGAAGAACATTAAAACATTACAATCTAAAATGGCTCTTTAAAGCATTAAAACGTTAAAAACCCTAAATGAAACATTAAATTCGTTGAATTTAAAATGAAAAATAATAGAAAACGGACTACATTTTAACTGATAAGAGGAATACACATTAACTCATTTGAGCTAAGGCTGTATCAGCCAGCTTACATCTGATTTACAGTTACTGCTATCATAAAAATACACTTATAAGTAGGAATAAAATTCTACATGAGTCACATTTAATTTCCAAATATTTCAGCAAAATGTATATTTCCTCAAAATTATTGCGCTATTATTCTATTGCGTTCCATCTGTTTAGCAAGCAGCAGCGCTTCTGCAAAATGCATATATTTGCATGACTTTCTAACATTTACAGATGAAGAATATAACTGACATGTTTGCTATGCAGGAAAACACAACTTCTCAAATGCATTAAACAACACAAATATATTTGAAATTAAGGGCTGCTTAAGAATAAGAGTACACATCAAAATATCTTGATTCACTGATCTTGGATCAAATTAGTGAGATTGCATGAACTTAAATTGTCATTTATGAAACAGCTTTAGTCCTGATTTTTTTGTTAGGTTATTTTAATTCAGATTTTGGACATCTAATCCCTGCTTTTCTTAGCATCTTTTAGGAAACAGCCCCCAGGTGTATCAATTAGCTTAATATAAAAAGCTACAAAAAACATTTCAGCAACATTATATGGTCAAAACCCATATTAGATCACAATGAAAAGTTAATGGTGGTTTAAAATGAGTTCTGAATGAAAGCGTAGTATAAATTGTATAGACTGTCTTACGTAGCATGAAGCTACAATGTGCATGAATGGTCACGTGACGTGTTTACGGTTGTGTAGTGTGGACTGAGATTTTTGCTGAAACACAGTGGTAACGCCAGTATGGACAAGGATCGTTTTCATTTTAAAATGCGGTTTTAAAATGAAAATGGAAAAGTTTTGATATAGGCGTGTCTGTGTGAAAGTTTTTCTTTTTGTGGTGGATATGAGGTAGGGTTCAGCTAATGAAACTGAAGGGGTCTAATTAAATGAGTAACACCCTCTATTAATTTTGATCTTGCTCTTCACACTCACCTGAACAATATAAAGCACTTTAACAGAGCTCTCATCTCCTCTGCCAAGCGCTCTCACAATGCTTTAGCAGAACAAGAACGCCACACTTCACTAAAACAATACATTCAATGACACGTCCCCAACACCAACCCAAAAGTACAAATGACATGAAAGAAATAACCAAAACACACTATTCAGGGGGAAAAAGCTAATAACGGTTTAAAAATAAAATTAAAGCACTGATCAGGCACAACAATAAAGGGACAGTTTATCTCAACAAAAATTCTATCATCATTTACTCACCTTCTACTTTTTCCAAAACCTGTATGGGATTCTTTTTTCTGCTGAACACAAAAGAAGTTTCCTTCATACTGGAAGTCGAAGGGCACCTTCCAAATTCCAGTACGAAAGAAACATACATGAGTGTACTCACTAATAACCACACCACCCTATTTTTGGGTAAAAAATATGAACAATAATACTTCTCTCTAAGCAAATTTGAAGCAAACATATGCAAACTAAAGTTTTCTCCAGTGTTTTACCACCTCAAAAAGTTTTCATTAATGTAAAATAGGGCTACAACAACTAATCAATAAAATAGATGATCGATAATGAAAATCGTCGACAATGAATATCATTATTGATTAGTCGCATCTTCTCACCATGCACGGAAAACTTCCGCCAGTCATATCAAATTATACCACTGAAATAAATCTAATAGTGGAAGAAACAGAGTGAGCTGCTTTGGGAAAGGTGCGTGAAGATGCCCAAAACATGAGAATGATTCATTTTAAACTTTAAGCTAATGCATTAGAGTAATGTTTAATCAGGCACTTTGACAGATGTGTGTGTTTAATGTGTGATAAGTTTTCTTCAATGCAATACTTTCATTCAAATGATATATGCTTATATGTAAATGTTACATATTCATGCATGGTTTCTATTTTGCATCCAGGCTCGTCCTGAAAGTCTACGTTAAATTTAAGAATTTACTGAATGAGTTACGGCGCTTCAAAAAGACTGAATGCAGTAGAGATGGAATAAATGAATATGCATCGCAAAAATATTCATTTTGCTGAAATACCCATTATTGGATGTTAAATTTAGGTTTAAAAGTCAACATGTAATTCAAGTATTTTATGATAGTAACTAGGGGTGTGAATCAGCACTGGTTTCATGATTCAATTTGATCACGTTTGTCATGTCAACGTTGGTGGTTGAGGAGAGACCCGCCTTTGTGCTCAGCAGCTCAAAGAAACTCATACAGGTTTGAAACAACTTGAGGGTGGGTAAATAAACGATGACAAAATTTTCTTTTTTGGGTGAACTATCCCTTTAAAACCACCTTTCTAATATCATGAAGCCCCCCGTCGTTCTGCCAAAACAGCTCTGATGCATTGAGGCATGAACACCACAAGACCTCTGAACGTGCCCTGTGGTTTCTGGCACAAAACATTAGCAACAGATCCATTAAAGTCCTTCATGGATCAAATGTGTTTGTCCAGCACATCACATAGATGCTCAGTCAGATTGATATCAGGGGAATTTGGAGGCCAAGGCAAAACCTTGAACTCTTCGTCATGTTCCTCAAACCCAGTGTGGCCACTACTATCAGGGAAAACCATTGCCATGAAGGGGTGTACGTGGTCTTCAACAATCTAAAGATTAGATAGGTTGAACATGTTAAAGTAACATCCACATGAGTACCAGGACCCAAGGATTCCAAGCAGAACATAGCACTGCCTCCAACGGCTGGCCTTCTTCACATAGTGCCTCTCGTCCCGAGGTTAACGACACCCATGCACCTGGCCATATACCTGATCTAAAAGAACACTTCATCAGACATGGCAACCTTCTCCCATTGGTCCATGGTCCAGTTCTGACAATCACGTGCCCATTGTAGGTGCTTTTGTAGGCAATGTAATTCTCTTCGCCTCTCAGTGGTTTAAATGTTGTGGCTGATCAGTGTATACAATGGGGTCTCAAAGTCTATAAACACACTCGACCTCCATCACAGTCCTGTCTTTAACCATTCGTCTGCTTTCACAGACTCATATCAAAGGCTGTTTGCACTGCACCTCTAACAATTCTCTCCTATTTGACCCAGCAGGGCTCATGAGTGGGCTGTGCATTTACGCAGCAGGGGAAGACATCATAAATAGCTGAAAGACATAGAGCCAATAAGAAAAGGGGGGGGGGGGGGGGAGATCCATTTTCATTTCAGTCAGCTCCAGACCAAATTGCTGTTGCATGCTCTGTCTTTATCCTTGCCTCAGGAAACAAAGCACAGCCTGGGAACCACCGGCAACAGTGAGATGGAGTCAGATCCAGCGACTGGAAAAACGCACTGGTGAGGAAAGAGAAGAAACCAGCAAGGGAAAGTGAAATGTACCAAATCAGTGAGCTGATACAGGCTTGTCTCTTAAAGACATAAGTAAAACTGTGCGCGTCTGTGTGTGACGCCTTCAATTTGACGTCTGCGGCACTAACCCTGACTCCACGAGCCTCAAGTGACATTTCAAGTCAAGTGTTGAGACTTCATAAACGCTGAAAGTAAAACACTGTTCAGTTCATCAAATCCTGCTCCTTAACTCACACTGACATGCCACATCTAAAAGTGAGCTTTTCGTTACTCTTTTTTTTTTATTCCAAGGGGAGCAGAGAAAACGATGGGAAAAGATGGAGGAAGAGAGAGAAAGAAATCCTTAAAAGTTTTTAAAATCAATAAATTATTACTGCACTTTATTGATTTGTTAATAATTATTATTATAATTACCCCCTCAATAATTCAGATTTTTACTGAGGAACATATAGAGCATCCTGAAACTTCTGGAACCACAAAATGTGGCACAGTTAATTAATCAATACTTCCAGTTTCTGTTAATAGAAACAATAAGCAGCTTTGTTAAAGGCTAATTAGAGCAGATATACTGAAAAAGAATTTGCCTACATGTGGCCTTTAAATGTTGAGTCAAAAAGGTTGAAAACCAATGCTTTAAATCTATGTATCATTTTTTTCCGGCAACACTTTACAATAGTTTAATTCATTAATATTAGTTAATGCATCATGTATCATGAACTAACCATAAACAACACCACTTACAGCATTTAGTAATCTTGGTTAATGTTAATTTCTGCATATATTAATTGTTTTTTAACATTTCAAGCTTTATAAATTAACAGTAATGTATTATGAATGAACATTAACAAATTAACAATAAAAAGGATATTTATAACCTAGATTAATTGATTAGTCAATGTTAGTTCATATGTTAATGAATTCCCTATTGTAAAGAGTTACCACGTTTTATGTTAGGGCTTGCATGACAAGTCATTTTTAATTGCTGACTAATCAGCAGGTCAATGTAAATGATTCAAGGTAAGTCAATTGATAACACACTCAACACACAGACTAGCTATCCTTGAATGAATCCATGTAAAACAAAAAAAGCAAATGTGGCGTCTGTTCTGTCAGAAAAGAACTGTATGAGTAATCCATCATGAAGTCAACTCGCTCTGCAGTTACCACAGGAACAATATGGAGCTCTTAAATGTCAGAACTTTGCCTAATTAACATAACCAACCTGCAATTACATGAGAGTGACTTTAAAGCTCTGCTCAATGTTGAAACTGATTTGGAATTAAAATATGTGGATGTCAGAGACATTTGACTATACAACAACAGCGGACATTCTACATCCCAGCTATGCCTGGTTAACCTGTCTGCATGTGACCGCAACCATCTTTGCATTTAATCATTGCACTATATTGTGGCCTGCTGATAGATTATAAATGTCAGTGCTTATACTGGACCTCTGATTTTTCAAGTTATACTAATGAGAGATCTGAGCATATGGCACAGGACACTGGTCTGTCAATGACTCCTTGTCAAATGATGCATTCCTCAGTTGAATATCAAGAATTTTTTTCAGATTCAATGTGTTCAAATTAGCTCAACTTACTTTCATCTCAAGTTTTTCTAATTTCAGGTTATGGGCATTTCACACCTGTAACTTTCAAAGAAACTCGCAAAAAAAAAAAAAAAAAAAAAAAAACATGATTGTAAATTGTGTTGTTTGTTATTGCACTTACTGCAACTTTTCCCAATTAATTAAAAAAAAAAATCTTTACTAATAGAAAAATATAAAAGAACTCCCACACCCATAAAAAAATATCATACAGTGACCATAATATCAATATATCATACAGCATAGTATTGTCAAAAGTAACGACCACGATACCAGTCAGTACTGAAATTGTAAAAACGTCCGTTTCCTGCTAACCTCTGAGTGCTGTTGAGCAGATTCTTAAACACCGCTGATTGGCCAATGTTTTCACGCGCTCAACAGATATGTCTGTGATTGGCTACAATAAACATCACTTCACGCTCTTCACCAAACACTCACACAGAAGCACTTGAAAGCCAGCAGATCCCTAATATCTGCACATAGACTGATCCGCTGATAGACGCAGCTTTCAAACTCTCCCATGTACTCCAGTGTAAGTATTTATTTGTAATAAATAAAAAATAAAATACTAAAAATTAAAATCAATCATTTTAAATTCCAATGTAGGCATCACAACAATATAATGTGCAGTATGAAAATATTATTTTGAAATTTGTAAAGATTACAACTGACAGTGTCACAAAATCATTAGTGTTCTTAAAGATATTGATAAACTAATTGAAAAAAAAAAATCTGATAATCAATATGGTACCAAGATATCTTGCATCCCCAGCCAACCCAATTTCTAATGGCAAAGGAATAAAGAGTAATATAATACCAAGTGTGAACAGCAGGAAACATGGAATAAGATAACCCAGGATTATGTTAACTCCAATTTAAAAATGACCCTGCATTAACAATTTAAAGTGTTTAAAGCTCACAAGTCTGCGGTTCATAGTCAGTTTTAGCCAGAAAGAGTGCGCGATACAGCATACGTTTTGATCAGGGCAATTCCAGGGAGTACAGAGCATTGGGAACGTGTGCCGAGATCCCACGGGAAGTACGAGAGAGAGAATGCTGCCTTGCGAGAGTAGAATAGTGAAGCTGATATAGCTGCGTGAAGTGTAGAGACAAGCCAAGATCGACGACAGATGGAGACTCCCATGCAAGTGTGAAATCACATCTCTCTTATATTAGCTTGCCTAACTTACAAACCTCAGTGCTTTCCCTCTTCATCTGCCTCTCTGCACCACTGGGCTCTTCGGAGGAAAAACAATGAGGCACAGACATTCAGATTTCAGGAGCTATTCAACAGATGTTCCCACAGTCTGCATCTCAAAGACACTGCAAGCAATGAGAGGCAACGTAGGGCGAGCCACACAAGGCATTAGCCTACTCGTTTAATTAGAAAGAGCTCTCACTGAGCTCTAAGCTAGACATGGACATATTGAGAATTATGACTGCAATTAAAAAAAAAAATTAAGTAGAAAAGCAAGAGCATAAAGGAAAGGAAGGGATGTCAAAATGTGGGGGGGGAAAAAACAGAAAACAAATAAACTGTTTTCTGAGTTTATGCACCAGCAAGCAAGAACACAACAGATGCAGTTTGGTTTGTTAAGAGAGTTTCAGAAATCCACTGTGAGACCACAGAAGCTAGAGCCACTGAGGTATGTGAAGCAAATCGGCAAAGAGACAAGCTCCATTGAAGGGTCAGTTCTAGCTTATCAACTTCTGCTCACTATCAGATTTTTCCACTATTTTTTAACCATTCACTTAATTTATTTAAACACCCAAAGAATAAATGGGAACATTAAAACATGAAAGTTAACATTAACAGGTCAGTCGGTTATTTTTGTACACTGTAATGGATTTACGATAAACAGGTACGATTTTAAAACGCACTCTTCTCAAATAACATTTCATGTCCTCGTCTTTATTTTTGTGGTGAAAAAGTGTGTAATTATTTATACAACTGTACATTGTGCCTTAAAGGGATACTCCACCCCAAAATGAAATACTTGAAGGCATACTTCACCGTAGCGCCATCTTGGAGAACATCCGCTGAACGCAAGCAGCTTACGCTCTTCTGTGTCAGCCGCACTGCACAGATGCGCTGTTTTTGTTCAAATACATGTACAAAATGTGTCCTTGTGTAAGAGTGTAAGCTGCTTGCGTTCAGTGGATATTCTCCAAAATGGTGCTATGGTGATGCACAGATGGAGAGACACAGAGGAGACGAATTGTTGAATAAAGTCATTATTTTTGTTATCTTCGTGTACAAAAAGTATTTGCGTCGCTTCATAACGTTACAGTTGAACCAGTGATGGCAGATGGATTATTCTGATGATGTCTTTATTACTTTTCTTGACAGTGTAATTTATTTGGCAGTTACAAGCCTCCCGGTTTTCATCCAAAATATCTTAAATTGTGTTCCAAAGACAAACTAAGCTTTTACGGGTTTGGAATGACATGGTGGTAAATGATTAATGATAACATTTTCATTTTGGGGTGGAGTATCCCTTTAAATGTCCATCTGGTCTGAACTTCGTCTAGCCTCAAAGACGGTTGTTAGGAACTTTTGGTCTTTGAGGAAGCTTTGCATTTAAAGAGCTAATAAAACACTTCAACTCAAATTAATATTTTGTGGCAAAATATTAATTACTTATGTGGCAAGTAGCCAAATAATTAGTTTAATAATGTATATTCAGCCAGTTGTTATAGCAGAATAAACCCTAAACCCTTTCAGGGTTATGCAAGGCACCAATGCACATTCCTGCAATACCAGAAATGCCAGTTTTTACTACGAACTTAAGTAAAAGATTTAGGTGATTATTCATGCAGTGAATGAAAATCCCAGCAATCCTTCGCTGTTTTCAGACAGTTCTGCTCTCTTGATTTCAAGGCGCTTAAAATTGTTTTGGCAAATAAGGTGTTGCAATATGTGACAGGAAATCAGTAAGCAATTAGTGTTTAAATGAAATTAATCAAAATGTTTATTTGCAAACATGATTAAAAGATATTATTATTAGGCTCATTAAACAATGAGCTGTTACCCCACAAAAGCAGTTTATTCAGCATTGTGAAACCTTTCCTCCATGACATCCATTCAAAAAAAGTCTCATTAATGAGCATAAAACAAAGCACAGACATATTGGGTAATAGTCTATTTTAATTACATATTCCATCTTGGATTGATTGAGCACGTCAAACTGAATTCTGGGATAGCTTTCTTCGCCAATTACAGTTTCAATGTTGAGAATTTGCTTACCTTAGAAGTGAGCTTCCTTACAGAATGGACAATATGTCTGCATTTCCCAGAAGGTTTATTGATTTATATTCACGTCTATTTATACAAAGCCTCTAAGAACATGTGATCACTACAGAAGATATGCTTCAAGGATGATGGAAAGTGCTTTGCGATGAAAAACGTTTCATGACAGACATCGATCTCTCTGCTAGATTAGAGTGGTTGAACTCGGTTGGCCTTTATTATGAACTTCCTGACTGGGAGTAGTCAGAGCTAAAGGTAGGGCTGGAGGCATCCTGAGTCGCCTCCGTTTCCCCTCCTGCAAATGCCTTAGATTCCAGCAGTGACAAATGAACACCCATTCGACAATATCCAAAACGTTTTCTCATGGAGCGGAAATGCAATCTGTTTGTTCGAGCGGGCCAACTGTGCTGGATGTAATAACATTAGCAAACCACATTAACCATTACCGCTAAAGATTACTATAAAAAGTCGATTATGAAAATATAGTTTTCACACGCCAGCTCCTGAAAATCAATTCAAACATACTTTCTCTTTCTACACTCTTGTACATGAGGGGGTTTTTTTTCCTCATCAATCATTGTCAGTACTGTGATTCTTCATGATGGAAAGCAACAGAGGAAGAGGGACACTGGCAAATCTGGACAGTCTCAGTCCATGTCATGTCAGAGCTGAATGCCAGTAAGTCCCAGAAGAGCTCCATGTATGAATGCAGACAGAGCTCGGGGACAAGTGCGAGTGGTTTCCTGTGTCTGAATCAAGCTTCTTCTGAGGCGGGAGGGAAATTCAGTCTTAAAGCAACTCTCTCACACTCTGGGAGGCTCAGTGGGCTTCTGTACTAAGGCATGTAAATACAAATCCCATGCCAGGAGCTGCAGTCCTGACTACACTGAGCCTCTTTCATCAGTGCTACAATATCGCCAGCTGAACCCACGAGTCATGGGGGAAATTTACCATCTCTTCATATAGAATACCTGAGAGACTACAGAGAATATTGGACATGGACACTTCTAATCCAGAATGGGGCTCTTTCATTTATTGCTTTTAGATGGTTTCGTTTATTTCCATACCTGCAGGTCGAAGTCAGCGTATAACCCTCTTCAATATTCAGTCACAAATTCAATGGGATTTCAAGTGCTCAAAGCATAGAGAAAATGGAAGGAAAACACACTTAAGTCATATATTTTATTGATGCAGATGCAGACTCCATGTGAGAGATCCAGCTTTAAGAGGCAGGAAGGTTTCATCCTCTTCTATGCACAGGACTTGCACAAAACTGTATGCTCCTGCAAAGTTTCTGAACTCAAAGTTTTACTGAAACCTTTATCTGACAACACTGAGCAAACAGAAAACTTGCTCAAAAGCGTTTCACTCAGCACCGGAAAGAAACACGAAACAAGAACACTATTCTGCTATTGAGAATAGCAGCCAGTGCGGCTAACCTCAAATGGTGAGATGTAATGGACAGGCTGATGGTCTGCTGTGACTATAAATGAAGACTATACAAACAGAGCTGCTATAGGCTGAGGAAGTTTTCCTACAAAAGGTAGAATAGAGGACATTCATTCCAAAAGGCCAGAAGCAAATTACAGGGTTAGTTTAGCCAAAAATGAAAATTAGCCCATAAATTACTCACCTGAGGATGACTTGAGGGTGAACTAACCCTTTAAATAAATGTGAGTATGCACTCCGGGGGGTGAACAAAGTCCTCTTGTAGCGAATTAGTTCCATTTAGTTCTTGCTACATGTCTGAGCAAATCTCACCACCACAATGCCAAGGTATAAATGATGGTTGCCATGTGGTTGTTTATTGCAGCAGTTTGCCAACCCTGGTCCTGGCGGCACCCCAGCACTGCACATTTGCATGTCTTCTTTCTCTGACACACCAATTTCAGGTCTTGGAGTCTCTACTAATGAGCAGATGACCTGAATCAGGTGTGTTTGATTAAAGAGACATGCAAAACTTGCAGTGTTGGGGTGCCTCCAGGACCAGGGTTGGAAACCACTGGTTTATTGGCCCAACTCAAAAGAAATCAGTGTTCAAGTCTCTAGATCTGGCTTGGATCCGTCCATTAATAGGGCCTTTCGCACTGCGGGAACCTTTTCATAGTACCAGAACTAATTGTGGAACTACCCACTTTTTGGCATTTTCGCACCACTGGAACTAGGTGCAATTTTAGTACCGAACTGCCTTTTTTGAGAACCAAATTAGCTCCTACTCCAGAACAGGGTCTAACCAGCACAACTGGTACGACACGTGATGTAAGTACACATTGATTGGCCAGACGCATTCGAAAACGCCCTCACCCGCCATTTAAAACGCCATGTAAACATACTGTAAACATTGTGTCAACTTATTTTGCAAGTATGCTGAACAGTGAAATGTGTTACTTTTATTGCCCAAAATCTGCAGATTGCATCTGACAACTAGCACAGACTGCAAATCAGGGGTAAAAAAAATGAGGGCAAACGTTGTAAAGTGTACTCCAGCCATTAAACAACATTAATCTAAATGTAAAAAAGGAGAAATAAGTATCAACAATTAAATATCCAAAATTATTCTGTAGCCAGTGTTTAATATTGGCCGATCCCTACAATACCTGAAAGCACAAATACAAACACGCATCTTCAAGCAGAATAATAGGAAAAGGACAAGTTACATGCTGTTAATGTAGGGTTTGAGGATTTTTCTTTGTTTAGTCTCTTAAAAGGCTTGTTTGTCTTTAAAACCATCAGTAATTCAGTTGCAATGGGACCTCCAGCTGTGAGCACAGGGTTTGTAGGAGGTCAGATTATAGCTGAGGTTGCTCTTTCAGTTCCTCTGAGTGATTACATTTATACTGCTACGGGATGGGGGTGTGTCCACGCAAGAATAATATCCAATCAGCACAACTGCCAGGAACCACTCAAGCCTGAATCAACCTTGAAAATGCTCCTAATAATCTCGAGGCAACCGGCAAATCGAATATAAAGAGTCGTTTACTCACCCTTGTGTAGTTCTGAATCTAAAATTATTGATGTTTTCTTTCATCAAACATAATTGGAGAAATTCTGAATAATGTTCTTGCTGATGTTGTCCAATCAATGAAAGTGAGCAGCAATTTTTATACTGCACTAAAAGGACCATTTTCTGTCATGTTTGATTGTGCAGATTTTGTTCTTCAGATCTTGGCAGCAAAATAATCTGCACTCACTTTCAATAGATAAAAAACATGGCTTGAATAATATTCAAAACATCAAATTTTGCAGTCCACAAAAAGGAGGACAGCCATGCTGGTTTGGAAAGGAGTGAGGATGAGCACGATGCCAATGTTTATATTTTGTGAACTCTTACTTTAAAGAGCAGTGTTTAGACACTAGTCTGAACTCTATCCACTCCCACAACTCCAAAATTAGATTGTATTTAGTGTAGGTGTCAGCTTCACACATTTCTTCATAAGGAGACAGAATGGAAGACTGTCAATGCTAATGGAAATGCCAATGCTCAACTGTGTCAACTGGTTAACTTAAGACATCTGCTGCACCTGTAACATAAGCTCCAGGGCAACACCGTCAGAAATAGGCCATTCTGTACATGTGAACTAAATACGATCACACATAACGGTATCCAAACTGCTATGACCTTTCAGTGAAAGACAGGGTTTAAAAACCAACTCCTAAAGAGTAATTTGTAATTCTCAGAGATATTAATTATAGCTCCACATAAATGTCCATTGGGGACAAAAATAGTAGAAGTGCTGATGTCAGGAGGAAAAACTGAGCGAGATATTGAGGATGGGACAAGAAGAGAAAGGCAGGGATACGAGTCAATGAACATCCTGCTGTGAGCTGGCAGTTTATAGAGGTGATGTTCTGCAATGGCACAAAAGCAACCGGCACATGTCACGCTTTGGGTTCTTTACATGCTATGGATGAAATGCTGCTTCATTTTCTGTTAAAGTAACACTTCCCCAAAAAAATGACAATTCTGTTAGCATTTACTCACTTCCTTTTATACACTCTGTTGTATCAGTGGAAGACTGGGGTTGTCAAGCTCAAATAGATAAATATAAATTTAAATTTAGTCATTTAGCAGATGCTTTTATCCAAAGTGACTTACAAATGAGGACCATGGAGGCAATCAAAATCAACAAAAGCACAACAATATATAGTGATGTGACAAGTCCCACTCAGTCTAACGCAGTACACATAGAATTTTTTTTTTGTTTGTTTTTATAATAATAAATAAAAAGAAAACAAGTAGATAGAATAGAAAAAGAATAGAGAACACTAATTCTTTTTTAAGAAATAATCAGAAATCAGAATTCTTATCAGACCTGAGCCCAGCTCCCCCCATTTTTTTGTTTTCTTCACGTACAAAAAGTATTCTCGTCGCTTCATAATGTTACGGTTGAATCACTGATGGCAGATGGACTATTCTGACGATGCTTTTCATACTTTTCTGGACCTTGACAGTGTATTTTACTTGGCAGTCTATGGGACAGTCATAAGCCTCCCGGTTTTCATCCAAAATATCTTAAAATGAACAAAGCTTTTACGGGTTTGGAGCAACATGGGGGTAAGTGATTAATGACAAAATTTTCATTTTGGAGCGGAGTATCCCTTTAAACCATTTTCATTTTGATTATCCAATATCCATTCTGAAATCCCAAGAATCCATCTTTAATCTGTTCTGTTCTGTTTTAGCTTACGTGTGAACAAAAATTTACTAAACATTTGTATTTGTTTGTCAGTCACTGACATCTAATAATCTCAATAAGCTTTGTTACTTTTTATATGAAACAAAACTGACAGAATTTGGAAGCTGAGATTTAATCACAAAATTTATACAATAAATACCATTTTAAGCTCTTCAATGTGGCAGATTGCTGTAGCGCGGAGCTCACATGAACCAATCATCTTTCGATCATCTTTTCCACTTTACTACTAGTTATAGTTATATCACAAAACAAACATGAATGAACACCATAAGGTATTTTAAAACAACAGTAGGCTACAACTTACTGAAATGTAACATATCTCATGTAATCAGTGTTTCAACCACAGATAAAGCACTTTGTATACAATGTCACATAAAGTTACATTTACCTCAGAAAAACCAATGTCCATAGTTTGGAAAAATAGAGAAGAGTACTATAAAACAAAAACTATATATATATATATATATATATATATATATATATATATATATATATATATATATATATATATATATATATATATATATATATATATATATATATTCTTAACTTTCAATTAATCAGTCATAAATCTATCACAGCCACCATTTAAATGTCTGTATTTCAACAACAAATTGAAGAAACATAATTATATCATTACAGGATCATATAAAAACTGCCTTATGTGCAATTTCATTTTTGTTAGCATGTTGATTATTATATCAAGCAATAGAAATTGGAACTTGTTCATTTTAACCTTTAATATTATAGTAATGTACAATCTCACAGAGTTCCCTATATAGTTTACAGCATTAGTTAAAAGATTATTTATCCAAATGAATCAATATGGAATCGAATCTTGTGAATCAGAACTGAATCGATTAGTGAAATTGTGTGACTACCCAGCCTTAGTGAATGATGACAGATTTTTAATTTTCCTGGTGAACTGTGCATTTAACAATGCATAATCATCAAGCTGGACGACATGAAATACAGTACACAAGCAAACAGAACTGCTGAAACATGGAGATTTATGAAATGTCCTTGATAACCAGCAGAACTCTTCAAATGAAATGACAGGATGTTCCAAAGGAAGTGCAGGAAAGGACAATTATAATAAGTAGATCAGCCCGGACCTGATGTTATCTGGAAACCTGAGGTCTACGGGACTCTTCATGGCCCTAGTGGTGAAGCATTGGGCTGCAGCCACCTGCCACTGTGAGATGTGGAGTGTTAAGCTCTTTCTAGCTGCTGCTGTGTGTGGAGCCAGGCCTAATGTGCACTGAGGATTACCATTTCCGCTTTCTCTTAACACCGCGGGCAAAAACAACTGCAGGTAAGAGAGGAAACAAGCGAGGAAGAATAGAATGGAGATGGCTCCCTGGAAAGCCAGTTGTGCTCATAAAGAACAGTCAGACTTCCATGTGCCTTCTGAGTGCTGCAGGATTGAAAGACGGTGCATCTGAATGCCACAGAAACATGATTTCTTCCTAATATGAAAATGCAATTCTGTTTAGGACCAGTAATGTCCCTGATCACTTAAAAATCGCTATTATAATTTTCAAATAACTTGAAAAAATATTTCAAATATCATAATGCGTATTAATGTATATTTAAAAATGTTTTTAATATATTACAGATAAAAGTACAAATGTAAAATCTAAGAACTATATTTTGGATGATAACAAAGTAATACTTCATATTAATTCTGTAATTAATATCAATTAAATTCTGTAATCAATGTTTCTTAAATTCAGATGTAATTTTACACTGCTAGAAATGTATGCTCACTTTGACATCAAAAACTATATATTTAATATTATAATGTGTATAATATCAAAACTATTATATAAAAATATATATATATATATATATATATATATATATATATATATAGTATTATAAAAATTATATATTTATATATTTTATTTAAAAAATTATAAATATAGTGCAAGTATATATAAAAATATAAGAATTAATATTATATTACTGTAATTAATATCAACTGATCTCTCTAATCACTGTATTTTCATTATTAGGTGCTTTTTACACCCCTAAAAAAAATGTATGTTGGTTTTGCACCCAAACTGAAGCAAAAAACCCCTTTAAAGGTTCAGCAGGCACAGAAAAAGCAAAGTTAAAGCAGAGGAATTTAATTTCAGGGTGAATTTCGGAACTGAACAAATGTACACGTTCTCCTTTCTCTGAAGTACTGACCTTTACGAGACATTTCAGCTGCTTATTTGGTCATTATAGGCAGATGGGTGATTTCATTACCTTAAAGCGAGAATCTCCAAGCACTGCTGGAAAACTGATGAAGGTAGAGAACTGAAAGTGCTATGAAAGAGACAGATGGAGGAAGGAATCAGTAACCTGTGTCTGTAGCACTGAGAAAAGGTGCAGGCTATGTTGCAGGTCATGGATAATTGGATTCAAGCAACAAACATAAAAACAGACTTGACGGGCTGACAATGGGAGCGAGCAAGCAGAGGGTAAATTTGCACAAGAACTGAATGGTGGTTACTGAGGAGCGTTTCACCAACATGGGAGCTCGGCCAAGCAAAGGAATGTTTTCACACAATCCTCACGACTCTCGCTCCCTCCCGCACAAAACCAGATTTGAGCGAATTCCAGAGGAGCTTCCAAAACACTGTAACATGTAGGTCACACCAAAAGGTCCTTGCAGTCTATTCACTGCTAGCAAAATGTAAGCTTTAAAATATTACAAATATTTCAAAGAAAAACATGCTTTCAAGGCCGCTGGAGCTTCACACCTTGTCCTAACCGATAACCATAGTTTAGTACATAGAATAAAATGGTACTACCAAGATTTTTGCCATGCAGATGTGAATATGATTACCGTGAAAACCAAAACCTAAGAATTTGTGCAGTCTAAAAATGTCCAGTAGATGCACAGAAGCCTCGGCATTTCTGAGGAAAATCACAGGTGCATCTTTCCAGCACCATCCCATACAGTCAAAACAACTGCTGAGTAGATCCTAATAAAAGCATTCAAATGGCTGCTTTAAAAAAAGAGCGTCTGACAGCTTTTCTGAAAGGCCATGCAGTGTGTGGGCAAACGCTGATGAATAGAGTGTATCTGAAATTCTAAACCAATTTCGAATACCAAGGTCATCTTCAACAGCCCTTCTTTGTGCTGTGTTTAAAGCAAAAAAACAGATGATTCCTGCACTGAATTGAGTATGTGTGTTGAAGGTAACAATCTGGAACAGGACTGCATGATTTTGACAAAAAAAAAAAAAAAAAGCATAATTGTTGAGACAAATATTGGTGATTTGAACCACAATATGAGAATTATTTTATATCTTACTGATCTTTCGATATGAGGGCAAAATAATCAACATCAATAAAGAAATAATCAAATACATACATATATAAAAATGTGAATAATAATAATAAAATTACATTAAAAGAGACATTTTTTTGAACGCCGCTTTAATTTACAGCCATTTTTGGAACTAAGTCTTGAACTGAAAATTAAAATTAAATTGTCATAATAAAAATCATAAAAATAATAGCAATATTTCTTTCTATTGTTAATATAATATAATATACTTCAGCCTTTTATTATACACTAATAACATATTTCCCTAAATATATGTTTTTGTAGCAATATATTTAATGCAATTAAAGCTGCACAATTCAAGGGAAAATCTAAAAATGTAAAAATACTCAAATCCAGACTCTCTGTGCTTGTTTAAAACTTTATTTTATTTTTCGTTATATTAATGAATTATTAATATTAAAAATAAAAAATGGTGTATTAAGAAAAATAATTACATTACAACTGTAAAATTACAATGCTATTATTTATACCAATTTGTTTATTTTTATTTTCTTGTTGAATGTTTAATTCATCACACTTTCATTCACGGTTTATTTTCTGCCCTTAAATCTTCTCTTTTGCTTCTTAATTTGCACACTGCATTCTTAAAGTGACCCAAACTCTGAGCAGATGCAAAGAAGTTCATGTTGAGTAGCATTTACTGTGAACCGAGGAGCTGATGAATATTTATTTAATTAAATTACAGCCTTTGCCATATTGTAATTTTGTTTCTGTTTTTTGTTTTTTCCATTGAACATGCAGCCCTGTCTGTAATCATCTGCAAATTGTCTTCAGCATGTATAAGAAAAGACAAAAGCTTAATTTATACAGTGAAGACTATGCAGTGTTACTTTACATTTGATTATTCATTTCTTGACCCGAATACTGTTAGACTGAGCTGAAAAATATATAATAATATAATCTTTGTTCTATTATATTTATCTGTTTGTAATTAGCCTAGTTTATTTTCTATACTGATTTACTCACCAACAAAATCACCCCAGTCATTTATTATTTTTTTCCAAACCGAGCTCTTCATCTGTTGTTGTTGTTTTTTTTTTATATTGCAGAAGAACAAAATATCGCAATGTGAGTTTTTTCCAATATTGTGTAGCCCTAATCAAAGCTGTGTAACTAATTAGGATGTTCACTAACTTCACTCACCCAAACAGTTCTAACAAAACCTCACTCCAACAGCAGAAAGCCTCAGATCATTACACCTTACTTAATGGAAGAAAACTTAACAGCATCAATCGCCCAACAATTATCTGAATCTCAATCACCTTTTCCCAATTAAGCACTTCAGGCTGCACACAAGCCCTATCTATTCAGCTAAGCCGAGCTACACACAGCAGCACTTGACAGAGTAATCTTTCAACAAATCCCTCCCCAAACATTTTCACACTGACTGTTTCCTAATTGATAAACCTCCGCGGGGGGGCTGCGCTATCATACGACACCACCTACCACAAATCCACCAGTCACCGGCAGCCTTAAACAGTCAAGACACAGCAGTGCTATGTGTGTGAGGTGCTATTAGAGCACACGCGTTTAGTGTTTGGATCCGCATGAGAGAGAATGCAGAATGCTGCCAAGACCCAGAGGATGTTTTTAAGTGAACCAATAACAAATGTGGGAGGAGAGGTCACTGACCTTTCACCCCTGTATTTACTGCATCAGCAGAGTTGAGTTTATGGAATAGCCCATCATAGTCCAGTCAGACATCAGTAAGCACCTGCTATTCAACATTAGCTGCTGTAGTAAAGCAAAAGCAAAATCAAAAATATTTGCCTGAAACTGCAAAAATAAAATAAAATTAATTTTTGGCTGAAATAGAAAGAAACTTACTACTAAGGCTGCATGATTAATTGAATGCGATTGTCACACATATCTTCCAGTGAAGCACAGTTTTGTGATAAATAGGGCTGTCAAAAAAAAATATATATATATATTTTCGAATATTCGTCGAATTTAAAATAAAAATCCACAATTCGAATGCAAAAACGTTGCATTTGAATTTTAGGTGTGCGTCAGGTAGGGCTGTGCGATTTGGGGAAAATATCTAATTGCGATTTTTTTTTGACAGATATTGTGATTTGATTTGCGATTTTAAATTTCAAAACTTTCAAAAAAAAGATTTTAAAGTCAAGCTCCAGCTCAATATTGTCAATAGTGTGCAGCACAATATATGAGTATCAATACCCTGCTGAAAAAAAACAATAGAAACCATCACAGAAATTCTTAGTTTCTATTAAACCATTACAAAATTAATTTTTGTTTTGGGCATTATTCCAATAAGAATTACTGTTGTTCTATTGGTTGCCATCTGCCATATTACATCCCACCAATAGAAGCCATCGAATATATACCATTATAGTTTACATTAAAACCAATACAATTCCCAATATAACCCTGAAATGGGTTATATTGGGAGGGGACAGGCGCGAGTCGACACAGGTTCCGCGTGTGCATCAACCCTTGTCCATATTGCCAGATTCGCTCGAGGATATTTATTTATTTATTTTTTTATGGTGAGCGTTTACGCAGTTGGCTAGAGCAAGTGGTGAAGGGAGAACGGAGGTGCACAAATCTATTGGTTAGTAAGGCTGCAGTCATGCATATACTCTGGAACAGAGTAATATCGCATTCACATTGAAGGCTTTGCGTTAGCAAATCACTTCGTCTCAAATCACGATTGCGATTCGATTTCAATTAATCGCACAGCCCTAGAGTCAAACAGCCTTATCAGTGGCACACGAAATGCGACGACGATGTAAGTGTCATTGCATTTTAATGCTTTTGTTAGCCTTTCCAGTTGAATCAACTAGATGCAGTGCTGCTACATTGTTCATTCAAAATATTGGGGAAAAAGAGTTAAATAGTTAAATTCAGAATAGGCAGTTCCAGAGAAAGCATAAGGTCCCACTCTCCCTGCAAAACACTCTCCAAAGCCACGCCTCCTCCAAAACACATGAACGTGCTCAGGCAAACCAGAGGCTAATCTATAACACAAGGGTTAGGGTTAGGTGTTTTTAAGTGATTCCTGTATCATTATCATTAAAGTTTATTTTTAAAACTTGCTAGCTGAAATTGGCAATAAAATTAATCTATTTGCATAAATTGGATCACTTATTTATACTTAAAGCAAATCTTTTTTGTCAAAACTATATTTTCACTTTCGATAAAAATTTAATTTTGGTACATTATACACTGTAACATCTACATTTCCCTCTTGAAATCAATATTTTAGAATCCTCTGAAACTCCAATAATCAATAACTCTGTACTGAATAGCTGAAATTTGCAATAAAATGAATCTCTTCGCATGAACTGAATTATTTGCATTGAATAAGGTAGTTGTACAACCCAATAAAGACCAAACACTTAGTCCTAATCAGCAATGTGTTCAGCTCTTCTTAACAAACTGCAATTTACTAATTGTTTATCGACATTACCCATCTGTAAGTAATGGCTGAGACATGCATGACTTATCAACTCACTATAAGTGCACTCAATAAAAAGGGAGGAGGAAGGGGAGCAGCTAGCCTGTCATATCAAGCAAGCACTACGCAATGAAACACTGCGGTTTATTTCACCTCCCCTGAGAGATATTCAACACAGTCTTCGTCTCAAACTCGTGAGCTGCCTACACTAACAAAAGAGGACAAAAAAGTGCCATAGTATTCTCTATAGTACTTTAAAGCAAATGTCTTGCCCATTCACTTTGGGCATGGCATGCACAATGATGACTTACCAAGGTCCAACCCAATGATGACCCAAAAATGCTGTCTAGGTAGGCAGCACGCAAGATTTTAAAATAGAGCCAGAGAAGTCAATGACATCAGGATGCTGATCTACTTTACACAGAGCTGGATTAGTGATGCTGCGGTCTGATATTAACGCTACAGATACTGAAATAGGGCTGTGTGCCGGTGATTTAAGGTGGAAGCTAAACATTATAATACAGGTGACCTCTAAAGACTCTTCCTTTATTGAAAATCCCCTAGTTGTGAGTTGTTGCATATAAATCCATTACACTTCACACATTCAAATCAGAAAGGATGCTTATACAACTTTAAGCTTATAAGAGTACTCGTGTGAACGCACAACGCCCTGGTTTCACTTTATTTGACGTTTGAGTAATGCGAGACACTTTTGGCCGTTGTATGTCAGATTACCTGGACAGTCAAAGTGAGGAATACGAGGCAGAAGACAGAAATACGTTTAAACCGCATAATAAATATATAATATTTAAGTTGGCCGTGTTCCAAAAAACATCAGCGTGCCTTGAATTAGAAGTTGACGCAAAGCAGAAATGTGTGATAGAACTTACTTGAGCGTTTTTTTGTTTACAACACCTTTAATGGAGTCAGAGTGAGTCCAGTCCACGTTCAGTGTGAATAAACGACTTCTTCCTGAGCTGTAACGTTACGTGTATTAAGCTTACGTCGCGAGTGGCGCAAAAACAGACGATTAAATCTCATTCGCAATTATCTGTATGACAATTAATCGTCAAGCAACGTTTCGCGATCGTGACACCCGCAGGGTTGATTCATAACCGCAGGGTTCTCAAGCGTTCCCTAACGTTACCTGTTCCGTGTCCATGATGGACTCCGCGAGTTATTTCACCATAAACTGAGAGTGTATCGTCGAAATATCGCATCGTTTCATCTTCCCAGTAGCATTCCGCGAAGTTATACTATTTCATGTAAGGCTAGGTGAATAAAATGTTAATCCCGATCGCTTTAGGACATCATCATAATCATAATCATCATCAACCCGCTAAACAGTCGAGTATTAAAGCAGACCGAGTAACGTTAACAGGATCGGTTGCACAACCGGATCTAGTTGGTAAGCATTAATATGAGTATACCTCTGATCAGGAGAACAAAAAGACATTAAAGAATTAAATACAAGTATTTTAAATCACGAACAGAGAATGATCACACCGCCGAAGGGCTGATTTTCGCTGGTCATGGCTGACTCCGACGAATAAAACACCTGACATCGACACCTTCGAGATTAATAACCTCCTCTAATCTGCGATCTGATCAGTGCCTGGAGGATATGGCGATCGAGAAGCATTTCACGGGTCTGATTGATACACAGATTGGGTGTTAAGGTTTAATCCAGCACTGCTGGGTGTGTTTATCAGTTCATCTGAACGCTGACTGGCCGCGTATATCAACAATATTTGAAAACAGATTTGATAGTACACTACTAAAATGGACTAATGTTTCCAAGAAATGTATTTATGAACTTCTTACCTGGCGCTAGTGAACTGTCCGCAGTTAAACCCAGAGTTTGGTATAGATCGGTCTTGACTCCTGCTCAAACTGAATAAACTTTGCCCGCTTCTTCTTCTTCTTCTTCTTCTTCTGCTCGCTGGCTAACACACACACACACACAGTTGCTAGCGGCCGCTGAAATCTCTCCGCTCGCGCCGTCTGAAGCGATCGCGGACCCGCGTCCTGTCGCCGGTATCTCTCCGCGAGGAGCTGAAGTCTTACCACGAATCGCAGGTGCAGATAACCGCTGTTCCCGATTTCAGATAAAGTTTATCTCCATCTCCTCCCGTCCAACGCCATCTTTCCCGCGGGGCACGCCGGGTAATCCTCAGGAATCCCGACGCGACGCGTTCGCAGCTCGTCACGGAGTGCTGGAATGCAGCGACGAGAAGCACCGCGCGGGAGGAGCGCGATGAAACTTACTTCTACCACCAGGAAACATATATTGCCTACAATTATGCTCATTTTTACGTCAAACTAATATAGGGTACAATAAGTGATGATAATATCAGATGACAATACCTAGGCTACTTTCTTAATATAAAGTTATTAATATTAATAGCCTACTACTAGTAGGCTACTCAGTGTATAAAGGTCTATATAGCCTACATCACAAACAGTGATGAGAATTATATAGAAAATCAATGTCAATAAAACTGTGGGACAGTCTTAAAAATGTGCATGTCTATGAATTTGCTTAATAGTAGGCTAAATAATATTAAAATAATATAATGTCTCCTGTGATCATGGGCAGCTTGGAAAAATAAGAGCTTAATAATTATACTTACTGAATATATTGTAAATAGTGCTGTAAAATATATCAAGTCGATGTGTAACATCTGTTTGTCAAATGAGGATTGAACAGTGAAATATTACAATTTAAAAGAACGGTTTTGTATTTTAGTAGCCTGTGTTTGAAATTGTAATTTATTTTTATGTCTTAGTGTCACGTGATTCTTCAGAAGTCATGCTGATTTGCTGCTAAAGAAACATTTCTGAATATTGCATTAAAAACAGTTTTTGCTGCTTAATATTTCTGAGGAAACCGTGATATCAAGAAGAAAGAAATTAATCATTTTATTCAGCAAGAATGCATTTGAGTAAAGTGACAGTAAAGACATTTATAATGTTACAAAAGCTTTCAAATAAATGCTGTTCTTTTAAATATTCGATTCATTAAAGAATACCGGAACATGCATCATGGTTGCTGTCACAAAATTAAGCAGCAAAAACAACACTAATCATGAGAAATGTTTCTTGAGCAGCAAATCAGTATGATTTCTGAAGGATCACCGAAGGCTGGATTAATGATGCTGAAAAAAAATCATTCAAATAGAAAACAGGTATTAAATTGTAATAATATTTTACAATATTACTGGTTTTCTGTATTAAATAAAACACAGTTGGTAGCCTTATCCAACTGGAAAGGGAAAAACACTGAACCAGGGGCCTCAACACAATATGTCATGGAGAGGAAACTCAGCACCAGATGGCAGTCAAGGGTGCAAGCTATGCCTCGTTGCCAAGGGGGCTTCTTCATGCCGAATGTTTGTGTAGTTAATTGTGTCATCAGTGAGAGTGTACTGAGACCTGGCCACAAGTCATTGAGAAACACTACTGACTCATGGTTCCTCTGTGCAGATTATGATGACAGTTAATAAACAGAAAATGAAGCGTTCAATTTTCCTTTCTTGCTTTTTCCCCCCATCTGTAATCAGACATTGTCACCTCGATCTTCTTTCGCTCACCTTTGAGGAGTGGTGAACTACTGAGCAGATAAATAAAAAAACGTTTTCCCGCACTGTTTGGGTTTAACAGAGCATTTAAAGGAAAAATCGATTCACTGAGGAAACGCATCCGTCCGCAAGGTGCCGTTGTCTTAGCTGTCTTCCCTTCATCTGACAGGTCGCGTCAGTGTAGGGTGAATACTAATGCTGAACCACTCTGTCACCAAAGCAGACCGCTGACCTCAGAACAGCCGGCACAAAGCATGTGCCTTTAAAGGGGTCGTGGTCTGCTTGCCCCAGACCTCCTGCTGGCTTGTATCGAAAAGCTGGGGAAGCAAACATTTGCATTTCAAGCAAAGAGGAGAGACTTCAATGACTTCAAACCACCAGCCCTGCATGATTCATTTTTAGAACACCTGCGGACTTGTGTGGTCCTGAAGCTGTCAGAGAGAGCCTACACAAATGCAAGCAAATCCACACGAACAGAGAACTAGCATGCGTGCGTGCCTGTGTTTAGACAAAGAAAGGTGACTGAAATATGAATCTAATTTCATTGATGTTTCCAGCAGGATTTGATATGAAAGCAGGCGGAATCTGTGAAGGCAAATGATCGTAAGTAGATTGCAAGGCTTACCAGTAGGAAATAAATTTCCCTGGTGGTGGGAGTGTAGTGATTAAGTCATATAAACATCTCAGGTTTGATCTCATGAAGTGCAGAGTTACTCAGAGCCTTATCACCGCTGCCACTGAGCACTTGAACACTTATCCCTAAATTGCTACATGCAGATTACTGGGTCATATGGCGCTTTGGGTGAAACTAATAAAAAAATAAAGTTCTGCTCTTTATTATGTTTGGTAACCACTATTCTTTATGTAAGCGTAGGGCTGGACAATATATCGAACGATATGATCATGCGCATCTCGTCAGTAAAGCCGGTTCCATGATTAGCGGTAAATCCCCATCACCTGCTTTCAAATGGAGCTGCAGTTAATACACAGAGCCGTAGTTCACTGAGAAGCTACGCTATATCGAGTTCATTATTGAAGATGAATCGCCTTTGATAATGAACTCGATATAGCGTAGCTTCTCAGTGAACTACGGCTCTGTGTATTAACTGCAGCTCTATTTGAAAGCAGGTGATGGGGATTTACCGCTAATCATGGAACCGGCTTTACTGACGAGATGCGCATGATCATATCGTTCGATATATTGTCCAGCCCTATGTAAGCGGTAAGGTATAAGAGGCTGTACTGTATTGTAAATAAAACTGCATTGCTTTGTATTTTACCAGAAATGTACATGTACAGAAATGTGGATAATGAAGAAAATTTACCAAGTAGAAAAGTTTTTTTTTTTTTTTTGGACAGTGTATGCGTGTGTGTGTATAATATATAAAATAACCATATTTTGAGAACAAATTTGTACCTAAAACTGTGCTAAACCTGACAAAACCTCCAAAAACCTCTCTTTGGGGACATATTCATATGTAAAACTGATATAAAAATAGGGTTAGGGTGTGGGTTAGGATTAGTTTATAAAACCTATAACTATAATCTACATCTATAATCTGTATATAAAAACAATAGAAGTCTATGTAATGTCCCCATTTAGATAGCTAAGTAAACATGTGTGTGTGTGTGTGTGTGTGTGTGTGTGTGTGTGTGTGTGTGTGTGTGTGTTTTATGTATCACAGTTTTCACAAAATATTAAGCAGCAAAAACATTTTTTCATTTTAAACTGTAATAACACATCACAATGCTATTGTTTTTAATCAAATAAACATGTATTTTTGGTGGGTGATTGCATTGAGATGATACTAACTGTTATTAAATATGAATCCACTATCTCGCTCACCTACTGCAGCATAAACAAACCATTTAACCAGCAGCAGCAGTCAAAAGGATACTTTGAGAGTCTGGTTTGTTTTGGGTAAAAAGTGCATACTCAGATAAATAGTGGTTGATCTCACCCTGTTTGTTTCTTGTGTAACCAGTTGTGTTTTGCAAAACACGAAACAATGCTGGTGATTATAAATGATGTCACCAGTTATTCTGACAGTACAGAATGAACATGTCAGAAGTCACACTGAAGATGTAATTATACATTCAGACTGTTTGACGTTTTATTATACAAGAGAAACCATGAGGCTTCACAGAGGCCCAGCGATTTAAACACGCAGCCCCATCTCTTCCTCTTTGGGTGCCTTTGGCTGTTTGCTTTCCACAGTTGGATTGGGTTCTGGGCTGTTGAAAAACCCATTTGTGACACAGCAGGAAAACCTGCCACTCCTTCTAATGCATGGAGAAGCACAGTCAAGCTCTCAAGCACTAGTGTGAATCAGGAAGGATGATTCAGGCCTGCAATAGACTGTCATATAACTTTCTTGGTTACTGGTGAGCTCTCTAACACAGAGCAGATATTTAACTACCTACTTAGTTTGAGAATTTACATCTCTTTGACTATACGCACAGGACTGTGAAGGATCTGAGATTTCTGGGGTTTGAATAGTGCTTTCAATCGGGCTAAGTAGCTAGCAGCAAGAAGATAGCTCTTTCTAGAACAGTGGTTCCCAACTGGATTTGTTCAGTAGTACACAGATTTTTCAAAGCACAGTACTGAAATTGCCTAGTATACACAAAAATGCCCTTTTTAAACGTAAAAAAAAAACACATTAAAAATGTATTACAATTCACTGCATACATCCAAACAAACAAATAAATTAGAAGTTAAATGTTTTCAGTTCTCAAGCAATAAGTAACCATATATATACAGTTAGGTCCATATACAGCAGGGAAAAAAAGTATTGAACATGTATTAAATATATTTCTAAAGGTGCTGTTGACTTTAAAATTTTCACCAGATGTTGGTAAGAACCCAAGTAGTACCCATACAGTAAATACAAAGAAAACAAATAAGTTCAGAAATTAAGCTATGTGTAATGAAATGGAATGACACAGGGAAAAAGTATTGAACACAATGCAAAAAGGCATGGAAAGCCAAGACACCAGCTGAAATCTGTCAGTAATTAGAAAGCAATCCTGTCAGTGGAAATAATATTAGCTGGTTCAGTCCCAACTGGTGGCCTATAAAAAGGTTTCTCATTACCAATGTGTCACACAAGAAACATTTCATGATGGGTAAAAGCAAAGAGCTTTCTCAAGACCTTCGTAACCTTATTGTTGCAAAACATACTGCTGGCATTGGTTACAGAAGCATTTCTATACTTCTGAATGTTCCAGTGAGCACTGTAGGGGCCATAATCCGGATGTGAAAAGAACATTATTTCACCATAAAGCGGCCACAAACAGATGCTCCTCACAAGATTTCTGACAGAGGAGTGAAAAGAATTATCAGAAGAATTGTCCAAGAGCCAAGGACCACTTGACCACAACATTTAGACAAGCCTGTAAAATACTGGGAGAATATAGTCTGGTCAGATGAGAACAAAATTGAACTCTTTGGATGCCTAAATACACACCATGTTTGGAGGTCAAGTGGCACTGAACATCACACCACAAACACCATACCATCAGTGAAGTTTGGAGGTCAGAACTGTTTTTCAGCATATGGCACTGGCATACTTCATATAACTGACTTTCTTGATAAAAATCTGTTGCCAGGATGATCACCTGACTTGAATCCAATAGAAAATCTATTGAAAGAACTACAGATCAGAGTTCATAGAAGAGGTCCACAGAGCCTTCAAGATTTGAAGAATGGGTCAAAATCACATCTGAGCAATGCATGCCACTAGTTTCTCCATACAAAAGGCGTCTTGAAGCTGTCATTACCAACAAAGGCTTTTGTACAAAGTAATAAATACATTTCAGTAAGCGTGTTCAATACTTTATCCTCGTGTCATTCCATTTTATTACACAGAACTTAATTTCTGAACTTTGTTTTGTTTTCTTTGTGTATGGATTACTTGGGTTGTTACCGACATCTGGTGAAAATGTCATGTCAGCAGCACCTTTAGAAATATATTTACTGAGAAAAATGGTGACGTGTTCAATACTTACTTTACCTGCTGTATATTTGGACACCGGCACAATTTTTATTATTTTAGCTGCTGACCAAAACATATTCAAGTTTGTTTTATTTATTTAATGTGTATTTGATTTGAGTACTCTGAGCTTTAATTTGAGGGTATTCTCATCAAAAAGGTTAAGGAATTACAGATCTTTAATATTTACCTCCCCACTTTTTCAAGGGACCATAAGTAATTGGACAATTGAATCAAAAGCTGTATCATGGACAGGCGTGGGCTATTCCTTCATTATTTCTACAGCAATTAAGCAGGTAAAAGTTCTGGGGCCTCATGTATCAATGCTGCGCATGCCCAAAAACTTTGCATATGCCAGCTTTCATGCTCACGGTCGGATGTACTGTACTAACAGTGAAATTAATGTGAGAAAGTGCGTTCCTCCACACCAACTTCATGTCTGGTGTACCTACATTTCTCATGGTTTTTATCAGTTGGTGACTCATAGAGGCAATGAAGAGAAGTTGCAAACATTAGATTACAAATTGTTCTACAAGTCTATCGCACCACCACCTATGAGAAACATTGCTATTAATTTGTAATAAATAAAATAATTAGCATACTATTGTCACATGAGCCATATAGGAATATTCTATCAATCAAATTGATAACCTTAGTCTATATGGCAAAGGCAGCATTGGCATTATAAGAGAACATTACCAATGGAAGAATCCAAAGAGAACAAGTTTTTGGGGACCATAGTGATTTTCTGGCCAACGATGATAACTGGTTTATCAGCCGTTTCAGATTTTCAAGGGCTATCCTCTTGGAGCTCTGTGATGAGTGGGGTCTGAATTTGGAGAGAGAGACGGTGAGGAGCCACGCATTACCCGTTCCCTTACAGGTGCTGACAACACTTGGTTTCCTGGCAACTGGTTCTTTCCAAAGGGAACTTGCAGACCGCTCAGGAATAAGCCAGTCATCTTTGAGCCACGCAATGCCAGCTGTATGGGACAGTATCATCCGCATGTCTACCATGTATATAAGGTTTCCATACGATGCAAGTGACCAGCCACACATTAAAGCACACTGTGCAGCGAAAGCGGCTTTTCCTAATGTAATCGGAGCAATCGACTGCACACACGTTGCTATAAAGGCACCATCTGAAGAAGAATTTGCATATGTGAATAGGAAACATTTCCATTCAATAAATGTGCAGATAATATGTGATGCACAAATGCCCCTAACAAATATTGTGGCAAGGTGGCCTGGGTCAACCCATGATTCATGCATCCTTACAAACAGCATGGTTGGGATGAGGCTCCAAGCTGGCAGTTTTTTTTTTTTTTTTTTTGTGCGTGTAATTATTCAACTGCCCATTAGGAGACCGCAGTTATCAACTAAAGACGTGGCTGTTAACCCCTTCACCAGCCCACAAACTGGCAGAGAGTGAGGATACAATGATGCCCATTCTCGCACTCGTTCAATTGTAGAGCGGGCGACAGGATCGGGGGGATGCTGTTATACTGCCCTGACAAGGTGTGCCGCATCGTGCTGGCCTGTGGTGTGCTGCACAATGTCGCACACAGGCACGGCACACCACTTGGTGAGGTGGCAGCACCGCCAGATGACCCCGACCCAGGACCAGTTTATGTGCAGCCCAACCAACAAGCCATTCAGGCCTGTCAACATGTGATTGCGACAATAGAAATGGTAATCAGAGACAAAGTAAATTTTTTGACCAATTCCTTTAATAAGTGGCTTATGTCTGTGAGTGCGTCAGTGATATGTTTCAGGTGACTGTTGATTTCTCCGATGGCACTAACGATTTGCTGTTGCGACTCCAGAACAGCATGCGTCAAGATGCAGCCAGATGGACTGACCTCAGCACTGGAGACGCCGGACATACTGGGCCCTGGCTGCTCAGGAGGGGCAGATTCTGAGTACATGCCAGTGGACGTTACTGCTGTTGCACCATATAAGTCCAAATAAACACAGGCACATGTTAACTGTGATTTGAGCCTGTGCCTTATTAATGGGTTCATGCATTTGCCATAAATGCAATGGATATATAAAATCTCTGGTTTAGGCTACTTTTGGTCAGCTACATTTCGTGCATTTGAAAATTAAATGCAGTCTGGTAAGCTATGTGTACCAAAGTTAAGCAATAAATGAGAAATGAGTTACCTTTGTGGCAGTCCAGTAGTAAATCCTAGTCTCCCACAGCAACGGATACTACTCCAGAGAGTAAAGTTTCACCCACAATAGAGGCAACTCTCTGCTCAATGGGTGTAAGTTCATCGACCCCTGTACCACTGCCTGTTCTGCCCACAATTTGTCGGTGCACAGCAGTTCTCCGCTTAACTTCCACATTTATATCAGACCATTTCTTTTTAAGCTCATTTACAGTGTGATTTTCAGATCCCACCGTGTTGACGGCATCAGCCAAACTCTCCCACTCATTTTTTTTTCTTTTGTTATTAATTCTGGAGGAAAAAGTTCCAAATAAAATATTTTTTCTTGTTTCTACCTCTGTTAGTAGCACCTCCAATTCACTTTCAGTAAAGTTTGATTTCTTGCTGCTTGCTTTTGCCAAAGTGGACTCATTAGCATATTAAAATGTATTTAATTGAGGGCGGAGACAGGGTGGGGTGTTGTGCTCGTGCATGTGTGTGTTTAATTTCACGTTAATTGGGATGTACAAAGAGAATATCCTTGGGATCCTGCATATGCAGCGATTCATACATCAGATTTTTTTTGTGCATACTGTACACACATTTACAGCAGGTCTTTGTACATGAGGCCCCTGGAGTTGATTCTAAGTGTGGCATTTGCATTTGGAAGTGGTTGCTGTGAACCCACATCATGCAGTCAAAGGATCACTACAAGTGAAACAGATAGCAGGAACATTAGGAGTTCCTCTAGGAACATTCTTTACCATGGAGAGGATGATCCTCATAGTACAAATGGATGATGACTCAAAACAATATAGCAAAAGCAACCCAGGAGTTTTTGAAGAGTATTTGGAATATTTTGCAATGGCCAAGTTAATCTGCTGATCTCAACCCGATTGAGCATTCATTTCACTTGCCTTAAGACAAAACTAAAGGCAGAAAGACCCGCTAACAAACAACAACAGATGTCAGCTGCAGTAAGGCCTGACAAAGCAACACAGAGGAGGAAACCCAGTCTCTGGTGATGTCCATGAGTTCCAGACTTAAGGCAATCATTGCCTGCAAAGGATTCTCAACAAAATATTAAAAATATATATATATATTTTTTATTAAAGATTTTATTTATTTGTCCAATTACATTTGAGCCCCTGAAAATGGTGGGACTGTGTATAAAATTTGTAATGCCTAAGCATTTCATGCTATATTTTTGTTCAACCACTTGAATTAAAACTTAAAGTCTGCACTTCGATTTCATCTTGATTGTTTTATTTTTAATTCTGTTCTGGTGGACAGATAAATGTATAATAAATTTATTTATTTATTAAAATCATGCATTTGATTAGTCTGTATATTTTTGCCATCCCAACTTTGCCTGATTGTATGATTTGTTACATGTTAATATTTCCATTTATTTAGCAATGGTTTTCACTCCTGTCCATGACTCTGTCATAGCATACCTGCAATTGATTTCTGGGTTTGGGTTCAACAGTTGTGAATCACTGTTCAGAAGTCAGTATGCTTGTAAAAATACATTTATACCACAGTGTATGACATCCTCTTCAAATACTAACAGTTTCTTATTATTGTTGGACAGTACCAAGAGCAGCCACAAGGGGAGGATGTGTTCCACTGATTTAGAACAACACCACACTGATGCAGTATTGATCCACTCTCATTATTTATAGTTCTCCTAGCAGTTCATTTTCTGTAATAATAAACTGATGGGGAAAAGTGCTTGTATTAAATACAGCACATGCATGGTTTAAATGTACAGTGATTAAGCATAAGAAAACTCTCATTGGAGGAGCCTCTCTTGGACTGCCTTCACATATGCATAAAAAGGAGCATTATAGAACAGGAAGGTGACCCTGGTTCTACAAAATGACCCCATCCAATCTTATATAACTCCCACCACATACTGTGCAGAAACTGCCCACACTGTAATGGATTCCCTGCAGTTGGCACCAGTTACTGTGGGCTGCAGGCATCAGTGCAAGCACAGCTTGCTAAAGGTTATTGTCATGCTTTAGCCTCGAATACAGGCCGTTTCCAAATGGCAGCAGTGTCATAAATTCCAACTTGGTGCAGCTCATAACTTACTGTCTTTGGTGAAACGGCAGAGATGTGCTGATTGTGTCCCTGAGGTATCCCTGTCAGTGAGCTTCAACTAACAACCACTGTCTCTATTTGCAGAGGCAGTTTGTCCATATTTAGCTTATGCTGTTATTAAATGGATAGCTTTTAGAATAGAAAACAGATAGAAAAAGTACACAATATGAGGTATAAGGCAGGGGTTCTCAATTCAAAGTCCACTTTCCTGCAGAGTTTACCTCTAACCCTAATCAAACACACCTGAACAAGCTAATCAAGGTCTTCAGGATTATTAGAAAGTCACAGACATGTGAGTTTGATGAAGGTTGGAGCTAAATTCAGCAAGAAAGTGGACCTCAAGGACCAGAGTTGAGAACTTCTGGTATAGGGGACGATTTCAGACAGGTTTTCTGTCTGTTAAAAAAAAAAAAAATCGATTTTCTCACATAACTAAAGATAAGGCGTAAAATAAAATAGAAATATGAAAATATTTAGTGACACTTGGTGTCCTATAGAAAGTTTCTTCATAGATTTAATGCTACAAACATACAGCAAGATTGACAATTCATGCGTCAACCATGCACACTACCTTAGAAATATAAACAATGTGATTTGTTGGTTTGTCAGTATTCTTAATTTGCAGAAATTACTGATTTTACTGATTTTGATATACTGTAGGGTGGCCAATATTTAAGCAAAATCTTGTTTTATATACTAGGTCACACTGGAAGGCAGACATTTTTACCTCTTCTTCATTATTATTCCAAACATATTTAACTTGACTGAAGAACAAAGATTTCGTAATGGTTTGGCCCTTGAGCTTGATAATACCTTGAGTACTATGAGTAGTTCACTTCAAAGACTCTGTCTGCTGTGGAAGATCAACACTTACGGCTAAACTTTAAGCCCCACAGGAGGTCACGGATACCAGCTCTTTCAGAATATAATGCTAATGGAATCACAAGCAAGTCCATTTATGATTTTTTACTTATGTATGTTTTTGGTATACATTATATAGTTTGACATTAATTAAATTTGATCAAATGTTTTGATCAGATGGTTATACCAAATTAATATTCCAAAAGTCTCAGATTGCTGATCTTTCTATTATTATTTTTCATTACCATAAGATTATACCCTCAGCATAACAATTTAAATCAGATTATAACATTTTGCACCCTGTAAATACTGCTGTAGTCTTCAGATGCTTAATTTCTCTTGACTAATTCCTGATTAGTAGCTTATTATCTCTGTTTCCTCGTATAACTTCTCATTTTGCCATACAGATAATCAGTGCAGTGGCTCTTTGTAGTACTAACGGGGGGCTATTGATTAGGCTACAAGATGGCAGACGCTCATTAGCACTCATTACGCAAAGCTGCCTGTTATCAGACAGCAGCCATCAGTAATCAGGGAGCTGCTCTATTTTGTACCTTCTTGTCCTGGTTGATTGTCGCCCTGCAGTTGTGTAGGCAGCTGCTTTCTGAAGAATGATGTGGTTATTTTTACAAGCAACAATGACAGACAGGTCGATCTCGACAGGGACCTTAGAGAGCATCAGCGCTCTCGCATGCCGTCGGCTTGTAGCACAAGTGCAGCTTAACTCGTCGTAGGGAAAGACAATACCCACATGAACCATTTTTTTTTTTTTCGAACAATGCACTGAAGAACGTCAATGGTCCGCATACCCATCACTTTCAGGGGACTCCGGAGCCTTGCAGCTGCCATTCTCGCTCTGACCCTGGTCCCTCTGTTACACCCATGGGTGTTATTTTAAAAAGCCTGAGATATTGGTCTGTCCAAAGGTTTCAGCTCTAATGGAAAACTCTGTTAGATTGCGCAGGTCAGCAGGACTGAGAGATAGGCTGCTCATCTTTCAATATATGGTTGTTGACAGATGACAGCATCACTATAAAAGTAATCTTCTTGTACTTTAGACTTCAAAGGCCAAGAGCCTCATGTCAAACTTGAAATAGCACCTCATTTCACCACCTTCACTGCCACTGAGCAGCACACAAAGACTAGATGCATTATGGGAACTCCTAAGGGAACATAGCAGGTGCTCAGGTGCAGCCTAAGAAAAAAAATAATTTGCTTATATTTTTTCGTGTAAATGCTGGATTTTACAGAAATGTGTGGTGGCTAGATATTACTGTGGAATAGCACAAATGCTGAAATACCTTTTCGCCTCTAATAATCAAGTAATCTTGAAGACCTTAATGGGTTTTCATTTGTTTAGTTAGGGTAGGAACTGACCTCTGTAGGTCATGGTGCTCTAGGAGCTCCAGAAATATGTTAAAAGAAAGAAATTACGGTAATGCTTTAGATTAGGGAATACTATTTAATTATAACTAGTTGCTTATAAGCATGCATATTACTAGCATATTGGCTGTTTATTAGCGAAAAAAGCACACTGGATGACAATATTCTACATTCTTTAACTCTAACCTATACTTAAACATAACTACCACAACAATTACCTTACTTAATGTCAATAAGCAGTAGTTAGGAGTTTAATGGGAAACTCATCATTAATAATGAATATGTGTTTCCTAGTCTAAAGAGTTACCAAAATTACAAATGATAACATAAAAGTTTCATTCAAATGAAAATTCTGTCACCCTTTATTCACCCATGTGTTGTTTCGAACTCAAAGTCTTTCATTCATGCTCTTATCACAAATGAAGATTTTTTTTTACTCAAACCTGAGAGATTTCTGTCCCTTCATTGAAAGGCCATTTACCCCAAATTTGATGCTTTGTAAAGTTCCTGACAAAGTGCAAATGTGCTTGCCTGAGGCACAAGAACCAATGAGGTTTGCATGTCATACGAGCATCTGAGTCTCTGTAAGAACTCAGCAATGTTGATCAGTGTTTATATGTTGTTACGTATCTTTTTCTAAGAACGCAACAAAAATCAAGAAGAAACGACACACATCCGCTGCTTAACAAAGAACATTTTTTTTATTTAACTATAAAAATAAACATGTAATGTTTGGTAATTAGTGTAGATGATGTCGTGATGATGATGTTTTTTGTCTATCAGATTTCTTTTCTTTCTTCTTGTTATCTTCATGGAGAAATCTATACATTAAACTGCATATTTTCTAAATGTAATGTTTTATAGATGAGTGAGTTTCTTTGTGTTCACACTTTCTTAGCAGCATTTGTCTTCACATGCTATTCTCCCTCCTTTCACCCTGCCCTTGGTTGTCACCTTTACTGTCTGTATGATTGATTCACAATGTCTTACGAGGCATCTTCACCCCCACCTTCAGCAGTCAGGGATCAGGTGTCCAGTTATTATAAGCATCTAATGGTGACGCAGACTGCTTTGGGCTTCACGGGGGAAACACACATGTAAGACTTTCCTCCAAATCTTGCACTTTTTCAAAATAGCTTGAGGGTGAGGGGGTATTTATACTGGGGTACATCAGAGGCCTGGACGTGTGAACTGGCTGACAACTGCATCTCTGTGAAAAATGGTCTGAGACAGAGGTATGAGGTAATAGTCAGTGCTTGTAAATGATGGTGGTGCTCAATATCTTGTCCTCTACTTGCTGAAGACTCCTTCTCAGAATCAGACTACAAATGATTTAAAGCAGACAGATGGTGTGTGCATACATTATCTCTACTTATATCAACAGTTTCATTTAACACTCTAACACTAAATCAATTTGATCTGTCTTGATTCACTGCCAAAAATAGAAAATAACTGTGGGAAACTACCAGTGGGGAGTCAAAATGGCTCAAACAGACCCACACGAAAGTTAGGAGAAAGGGAATGGCAAATAGCATGATAAAAAATATAACAAGAATACATTTTTTATTTGTTCACGGCTTAACAGTCTAAACTGAAAAATGTAAAAAGTTCATTTGAACTAGGAATTGTATGAACTAGTTATATATTTTAAAGTAGACTCACCAAAGTGATCAACATATTATTGTTTTTATTCAATTACTTAAATTGAGTTAGAACAAAATTCTTCAAAACAGTTATATTAAAGCTGTCACATTAACTATTGTTAGGTGAATTTTCACTTGTGAAATTCAGTCGTTTTTAAAGTTAAATCCATGCAGCATGGAAATGAAAGATTTCCCCACACAGATTATGCATCCAGTTCAGCTGGTAACGCAGATAGACGGCATTAAACAACAGAAAGCTGCTTGGTATGAAAGTGACTTTTGTGCAAGCTGTGCTTCTTACATCATTGCACTATTAACTATAAATAATGGAAATGTTTGGTAAAATTTTATGTAAATTTTGCTAATGTGACTGCACTTTTATATGGAGAGAAATGGCTTGAATTTAACTGATTCCAAGATCACCAGCGATGAAATAGTCCTTTTGTGGTTTCACACAAAATATAAACCCAGACTAAAAAAACTACAACAATCAAAACTAAAACTAAAAGAATGGCTATAACAGCTACAAACTGTAATAAGTAGCTGCACATGCCAAATGTATCTAAAGAACATAAGCTATGATTCCAAAACATGACATTTCAATTAATTATAGATCACCAGATGAATTACTATGTTATTAAAACAGATTAATTAATGACAGTTTTATGGTTTACATTGCAATGGTGACTTAATTAAAACTAGCAAAATGATAGTTTTAGATGATAAAACTGTAGCTGTACAGTATCTAACCGGAGCTTTGACAGACGTCATGTTTCAGATGAGCAAACTGGATTTAAACAGCTCAAGTCATGTGATCATTTACATCAGCCTTGTATGTGAAATACTGTAGACTGGTGAGATTGCCTGGTTTTATCACTCACTGATTTCATTAACAGATGCATCTCAGATCTAGAGCTCTATTTCGTTTACAGTGGCTGTCACTTAATAGTGTGTGAAATCAGAGATCAGATATATCCTATATATCTCCTTACACTTCCCCTTATGCGATGATAAAATGTCTAAATCGCTACTGTGTTCAGTGTGTCTACAACCAATATTGTTCAGCTTTAAACACTTTTATCATGCATTCTAAGATCTATTAATGTTTAGTTAGCCTTTATGCACCTCACACACTGGCAATGTCACATCTGCATTATCATTTAATATCAGTGTGACGTTTGGAAGAGGATCACCCAACAGACAGGTGGTTCTGAGCATACAGTTGCACTCGAGGGCTGAGTGAATTTGAGTGATATATTGCAGTGGGCAATAAACAGCCTCGGAGAGTTTGTGTTGCTGTCTTAGAAGAGTGTTATGGTGATCTGGAGGAAAAATAAGAAAAAAAAGGGAATTACTTGGGACTGTCATTTTAAGGTTTCCCTCATTTTACACTTGAGCGCAGGTAAATGTTTTCGCTTTTTGAGCTTGTGGCATTTAAACATTACTGAACACTTTAAAGCAAGAGCAGACAAGCGTGCTTGAGGGGAAGCAAAACTGTTTGGCATATGATGAGAAGAAAGCAAAAGATTTCTTCATCATGCAATTTCAAGAATGGTTTCACCAGATATTTTCTTCATGATCAAAAGCTATGAAATGTTACAACTTGTTTGATTCACTGACAAAAAAAATTATTTTTAGTAAGCTAGAAAACATTAGATCCAGGTGTTTTGTGATGAGAAAGCATACATGCATAATGAAAATTTGCAGAATTTAGAAACTCCATATGTTCCTGCTGTACAAGAATGAATAATGTAGTTCGTCACTTCTCAGCACTGTGGTGGTAAAAATCAGATGTCAAATAGATGTAGGTTGTCTTACTGTATATGCGCTACTTAGTCATCATGTTACGTGCCTTTCAGACACACAGCATTCATTAATATTTGATAGTGACTTAAGACAGCCTTTCTTATTCACTCTTCAGTATCGTTTAGCCTAAGAAGGGAAGAGGACATCAGTCAATACACTTAAATGTTCACACGGTCAGGGAGGATTGGTCAACGTCTCCTCATTGAATTGCTTCTGAAAGGATGCCATTGATCTTTTAAAGAGCACTCTTGATGATTATATTAAAACTGATGTGCAAGCTTTAGGCACACGCCACTATCTTGGGAAAATTAGTTTTAAGAGTACTCATATAAAATTGAAAAACCCCAAAAATCTATAAAGCTGCATTTTTTCTTTATACAGTTTTATTTCATGCTCAACTGAACCTTTAGAGTTTGATATGATGAAATTACATTAATCTCTTATGAACTGTCTAAGATTAGTGCAGGCAGTCTGAGACACAGTGGTGCTAGAATTGTAGCACTGAAGTTTGTTAGTTCAACTGTCAGAGTTCATGCACTGCATCATGCAACTGTTTGTCCTCGGAGACTCTAAGAGCTGGCTGGGGTGGAAATGTCAAGTACATAGTAATCATAAATCAAAAACACTGATGTTTCCAAGGAAAGAGTGCTCAAATAATAGAGTAGGCTTATACTTGATTATTACTCAACTCTATCCAAATGCACATTATAAAACAAATCAATATTGAGCAAAATTTAGTTTATATTTATATTGAAAATGACAAATTTTTGTTTTCATAAATTCAAGAGAAAATAGTTTTTTAAAGCAGAATTTGCAAAGTACACAAATAACTAATAATTTTCTGGGTGTTCATATTTTCACATTTGCAATCAGTGTGTGGATATCGGCGCTTAATGTAATAAAGCCCAAAGTGTACTTCAGAATTAATGTGTGTGCAAGTACATTTAATCATCTGTATACTTGTTTGTGCACAGCATGATTTTTTTCAAGCCCTAAGTATAATTGGTTTTTGTGTGTGTACTACGGTATGCGTACAGCACACATGGAAAATTTTCTTTACCAGCATAATATATGTGTACTGTACGCATGCAGCCAGATTTTTCTAACCTGCAAACTTTGTACGTTCAGCTCACGTATGCGCCTTGAATTTTTTTGCACTAATTATTAACACTGGCTGGGGCCATTTCACAGTCAAAAAAGAATGACGGAACAACAACAAACAAACAAAAACATGTTAACAAGGGGTGATGAGTTCCCCACAACTTCAGCTTTAATGCTCTAACTTCTAGAGAGAAACTGGACTAGTGCACACGACGAGCACCTGTTCACGCAAAATATCAAATGGAGTGTCCTTTAAAGGGGTGATTGTCTGCTTTTTTTCTAGGCTTGATTGTGTTTATGGGGTGCAGTCTAACATGTGTTAATGCTCTGTTTTTTTTTGTTTTTTTTAAAAACACATTATTTTTCACAAAATGTACCTCAAATCTACACCACACTGTCCCTTCTCTTATGAATGGTCTGATGAGTTCCTGGTTTTATGAAGCCCCTCCCTCAGAAATACGATATGGGATGGGATTAGTTTGGTTGGCTAGTGTGTTGTGATTCACTAAACCGCCTAGTGTGCATCTAAATGTCACGGCCCTCTCCTCAGAATGTGCTCCGCCTGTATTGTAAACAATGGCGTTATCAATATTGCTAATCAATTTGAGCCCGAATGGGAAACAGAGAATATTAGTCAAGAGGATCGAGCAGAAAATGTAAAAGAATGGCTCTTACAGGATGCTTCAGAATGGAATAGTTTTTTGTTTCACAGTTCATTGATGGAGCTAATGATCTAGATTGTTGTAATCCCGACGAGCCGTAACTGTAGGAATTAAACTGGCATAATTTTAAAAGACAATATCTCAGTTTTCACTGAATTTTTTAGCATTGTAACTTTGCAGATATTGTTTATGCTCAAACAGTAACATTACACACTAACTAAAGTTAAAAAAGTGAAATAACAATCACCTACCCCTTTAAAAATTTGTACTTACGAGGGGAGGATCTCAATAAAATTCAAATACAAGTGGTCACGATCGAAACACGTGTTAATAGCAGGTAGAAACAGTACTGTATCTTGGCTGGCCACTTATGATCAGTCACTGAAAACGCACCTTAATACCAGGTGGAAACATGACCTAAAACATTTTTAAATCAGATGACTGAAACCACATATGAAGTGTAGTGTAATCACTCGTCCATCCTAAATGCGTTCCAATGAAGCACCTACTACCTGCCGCTCACTCACCTAAAACTTGACCATTCTGTCATGCATTAATTGGAAGCCCACAAAAATAGGCATATCAAACTTTGTTGCATTGTACCAAAACACACGAATTACGAACAGATTGTAGCCACCTCTTTCTATTCTTCTCATTCGCTCAAGTTTTTTAACGTCACACTTGATGCTCCTGCGAAAGTGATGTACAGAGCGAAAAATAAAGAGGCAAGTGTCTCAATGAAATCTGAATGCAAGAAGTCACAGGAAACACATTTGAAATGCATGGTGGAAACTCTAATGCTTCTAAGCTGACCACTTGTGATCCAATCACTAAAATGCATCTTAATACCAAGTGTAAACAGGTTAAATAAAATAATAACTTTTAGGAGAGCATCACATGTTAAACTACAATGCTTTGCATGTTTGGAAACCATCTGAATTCAGGACAAGCAGCATGAAAGCGCTGGGCACATACATAACAGGCCCCACAAAAGTGTGTGTGTATTCTTGTCATCTATGGACTTCAAGGTTTCAAATGCCCACTGGCCTTTGTTTTCTTCTCTAGCCTCAGCTGCTTCAGGGTCAAGGCTGCCACTAGTGCGGAATGCGTGCTGTTCTTTGTGCAGGCCGTTCATCTCCATTCTCATCCCAGCATAAACAGGCATGCATTTAGTGCCAGGTGGCTAGAGAAGCACCTCAGTACCATTTCTGAGAGTCATTCAATACTAAAGCCATCAAGGTCTTAGCCTCCTGATGGATCACTCTCAACCATGCATTGTGCACAGATTACTAACAGTTAGAGACAAAGGCATCCCACAGCTGCACTGTACATCTAAATGTGCAACCTCTCAACCGCCAGCTATTTCAGAGTCACCACCCATAGTGGTCAAAATTAGCCCAAGCCACCCTCTTTCCAGACCACACAATCTCCCAACTTGCTTCTCCAGTTAATGTATTGTAACAATGAGCTCCAAGATTAGCTTACAACAATGGGGCCACGTCCCTTGGGCCATGGTCCTATCACGATGCAGACATGAGAAGAAGTCGTCTGACCATGGCACAATAAGTGCACCAATCCCTATCCAGAAATGAGTGACAGGAGCGGAGCATCCCAACTATGGAACGTTAATTCTCACCACAAACGTGTTGCACAGTGGAGGAAGGGTGCTAATGATCTGTGCAGGATCTTCTTACATAACAAATATCTTTAAAGTGCGAAGGAACACTTTAAACCTTTTGTTACTTCAGTACAGGGGCATCCAATCCTGCTCTTGGAGGGCTACTTTCCTACTTTTCCAACACCTGCCTGGAAGGCTCTAACCATCCTGATGACCTTGATTAGACTGGTTCAGGTGTGTTAAATTCTGCTGGATAGTGGACCTCCAGGAACAGAATCGGACAGCTCTGTTGTTAGTAGCACTAACTTCAGAGATCCAGGACACTTTATGTCAGAGGTCTTCAACCCTGCTTCTGGAAGGTCACTTTTCTGCAGAGTTTATTTCCAGCCCTAATTAAACACACCTGAACCAGGCTGACCTGAAAAAGGTCTTCTACAACTCTTTCTCTTCCATCTAATGCTGGTATGACGTACCTCACTCAATATCACACCGTGTTTGTTCGCTTAAGTCAGAAGAGAACTGGTCTCCTAACTGAGTCTGATTAATCCCAAGGATTTTATTTCTCCATTTCTGTCTCCTAATGGTGTTTGGTTTCCTTGTCACTATTGTCGTCTGGCTTGCTTAGTTGGGGTTTGAAATATACTTTCAGAAGTTTATCGATATGACAGAACTGATGGTCACCATCAGATGAGAACAAAACTTGAACTGAATTAAGCTGGATGATGGAAATATCATCTTCTGTAGAGCTGCTTAACAGCTGAATCGCCTCTTGCAAAATCAATACTGGACTAATGACTAATGAACTCATTTGAACTGAATAACTACATTGTCACCTTTTGTAGAAATGTTTACAGCTGATTTGACATTGTTTCAAAGTGATAAACATCACATTGTTATTGATATGAACTGATTTGAGGTAAATAATGACGCTCTCATCTCTTAGAGCTGCTTTACAGCAGAATATAAATTGTGTCCATAGATGAATTTCCATAATTGATTGCTATTTTCCTATTTATCCCTGTGAAGCTGCTTTGATGCAATCTGTTTTTTATAAAGTGCTATAGAAATAAAGGTGACGACTTCAGAATTGCTTGAAAACAACAGGCAGGTGTGTTGAAGCAGATTGAAAATAAACTTTACAGGACAGTGGGTCTCAAGGAGGGTTGAAGACCTTCACACTCCTTTGAGTCTTCTTTGTGCACTTTTAGTGCACTTCACCAAGAAAATACTGAGTAAAAACATGGACTTAATGTAGATTACAATTAGGTTTAGGGTTAGTACCTACTGTAGTTTTTACACACTGTAATTACTAAAGTTAAATTCATATGTACATGCAAAACTCGACTGTAAAATGAAGTGCTACTACTTTCTTTTCCGACTGCTTCTGTACCTGGGTGTTGTGGGTCAGCTGGGTATAGGTCCAGCTGCTCTAACAGTCTGGGTCAGGTTTCGCCCAATCTAGCTTTAGTGCTTCCACTTATCAAATAGAGCTTACAAAAGGACTGGGGCTCAGCACAGCCAGATGTCAAGCGGATTAGGAGGGCTCTAAGACCTTGGGTCTTCATAATAAAAAAGGATCCTGGATGTCAAGACCAGAGAACCTCTCACTGTGGACTGCCCTTGCCTCACAAAGAAGCCTTGGAGATTGAAATGAATTGCCAATTGAGTCTTTGAACACTTTGCCTTGAAGCCGATGCTGGAAATACTTTGCAGCACAAAGGGACTCTAGAAGATTAAGCTGGACTCTGGATGGTGTAAGACAACTACAGCACATCTATTGAGGAAAATAAATTTTTCAGCTTATAGACTTCAGGAAACAATCACGACTGAATTTGTCCTCTGATGGATGAGTAGTAAGAATGTTCCAGAAGAGGAAAAAAGTTCTCTACATCTACAATAGGGATTAGAGACCTTATCTTTCAAATTCTCATGTAACTCTCAGAGCAAAAATAACCCTCTTGGTTGCTTAAGTGGAGCAGAGGCTATCTTATCAAGGGTTTCATTTAACACAGCTATAATCTGACAACAGGACAACGTGCTTGCTGACAGAATACAAACGTGTGCCTGTTGCTCTGCCTTAAGTGAAGTCCTCAATGGTGTGAGCAGAGCATGAGTCAGAGCTGCAGGGCAGGGTGAGAGGCTGTGAAGTGCGTGGACGCGTGCGCCTCCTTGTTCTCCATCCGAGAGGGAGGTTTAGGGTGAAGGGAAGGTCAAGAAGCCCCTTCTTCATGCTGTCTGCAACTTAGACACATGCTGAAATAACTTCAAAGACAGACGCCCAGCATACACTAGCTGAGGACAGGGGCCACGTCTCATAGGCAGAAAACAACACCACAGTAAGATCAACACAGAGAGCTGCCGCTCAGTGGATCTTGACATAACCTGATATTCATACAGGAAGGAACACCAGGCTCAGGCTATAAGAGAGGGTAGGTGAAAAACGTTCATGTGGGAATGTATTTCTAAATGGTTTTTTTTTTTTTTTTTGTATTACACTTATGCCCTGAAGATATTATATAAGAGTTGCTGAGGTTTATTTAAAGCCTTACAAGTGCACTTTTTCTAATGCTTGATTGAAATTCTTACTCTGTTTGTGTTATGAGGTTACTTATTCCTGTTAAATTTCTAAATGAATTAGTTGAGCTAACCAGAATAAGCACCCAATGTCTGTCTCAATGAAAATTTTGGTTTATTGGTTTCAATGTATTTTTCACATGGAGCCTTGTATAGCATCTCACTGTAAGGCTCACATTTGCAGGCGGATATATTTTACTGGTCTGTATGGTGTGGGAAACATCACTGGGTTGTAAATGGAGTTCATAAATACCATCACTTCCTAATAAAACTCTGACTCCATAATCTACTATCTCTTGTATTCACTGAGCTGTCTAATACAAGAGTAGAGCCTGATAAAACACAAGGACAGACTAGCAAGAGCAAATCTGAGGCAGACAGATTCAGATAGATAGATAGATAGATAGATAGATAGAGCTCACTCTACTGTCTACATACAGAAGGCATCTTCTCTCAGTTGCTATAGTAACAGTGACCACCACGGACACACAAACCAGGATTATACTGTGATATTCATCCTCTTTACTTGAAATGTGAGTGGTCTGTGATAGATGCTGTGTTAAAGGGATGAGTAGTATTTAAAGCCCATCTAACATGGTGCTTTGAAGATGCTTTTATCCTCCACTTCATGGTAGTATATTAAAGTGGATCCGATCTTCATACGAACAGCACAGATATCAAAGGTGCAGCATTAACATTGGCTGAGTGTGTGAGTCCATTTTCTCAGAAGGACAAATATACATATCATTCAAGCTGCCCTGCTCTGACTGTTAAACACCCACTTAGCTTCTATTCATGCCTTTGTAGCGTATAAGTCAGAGGACGGGGTCCAGTGCAGTTGTTTGGTGGCAGAAACACAGTAAAACACATTTTTTTTCTAGGGGACATTGTCATAGTTCCAAAAAACTGTTGTTTTGTGTAATGATGCCATCATAATGGTTTGAAAAGTATGACATATTACTGTTATTATGGCAAATTAATTCTCTAGAAAATGCTGATATCAGTGCTGTAGGTTTTTATATTCTCAGTTCTTTTGCAAAACAAAAACCATGACTATCAGTTCCCATCTAACTCTTGCTGTGACTTCTCTGGAAAAACTAGGAAAAAGAACAGTTTATATTTCTGAAGTGTTTTATGTTGGGGGATGGAGGAGGAAGTGGTGGCGTGTTTATTGCTTGTAAATGCAAGTTTTACCGTAAGATGATAACATTACATATGATGATGACAATTCAGAACAACAACGAGGAGGGACAGATGGGCAAATATTCTGGGAAATAATTCATACGAAGAGTCCTGAAATCTTGAACTGTGATTCTGTTCTGAATGTAATTACTTTGTAAATATATATTTTAATATTTACAAAATAACATGGTGAAATCAAAATAAATAAATAAACAAATAAATAGAGAGAAAAAAGATTATCTACCCAAGAAAGATAAAGAAAAAAATAGATGTTATGACACTGTAAGTGAAACAAAGATAGATAGATTAAAACCCCTTGAAACTTTGGATCTGTTCACAAAAGCACTGAAATATTTTTTTTTCCTTTACAAAAGTTTTGAGAGAAAACACTCCTTCCACACAAACCTTTCAGTAAATTTTATAAACTTTCAGTTCATTTTTTCTTATTACTAAGAACATTTTACTAGAAGAACCCATTCTAAAGAACCTTTTATGCAAAGAAATGTCTCCACGGATGTTGAAGGTTCTTCATGGAACCACTGATGCCAATAAAAAACTTTTATTTTTAAAGTGCCCCTATTATGGGTAGTGAAAGTTTTTTTTTTTTGAAAGTCCCCAACAACAGGTTGACATGCATGTAAGGTCAAAAAACACATTAATTGTCTTGGATTATGGACTGGTCTGTGTGTGTTTTTTGCCCCTGTGACACAGTTTTGTCTTCCATTTGATTGTGTTAATTTGATCCCTTCCGGCAATGTAGTGTGACAGAAGACCCAACCTATAAACAGTTTATTGCGAGTCTCCCCTCCATTTGTTTTCCGTTTTTTCCTCAGTTTTTTCTTTCCGTTGTGTGTTACGGATCCCCTCCCAGATTACCGATCCGGGGGCCAGAGCCACCATCAACCATGGATCCATCGCTCAGGGCACACACCTTACTGTTTTGGGTCATGGCAAGCCTTACCAACTACCCAGATGACATGCTTTGTGCGTTCTACAATGCCAGTTTGAACATTGCACACAGAGCACTGTCATCCGAGTGAATTTCGCAACCTTCATGGAGTGGACACTGGCGAGAAATGGATCTCTGTTCCCCACCTGTTCCCAACATCTCCCCACAGTAAGGAGCATAAGCCCGAGCCCACCGATGACGGAGAGCCTTTTCCTGCCGCGATCCGGGGGCCAGAGCCCAACCCATCAGACCAGGTGCGAGAGCTGGGTTCAATGCCCACTGCTAGGGAGAGAGCCGCGGACAGTGTGAGCGCGGAATGGAGTTCGAGTATGGAGCACCACAAGGGCCAAAATGAGGAGGAGGAGGATCTTATAGACTGGGAATCTGAACTGGAGATTGAACTGCCCCCTCTCCTCTCTCCATCGTCTCCGCTGGTCCTGTCCAGCCCTCCTTCAATCTTGGTTTCCTCATCCGGCCCTGAGGGGGCTTCTGATTCTCCAGTGCCTGCTCCTAGAAAGTGCCTTCCAGTGCCTGCTCCTAGAAAGTGTCCTCCAGTGCCTGCTCCTAGAAAGTGTCCTCCAGTGCCTGCTCCTAGAAAGTGTCCTCCAGTGCTTGCTCCTAAAAAAGTGTCCTCCAGTGCCCGCTCCTTGAAAATACCAGCCCTCCCACCCGCTCCTGCCTCCACAACCACTGTCATCTGGCAGCCCTTCTGCCTGCCCTCAGCCCACCATCTATGCGGTGCGGGCCCTGTGGGACTGCCATCCTCCAGCGTCACCATGGTCGGAGTCTCCCTCACCTCCAGCTTCTAAGGGGCCGGACTCCACCTTGGCCCATTGTCCCAGCGGCTCCACCTCGTCTCCTGGCTCCCTCACCTCCACCATCAACCATGGATCCATCAGCTCCACTGGGCTCCCTCATCCTTCCGGCTCCTCCTGGGTCAGGCGTCCACCCGCCATCGCCTCTGGACTCCTCTCCACTGGCTGCGCCTAGTCGCTCCATCCCACCAGCTCCATTGGACTCCTTCCCCACGCCAGCTCCACCTTGGTCCTCAATTGCTCTGGCTCCGCCGCAGATCTCTGGATCTCCGCCTCCACCTCGGTCGCCAGAGCCCTTGGCTCCACCCTGGCCCCCTGGATCCTCGGCATCCACCTGGCTCATTTGCTCTCCATCTTCACCTCGGGCTCCTCCTCCACCTGCTCCGCCGCCGTTGGTCGGCTCCCTGGAGTCAGCGGCCATTCCTCCTCCATGGCTTCTCCCACTGTCGGCTCCACCTTGGGCCGCTGTTATGGCTGTGGCCTGGGTCCTGCTGGGCTCCTCCTGTTTCAAGCTCCTCATGTCTCCTCCCTGGCTCCTCCTTCTGTGGTCTAAGTCTGCCGGCCCCCTCCTGGGGGTCCATCCTCCACCGGAATCTCCTCCCAAGTTCCCACCCACGCCTACCTCTGTTGCTACTACGGTGCGAGGACGCACCTTTCGGGAGGGGGTGTTATGTCTGGATTATGGACTGGTCTGTGTGTGTTTTTTGCCCCTGTGACCCAGTTGGTCTTCCATTTGATTGTGTTAATTTGATCCCAGGTGTGTCTTGTTCTTCCCCAATTATCCTGCCTTTAAAAACCCTAGTCCTTTCAGTTCAGTTTTGTCGGGTCTACCAGTCAAGTATGTGTGTCTTTCTCCTGTTCTCCATGTTGGATTTACCCCTGTGTTGGATTAATAAAGACTCTTTCGATTATCCTCGGCTCCGTGTTCCTTCTGGCAGCATAGTGTGACAGCATTCATTATTACTTTATTTGCTAAATGATTCATTTTTCCAAACCCCTCCTTTGCGTGATGCAAATCTGCAGTGATTGGTCCGATTGGTCTCATTTTTAATTCATCTTGCCTGTAATGACTGATAAAGCAGCGTTTGTAAGAACAGTGCTGCTTTGTGTACAGCGTTACTTTAAGAGTGAATGCTAAGTTTCTTGGGGAAATGGAATACTTTTGTGAGTGAACGCAAAAGTTTTGCAAACAAACACAAAGTAATTGGGGAATTTAAAAGCACTGAAATATAATTGTTTACCTCTTAGGTAATGGTTACTTGTTCTATCCACCTGAGCAAGCCATTTTATGGAGTAGTTTTCTTAGTGTGAAAATGCTCCAGTTACTAATGTAACCTCGGTTCCCTGAGATAAGGGAATGAGGTTTGTGTGTAACACATTGGAGAAAACTCCTGTTTTACTCTGTACTGAAGCCTGATTTATTCACATTTGTGTAGCTGCACAAACCAATGGCGCTGTAGCCTGCTAGAAAGGGTGGAGCCTACCACTATATAAGTCAGCTCGGAGCGCCATTACTCAGATCATTCGACTGAAGCAGCAGCAATCGATTCGTGTGCAGCCTATAGCGTGGCGAGTGATGCAGTGCTCATTTCCTTATCTCAGGGAACCAAGGATACGTTAGTTACCCTTATGGCAGCCTCCAAAGCAAACAAAAAGCTGCTCTGACTGTCTGAACAGGCTAGAGCACTCCATATATACTCTCAGAGACCTTACTGGACAGAACAGGTTCTGACCCTGCTCACCATCAGTAGCGGAGAGTGCCAACAGAGAATCACCTGAGCTCTGAACGGAGATCAGAGCACCTTAGGAATATATCCTTTCAGCACGACTTTACAGTCGTTAGGTCCAAACTCACGACAAGAGATGCTGATTGACAGCGCTTGCAAGTCACCCACTCGTTTAATCGACGCCAAAGCTAGGAGCAGGGCCGTTTTAAGAGAGGGGCCACAAATTGGCAGAACTGAGCAGCTCGAAGGGGGTCCTTGTGGGGCCCGTAGGACTACAGACAAGTCCCAAAATGGCACAGTCTGAGGGCGCGGAGGGTTTAGCCTCTGTACACCCTTCAGGAACTTAATGACTAGGCTGTTTCTGCCATTTGATTTGAGAGATTTTATTGGATGGTTTAGTTTGGTAGATGTCACATGTGCTTTGTTTGTGTAATTGTAGTGTTGTCCAACAGCCCTTGCAAACACCAGTTAAAGAAGACTGACCATTTTTGGCTGTAAAGGCGCCTTGCCTCCAAAATGGTATTTTTTACTCTCGCTGGTTAGCTAGATAGTTACGCCAGTGAGTGGAGGTCCCTCCTCAACAGAATGGGCCATGGGGCTGCTACTGAGAGCTGCACTAGCTCCGGGAACCAAACCTGGTTCCTCCAGAGCGGGGCCACTAGTGGCGCTTTTCCACTGCGTGGTATGACTCTGCACGGCATGGCTCATTACGGTACGGTTCGGCTCGGCACGGTTTGCGTTTCCACTGCAGTCTAGTATCACTTCAGTGTGGGTGGGATTATTCACATGTCATTATATTTGCGCCGCCTCTACTGCCACGAATCCTAAAAAATACTTTTTCATTCCGCGTCGCCACCATCAAGCTCTTGCTGGATCCGCTCCTCTGCAATTAACGAGAGGAATGTCTGTACTTCAGCAACAGACAACAAAACTTTTTGGTTGTTAAAAACAACTTTTTGGTTGTTAGTGTTTCTGTAGCTCAAGTGGTAGAGCATTGCGTTAACAAGCACAAGGTTGGGGGTTCGATCCCCGGAAACCCATGATAGGTAAAAATTGATAGCCTGAATGCACTGTAAGTCGCTTTGGATAAAAGCGTCTGCTAAATGCATAAATTTAATTTAATTTAATTTAAAAAAAGGTGTGCTCATTTAAAACCTTAGCGTTTGATCCTTCGCTCGCTCCTTGAGCCACCGGATGACCTGAGGAATCAGGACAATCGGGCGAAAAGCGTAAAGGTGGGCACTGGGCCAATTGTGGGCCAGAGCATCTCACTGTATCAAGCAGTATGTTGGGGGGCAGTGAGGGTTGTCTTCTGAGGCAAAGAGGTTGACCTCTGCCTTCCCGAAGACTGACCAGATTTTTTGAAACGTTTGAGGATGTAGCGCCCATTCTCAATCTGCCCGGCACATGAACTGCCCTTAACGAGAGGAGTTCTCTCCGTGCCCAATAGAGGAGGCGACGAGCCATCCTGTATAGAGAGTGTGACAATGAAACCGCCTTGGTGATTGATGTAGGCCACCACTGTCAAGACGTGGTGCCCCTTTCAAGGTCAGTAGGAAGGTTTTCAGGGCTAAGAAAACCGCCAGCATCTCTAGGCAATTGATGTGTGGGCGCTGCTCTGGGACTGACCAGGAGCCGAATGATGGATTGCCCTCCAACAGGGCAACCTGAGTTTTAAGCATCCGTTGTGACAACCTTCCTCTTGGAGGTCAGCCCTAACCTCATTCCTGTTTGAAACAGGTGAGAGGACGCTCAGGGGGCCACAGCCTTGATACAGCAGTGGTCTACCTTGACAGGAAGCCCCCCGACACGCCAAACATGGGGTGGAATGCAGGCTTTGAGCCAAAACTGGAGGGGGCGCATGTGAAGGAGGCCCAGTGGAATTACAGAGGTAGCGGCCGCCATAAGGCAGAGTAACCTCGAAAAAACCTTCAGGGGACGCATCATCCCTGGCTTGAGTGATGAATCGCTGAATGGTCAGGGATCGCTCCAGCGTAATCCATGCCCGTATTTGGACTGAGTCTAAAATTTTCCCCAGAAAGATAGCTCATTGTCTGGGCAACAGGTAATTCTTGTTGATAACCAACCTAAGGCACTCTAAGAGTAACAGCTCTCTGTGAGCAGCCAAATCCCATTCTGATCTGGCTAGAACCAGCCAATCATTGAGGTAGTTCAAAATGTGGATTCCCATCTGCCTCAGCGGGAAAAGAGCCACGTCTATGCACTTTATAAAAGTGCGCGGGCCAGAGACAGTCCAAACGGAAGGACCGCATATTGATAGGCCACTCCCTCGAACACAAATCTCAAGAACGGTCTCTGATAGGGGGCTATGTGGATGTGAAAGTATGTGTCTTTCAGATTGGCCGGAGCATAAGCAAGTGGTTCAGATGTCCCAGATCCAACATGGGTCTGAGCTCACCATCTCTATTTGTAACAAGGAAGTAGTGGCTGAAAAAACCTGACACGCTGTTCGCTGGGGGCACTATTTCCACAGCACCTTTTGCAAGCAATACTTTTACTTCTTGTCCGAGAACAAGAGCTTTGTTGTCCAAGAATGAAGTTTGCATAAAACCTCTGAAGCGAGGTGGCCTGCAAGCAAACTGAAGCGAGTAACCTCGTTGGATTGTGTTTAGAACCCAACTCGACACTCCCGGTATGGCTGCCCAAACCATGAAACGGAAGGTGAGAAGGTCTATTTTTCGAATGAGAGTTCACCAAAAGGAGACGGGGAACCTGCATTCATGTGGTGTTGTGAGAGAGTGTGAAGAGGAAATTTGCTCTTTATTGTATGTGGGTCCACTATCGTGCTGCACCTGCAGGACGTGACCCACTGGAAAAAAATCTCCATCATTCAGAGATGCTTAGAGGAATGGAGAATGACCGGGAGGGCGCCTTCGTGAAAAAGGTAATCCACACGTGAAGATGGGAGAGACTCATGCTCTTGCAATGGGAGCCTCAGCGTGGGCTTCTTCCATGGCTTCTTCGGCTTCTTCCAGAGTCAACGGAGAGATGATCCTCGTCACTAAAGGAGAATGATTTGAGTAATGACATTCCAAGCCAACTTATAAAGTGGTCGGCTCTGCCCTTTCAGGCAGGCTAAAGCGCCATTGGTTTGTGCAGCTACACAAACGTAAACAAATCAGGCTTCAGTACAGAGTAAAACAGGAGTTTTCCCCAACGCATTATACGCAGCGGGAGAGACCATTCGAAAGGGAACTTTTTTCCACTTTAAAGAACCTTTTGTGCAATAGAAAGTTTCTATGGCTGTAGAAAGTATTAATGCCAACAAAACGCCTTTATTTTTAAAAGTATAAAACCTTTCCAGAGCACAAACATTTCTTTATAGTAGTAAAAAATTATTTAGATAATTAAAATGTTCTTCACACTAAAAAAAAAATCTTTTTTTAAGAACTGTTTATTGAAAGCTTCTTTTGTGGCATCACAAAAAAAAACCTTTTGGAACCTTTGAGCGTAAGAAGAACACGTTAAAACTGATACTGCATGTGATATTCAAATGAAAGTCAATTTTCACAATTGCCGTAATTTTTGCAAAAGCAGTAGATAATTATGTAAAGCTAGAGCAGCAAGCACTCGCGACAGAGCAGCAGATTTGAACACCCTAATTACTGTACTGCCATTTTCAGCACAAATATCATAATCAGGCCACAGCAGGACAGACATAGAAATGTGTGCTTAAAATTGAAAAGTTGAATGGCTGAAATAATGGGCATGCCATTATATCAATATAAGCAACCAAAACAAATGAGCACAAACGAGTACTTTCCTATTCATCTGTTCCTCACAGACTATCAGCATAAGCCCTCAGGAGCCCGATAAACGTGTCTACCCTTTTTGCTTTTGATAGTGGTAGTGATTCAGCTTTCTAAAGAGAAAACACCAGCGGTTGTTACATGTCTGTCTTTACATACGCCCTCAATTATAGTAAAATACTTGTACGGCAGCGAGCGAGTGTGTGCATTCTGTATATGTGCGAGTGCGGTCTCCCATCACCGTGGTGTGGACATGTAGATGCCTGTTTTCAAATGCTCCACAGGCCTGATATTGTTGAGATAATCTGCTGAAAACTGATCCTCTCCACACTATCGCCTGCAGAGGAACGTGTGGGCACATCAGCCCCCAACATCAGGAGCCTTGTCTGTCGCTACAGCAACAGCAAAAAGCCTTCCATTACCGCTACAGCATTCGCAAGGGTTTCTGCCAGACGACGCTTCTCTGATAACAAGACGACAAAATGCATACAATGCACTCTCAATCAGATGTGTCCATCTGTAAAAAACAGTCTGAAACAACAAGACTCGTCATGCATTGGTGAAATACCAAAAAAGTGGCTGAGGGTTTGAGAAAAACAAACAAACATGTGATGTCTGTACTGTATCTTGTACTTGCTCTACCATGATGGATTGTTCTTTGAGCTGTGTGAGATGGTGGTATTAAGCGAAGCCTGTCTCTTTAAGAGCCAGTCCTTGGGCAGGTTGGCTTGTTGAGTGGGGAGGTGGAACCTTGTCTGCTTCTACAAACAAGCATTTCTATCAACAAAACGAGTCTCACTAGCGGGCTGATCTTGAGGGTGTGCATATACACGAGACTGAATATTGAAGTTGTGCTTGATTTTCTTTTACAGTAATTCCTAATACTGTATGTGTGATATGTGAGTACCGTTTCATCAGCACCTGAGGTTTGCAACACTCTGCTGGAGGGGCCACCAACAGCTCAGGTGTGTCACATCTATTTGTCAGTAAGTGTATTTATGTGTTTAATAGAGTTAAATTGTTATGTGGCATTTAAAATACTGCCACTTGAAAGTGCTGGGTTGTGCAGTAGCTTTTAAACTCTGTAACTTTTTAAAAATGAGAATCCTTGTGTTGCAATTTCTGTACGAGGCAGAAATATGCTCTGGTAAAGCTCAAGCACTTAAATTTGTGAATTATAATCTGACTATTCATGTAATAGCAGGAAAGTATTTGTCTTCACACATCATTTGAGATGGAAATGGTGCAGGAATACAGATTCACTGTTATTCTGTGGTAGATGCTGGATAAAGGAACCATGTGCCAATTAAGTTTCCATGGAAGCTTCCTGGTAAAATAATGGGTTTTTAAGTACATATGCCAAGATTTTTGTGGGTTACTATGAGATTTTTGCATGTATTTTAAATGGAAGTGTATTTTGTGCTTCAGTGTACATCCAAGCTCAGAAGTCTGTCACTAATTCTTTATTGCTTAAAGACTTTTCAAAGAAGTGTTTCATACAGTACTGGCACAAAATCTGGAAGGATGTACATTACGACTTTCTAAAATGTGACCCTGGACCACAAAACCAGTCGTAAGTGTAAACATCTGAATAAACAAGCTGAATAAATAAGCTTCCCATTGATGTATGGTTTGTTAGGATAGGACCATATTTGGCTGAGATACAACTATTTGAAAATCTGGAAACTGAAGGTGCAAAAAATTAAAATATTACGAAAATTGCCTTTAAAGTTGTCCAAATGAGATTCTTAGCAATGCTTATTACTAATCAAAAATTAAGTTTTGATATATTGATGGTAGGAAATTTACAAAATATCTTCATGGAACATGATCTTTACTTAATATCCTAATGTTTTTTGGCATGAAAGAAAAATCTATAATTTTGACCCATACAATGTATGTTTGGCTATTGCTGCAAATGTCTCCTTGCAGCTTAAGACTGGTTTTGTGCTCCAGGGTCACAAATGTGAGAAGTAAATATGTTTGTGTTCCTAGACTGGTAAAATGGATAGTTTTGATGAGCCACAATATAAAATGCTGTTAAACCTACACATGTGAGTGCACATTCTATGTAAAATAAGTTACTATGTTATTATGTCCATGAAACACTTAAGGATAAATTCTGAAGAATCTTTATGCAGCTTCTTTTCACTCACTTTATCGTGTCATTTTCCAGAATGAGACCATAAAACATCAGATCATGCCCTTCACTGCAGGCTCTCAAGTGTTATTCTCCAAATATTCCCTACAGCATCACATTTGAACTGCTCTGTTGTGTTCAGTTACAACAAACACAAGAAAAATATTGTTTTTTTGATTTTTGGGATCAGTGATGTTAAATCATTGTGACTATTGTAACATACTATTCTCAGCTTTCCTGTACAAAGCTTTTCCCAAATTCATTCCCATTGTAAAAGCTCTCCATTAATTAATCATTTCGAATCTGGCCAGTTCCTCACAAATGTGCCAAAAATCTTTCCATGGAAGAAGAAAAAGTCATGAGGGTGAGTAAATAATGACAGAATTGTATTTTTCCACTTTTTTGTTGCCACCATTTTAAAAGTATAGTTTTAAATTTTGCATCATACTAAAGAATACCTTTTACATGAATCACTGTGATGCACAGCCCCATGAGACTTATTGCTTTAACATCAATTAGAAAGAGAGAAATTCTTATCAGAGGAACACAGCTGTCACACCTCAGTTGTTGTCGGTCAGTAGATATGTGTTAATAGTTAATAGCAGCTCCACAAGAAGAAGAAAAAAAACTGAATTTTTATCAAAAAAGGAAAAAATGCAATGCACAGGTCTACGCAGAAACCAAATGATAAAGATTCTCTGAAGAAAACAAGATGCTGCGAGAAGATGACTATTCGTCGATGTCTTGCTCTGGAGACAGTTTGGAGGCATGTTTGTGCCTGGGTGATGTTATCTCGCACCTCAGATCCGAACGAGCTGTTTATGGAGCTTGATTTAATAAATGCTTTGTTTGTAATGAGGAGGACGTTTTAAGCTATGAAACTTGCAGGATGTTTTAACGATACAAAGACCTCTTATATGCTAAAAGATCAAGGCAAATTTTATTTCTCATGTCATGACCAAGGTTTCGTTTTTATTTCCATTGCTGAAATTTGAATGCTGAACATGCTTTTCCAAAAGGTTCTTTTATTTTATGAGAAGCTAATAATTCATATCTGAATCATCTTGCTTTTAGCTTCATGTTTAGTGTGACAGGGCCTTCAGTTGAAGGACTGTAGGCTACATTTAAATCTATATCTGTTATAATGAATCGCTTTGGATGATTCATCGAATTTTGATGATTTGTGAAAGATGGACCATAAAAAAATGATGACAGTTTCCCTGGATAATTGCCAATGTGTCAAATGGCATAAAAGGCCCCTGACTGTACTTTTCACATCTGATATGACACATATTAATTAAACACGGCTGGAAATAGCACCTTCGACAATCACAGAGTGAGCTGCTCTGGAAATAAAGTAATGTTCAAATATAGCCTGTGCACTTGCTTTCACTTGCAGGTGTCTGCACATGAAACCGGCCAGAAAGCATAAGTGATAATTGACATGGCATCCCCAACATCAAGGACTGTAGATGGAGGCTTCCTCTTCTGGACCTCTTCTCAGCTTTCCCTTTCAAAGCTTTTCCCCAAATTTATTCCCATTAGTGGTTGCAAGAGCGCTCCATTAATCTACAATGGGAAACAACAAAAAAGAAGCAGCCAGTTGCACCATCTTGCCGTTTCATCATCTAGGTCATTTGCAAATCATACATTAATTCCTTTCTTGCTATGATTTTTTAATCTTTCTTTTAGTGTAAAATATTGCTGTTTGTGCATGTAAACGATCAAAAAAAAAAAAAAAAGACACAAACAATACAAATAATCACTAACACAAATGAACACTGCATACATCACTTTAAAAACACAGCTGTAATAATACATAAAAATTCATTTCAAGATCCCATTTAAAATACCTTCTTATTCTTGGCCTTTTTCACCAAAGGTACTTCATACCATCTGCCAGATGGAAGTAACTGAAAACAACTAAGCAGGGGATAAGAGTCTTCCTCACTAACAGAGGGTTTCCTTTTTAATGCCGCAGTATAGAGATCAGTGAGAGGTGTACTTGTCACTCACCAATTATGTTACTCGCCACATTTATAATTCTTAAAAGTCTGTTTTCGCCTTTTACAGAAAGAGAGTTAAACCAGGATTCAATACAAGTAGTGAGGTATATACCACTATCAGAATGTCCTTTTCAGTGTTAAAACTCCTAAATGCCTAGACGTCGATAAGCCTTTTTTAAAACATTGTCTGAATGCTTATCGAATGAAAATTGGGAGTCAGTCTCTATACCTAAATATAAAAATTAATATAAATATATAAAATGAACTAACAAAGGTTTGCAATGTGCTCATACATTATAAGCCCCACAACACATTTCTTTAGTTTTACTAATATTAAGCTGCAAAGAACTCTCCTCCTTCCAAACTGTAATAAAATTAACAAAATCTGAGGTAGTTATCTAATGACTGAATATCCTTTACACGTCCCACCAGCACCAATATCATCTGCATATCACAGGTCATTTCATTTATAGAAATAGAAATCAGGTAAGAGGCGTAACATTTCCGATACACTTCCATTTCCTGGTCGTTGAGCATTAGGAGCTGAATAGTGATTGTGTTCAGTTTTGGAATGTTTTTGAAGAGTATTTTTGTAACAGTTACCCATTTGACAATAAACCACAATAAAAAGTCCCCACAGTAATGTTTTGGTTGAAAACATGACAAAAAAGCACAGTGCAGAGAGAAGATATGAAATAGCCTAATATATGAATTAATGAATAAGAGCATTGCATATGGCTGAACCGATCGGCTTTTGCTTCTCATCTTCTCTTCATGTATTGCCTGCTGATGCAGTGTTTACAGAAGGTTACCGGGGAAACAATTCTATTTCTGCTGTTCCATAAGCGCCACCTGCTGTCAGACAGTGACAACATTCTCATTCAGGCTGCCTGACATTTCTGTTCAGACCAAATTCTTGTTGTAAATCTTAACCGGTAGATGGAAAGCAAGCTTATGCTTTGTAGAATCCTCAACACTTTGCAGAATAAGATGTCTTCCACTTGTTTATGGAGCAGATAAAATGCCTATAATCTGTCATTTTGACTCATCAATTTCCTAAACATTATCATTTTGAATAAGTTTAAAATATGGCCATCACTTTATTATTTTAAAGTTTATGCAAACAATATGTGCACATTAATGCTATTTTTATTTGTTGTTTGCCGGTTTTTGACAATTTGTTAACAATACAGTGATAATATATTGATCATTTAGGTCACTATAATCATGATATGAAGTTTTCATGCTGTTTTATCTCTATTAAAGAGACAGGAACTAAATCTGTCTGTTTCAAGCAGAGAGTGAAAAGGTACAGCATGTGTTGTGTTGTTGTTTTTTACTTTAAATAATGTAAATGTATTCTACCAGAACCCAAAAATAAAGTTATGGTCTTGTAAATGAGCATAATATGGGAATATTAAACAGTATTGCTTGAAGAGTTGTGGACCAGAGTGCAGGTTAGGCACAGGAGAAACAAACAGACACAACATAACACTTTTTCTGTCAGCACTCGGCTCAGCAAAGTTGCGAGATGTGTAAATAGACAGAAAAGGCAGTGAAGGACTGATGCGGTCTTGTAAATGTCCACCATGAAGGATTCACATAGTGCTTTTAATTATTAAGTATTAAGTTGAATTATTAAAGCGTGTCTGTTGGCTGGTGCATGGTCAGGTGTTGCTCTGTTAGATGCTTTGAAGAGTGAAATGACTTGGAAATCTTCATCTTGGGCTGTTGTGACTCATGTTGGAGGCTATGCAAGCATGCCTTGTTTTTAGTGCCTCATTTCTTGCTTTATACTTATATTCAGTAGGTAGATTCATAATATATGTCAATAGCAAAAGTTTGTGATTAAATGAATGATCATTTCATTGTTAATGTGTTAATGTCTCATTGTTTCAGATTGGCCTGCACCATGAATCTCACTGTAGTTCTGCTGCTCTGTGGCTGCTGTATGCTATTTCAACACAACTGTGAAGCCCAAGGTAAATATATTTCATATGCTGTTAATTTCTATTTATTTTTTTACTGTATATTCTTGAGCAGTGGTTGCTTTTTTTTTTAACAGTAATTCAATAAGTTAACTCATATAACACAAACAGATAAATTATTTTATTCATTCTGAATATCTTTTCTACACATCCCAAACGCATACATTATTAAAGGGCATTGATATCAGAAATATAATTCTAACAATTTTCATATTGAATTATTTTGAGTAAATGTGTAATATAACTTTAAAAAATTTATTAAAACTAATTTGCAGTCATTTAACTGTATTATGTATGCTTACTACATAATGATATTGAAATCAGTCATTTAAACGTTCATATCACTAAACCGCTATCATAGGAAGTCACGATGTGCTGCCTGTTTGTTTGTCAAGTCAAGCCGCTTTCACAATACAATCATGATGTGAATGTTTATAATTTCTTAATATTTACCTAAAAAGGTATGAGTAATATAAGGTAACTAAATGGGTTAAGTTTAGGTTTAGGGTTATTACAGTACCAAGTTTTTGTAATCACAATAATATGTACATAGTATGTACATGCAGAACAGGACTATAAAATAAAGTGGTACCGGACTTATCCTGGACTGATTTCACAGGAAACTATTACTGTAAAATGACTATGAAATAATGGCAATAGTTTATAATTTACAGTAGTTATATTGATACAATTCCATAAAATATCTGTTTAGCATGGATAGCAATGAAACTAGATATATGACAAGTAAAAGCAAAGCACATAGAGTATTTACAAAAGATACTGTTGGAGCAAGTTCATTATGAGGATTGGCCATACAGGCTGTTAATTTCCTCAAACAGTTTCTGCCAACTGTGCTGCAACAGGATCCTGGTGAGCAGATTACATAAAACTCAGCATCAGAGGCCTTTGATGGTTCCGTTGCGGCTGATCCATCTCTCTTTGAGTATTCAGCTGTGAAATTCCTGTCTGCTTAGAGAATGTGACAAATCTGCGTCTCAGTTGTTGGCAGCAAGAGTTTGTGTCTTACACGTGTGCTGGGGGCAAAGGTCAATGCCCAAAGTCCTTCCTCTGTGCGTCCAAGCAAGCCAGAAAAAATGTCAGTTGTGCCTGTTGACCTGCAGTTGAAGATGGGGGCAAAACCTGATCGGTGCATGTCTGCAAAGATGGATTATAGTGCAGGTCAGTGGGGCCAGAATCTCCTGGAAGGGGCTTCCAGCTGAGAGGCTCAAACCTGGAAACAAGCCACTGCAATGCCAAACTGATACAGACGGACAGCGCTTGAGTCTGTGCCAGTGACTATTGCCACACCGTAAAATAAGAAATCAGAAATCATATCAGTTGCTGGCTGTTCCTCAACACTATCAGTGCCTGCTGGACATTTGAAAGCTGCTTTGATGTTTTATACTAGTCATGGTACATTGAATAGTTCTATAAATGTTATAAAAATAAGTAAAAATAAAAATAAAAAAATAAGCATGAGTTATTAAATATGAAAATTATAAGTGTTGTTTTGGCAACTTAGCTAAGATAAGTTAAAGAACTAAAATAACTTACTGGAAATCAATAAAAACTACAAATGAAATAAAAAAAATAATAAACATAACTCAAATAACACCACCCCAAAAATGAAAGTTCTGTCATTATTATCATGTCAATTCCAAACTGGTATGACTGTCTTCTGTGAAAAAAGACAAGAGACATTCTTCAAAATATTTTCATTTGTGCTCCACAAAACAAAGAGAGAAAGCCATACAAAGTTGGAAGGACATGAGCATGAGTAAATGATGACAACATTTTGATTTTTCCTTTTAAATGCATGGCAGAAAATTCAAGTGAGAATGAATTGTGCCCAGCATTTATTATGTAATTGAAATCAGGTAGTTTAAATCAAGCTTCAGTGTGGTTACTGTAAATTACAGTGTGGAAATCTCCCAAGTGACAAAAACTTGCCTGTGCCAACATTTCTGCAAAATTGCATTGCTTTGTGCACATTTTACGACACTTTCAAAGTGACATGTCCAGTGAACGGCATTAAAAGCATGTTTAGTTTTGTGAAGGTGAACATGAATCTGGCAATGTTTTATTGAGTTAGCTCTTGTATATATTGCATGTACACTACAAAAATAACAGTGTACAGTACACTAAAATAATGTACAGTACACTAAACCCAACCTAATGGATAGTGTTAACAAAAGCTAAAATGAGATAAAAATGCATTCTGTGCATGTAATGCAGTACCAGGTGAGCTACTGAGCAAGTTTACTATGTGAGAAAAGCAATACATATGGACCCGATTATATGACACAAACATGGATTAGTTTACATACTGTATTATGCACAATAGTAATACTGTTTTGAGATCATAACATTAATTGGTAATTTGCCCTGTAAACAAAATTTGTGTGAAAAGCAATAAAGGTTAGTGTTTTACTGCCACTACTGTTAATTTTAACTGGGAACTACATACTGAATTGTATGCACAGTAAATATATATATTTTTTTGGGAGGGGGGGATGCATGTTTTTCTAATGAGCCTATGTTGCAGCCAACCCTAGTGCTCTGGAGCCTCACTGGATCGTAATCCGTCCTCGCTTGTCTGTCCTGGCAAAATGTTTTTCTAGCAGTGCAAACGGCTGAGTGGATACTGAGACTGAATGATCCTTTGCTTCACATGGATCTAGTTACTTCTTCCTCAGCTCCTTCAGATGCTGTCCAGCCGGCCTTCTATTACACTCCACCTGCTCCCCAGTGGGACACACATGCATACGCTTGGTGAGTGTATGTGGCCCGTCTGGGTTAAAACCAAAGGGAAACCCACACCTGCATGTTTCACTGGCACCATGGCGCTGAGCTTGGCCACGGGGGTTCTGGAGAGGGAATATAGGGTTTCATGGTAGGAATAAATTTAGATCACTCTGGTTTTCACATGCAGTGAGCCCACGCACTGTGGTGTCTGGTTAAGGACCTCCATGAGGTAAACCACAATGGCTGGAGGATGGAGACAGTCACACCTGTTGCAGTGCCATCATAAACTGAACCCCAGGAAGCACAGCCACTGTTAACAATTGAAATTATCACTATGTCAGATCACACATCCATCTTCAGCACAATGCCCACTGAATCAGAACATGACAGATCAAATCAGCAGGTGTCTGAGTGAATCTCAGGAAACCTTTTAGGAACATGTAAAGGGCTGCCTTTCCCAAAAGCATCGTAAGACTAAGTTGATCATAGCTTCCACTGTTTTCTCACCAAACAGTCTCAAAATGTTTTGTAGATTAAAAATAGCAAAACAAAGAACCTTTATGATTCCGCTCATCTTAATTACTCCAATATGTTCCAATTATGCATACATTTCATTTGCAAAATACAATTCTTAACTTAATGTCAATGCTTAAAATCCCAAAGAGCTGCGCATCTAAAAAGTCATTTTAAGTAAGGCTTCTTTTAGTTGAAAATACTGTCAGGTTTTTGTTGGGCTATATTATACAATATATATGTTTTTTGCATATTTGTAGCAAATTTGAATCATACAAAAACAACTTGAACTGAATCATGGCCCATTTTGAGATTTCTTGCTGTATCATATTATTTCGAAACCATTGTGATCGCAAATATTTACACACGCTACAGAATGAAGCCTGGAGGCTTTTCTAGAATAGACTCCTCCAGTTTGAACAAGAAGAGGTTATTTGCACCACATCTGTCTATCAGCACTCTGAGATCATCAGACTTCTGTTTGCTGTCACACCCGGACTCATTTCTCTTTAAAACTCTATAGTGTTTACTGCGTATGAAGTATTCACTGTCTCCATCCTGGATTTACACAACTCCCAGTCTTTGTCATCCAAAGCATGCTTTGAACTTGCAGTAAATGCAGAGTAAATGGAAGATTACCATTCTTCACTTGCTTTCTCGCTCACGATTTGAAGAAATCCCACTCCATAGAAAAATGTGTGGGCGATTACAGATCCACTACAAAGTTCTTTCAATATAATTGGTTTTTGGCCATATGATACACTATATGGACAAAAGTATTGTGATTAACTATTAAATTCATGTGTTTTAGTCAGCCACGAAGAGGAAGACCACAGAAAGTCAGAGTCAGAATAGCTGAAGAGCTCCAAACTTCCTCTGGCATTAATATCAGCACAAATACTTTGCGGCGGGAGCTAATGGAATGTGCTTCTATTGCCAAGCAGCTGTGCATAACGTCACCATTTTCACAAATTCATGTGTTTGTAGTTCACTCGGAGATTATTACAGTGTTGTTTTCAAACACTTGCACTTTGAAACCAGTTTTCGAGGCCCCCAAAACGCTATTGTTGTGTAAATGAACGTCCAAAACTCATAAAAAGTTTTCAGTTTTGTTTTTTTAGAAATAGTGTCATGTAAACAGCTCCTAAAATAAGAATAAGCACTCTGCCTTGCAAAAAAATTTAACTTGTAATTTCTCTGTGCGCCAGGCAAAATAATGCAAATCTTATCCAATCTTTACCCAATCGTAACATTCCTATAATGTTTGCAAAATGATAAAATGGAATGTTCCCTTAACGTTCATATAACCATTGAAAACATTTTTAAAACATTCAGAAATAATGTTTGCATGACTTACTGGAAACATTACCAAAAACATTCTTAGAACATACTTTTGACATATGCTCAGTGTCACAAATTCGCTTAAATTTGATTAGTGACCAGGTTTAAATAATAATAAATAAATAAAAATAGCTTTTGGACACCACTGTATATGTAAATTACCCTTGAGCAAGAAGGAGAATACTTTTCCATTCATGTCTTATTGAGCTGTACGACAAGAATCATAACGAGAAGAGATTCTCTTGCTTTTAAATGTTAAACTAATCCTTCAGCTGTCTATGTTTAAGAGATTACGCTTCATGTTGTTGTTTGGGCTGCTCTCTGTTATCAGTTTGTACTTTTCAGCTGTTGCACTGATAGCGCAGGAAAGCCAGGCTTGCATTGTTCAAAGCTCTGTGTTTCCAGGAATACAGGTCTTACACTTGGCCAGATTACATGGAAAATGCTTCCCATTCCAGCGCCACTGAATGAATATGAGCTTACACACGTATTGTGTCTCACATACCAGCCTTTATCAGGAATAGGAACACGATTAAGTGAGCATGTCAGATGGGGGGTAAACAAACTGCTCGTAAGGGTACATGTGATTTGCATATTGATAATTATTTGCAACTTCCTGGCTATAAGGAATAATTTAGTACATTTAGTGGAAATGCAGACGGGACGTGTGATGTAAGAGGCTGGGTGTGAGTGCCGGGTTTGAAGGCATGTAGGGGTTGGGCCCTGGGCGATGGTGAATTCTTGTGATGTTCGGGCAAAGCTCATACGGGCGGAGACATGAGCACATTCCTCTCCTCCCACTGCACACGCTCCCCTCGTGCCCATCACCACAGACACACGCGCTTCCTGGCCGTCCCCCAACACACACACACACACATACACACCCTACACTAACATCCACCAGAGCGCAAAACCCAATACTGGATAAGCACGGCCAAGAATGCTAAATCACTCAGTCGAGATGGTGATGATGGAGATCGGGGTGAATCATTTCCTGTAACACTTCATAAAACTTTTCATATAAAAGTATAAGTAGATTATTAAGGATGGAAAAAGAACACGCATAAACTTTCCACTCTCCCGGTCAGAGATCAGACTTTTATGAAAACATGCTACAGTTTCTCTCTAAAATAAATAACATTTTGCATTTTTAGTCATTTTAATATGTATTTCATTTATAATATTTATTTACAATATATTTAAATATTTTATTATATATATATATATATATATATATATATATATATATATATATATATATATATATATATATATATATATATATTTACACACACACACACATATATATATATATATATATATATAGGCATTCTGGCATTGTTTTCATAACACTTTTCCCTTCAGCATTTGACCTCTCAATAAAGAATGTAATTAGATTAACACAAATTTTTTATTGTATTACTGTTAAAATTCCTTTATATTAATCTGCAGTTATGTACTTTACATTTTCACCCCGTCATACAGACCAAGATGGAGTGAGTACTGTTAGTAAACCAAGTGAAAATGAAAGGGAAAGTTCACCGAAAAATTAACAATTTGCCGCCATTTACTCACCCTCATGTTTTTTCCAAACCTGTATGAGTTTCTTTCTTCTGCTGAGCATAAAAAGAAAATTTGAAGAATCTTAGTAACCAAAGAGTTTCAGGTAGCAATTGACTCCCATAGTATTTCTGGTAAGTCAATGGCTCCCTGAAACATTTTTACAACAAATTATCTTCTTTTGTGTTAAATAGACGAAAGAAACTCATACAGGTTTGGAACAACATGAAGGTGAGTATATGTTTCATTTTTGGGTGAACTATCCCTTTAAGATAACTAATTAAATAACATAGCTTGTCTTCCCCTGATTGTCTCTCACTGAAAGTTTGTCACAATAAATTAGCTTTCCTTCAGGCAAGATCAACGCGTATGTGCATCTTAGTATGCACTAGCTGTTGTTTACCACACTCAACATGCTACATAAGCTGTTGAAAAGTGACACTGATCGCACATGCCTTCTACAAGTGACAAACTCTCACAGACAAGCTAGAGCTTGTTATGTGATCTGAAGGACTTGTTTACTTAATCTGAAGAGGAATTATCATTGAGGATTGAGGATTGCTGTTATGCAATAACTTCTCATCTCTATAATGGTCAAAGAAAAAAACAACAACAGGATACCGAACAACCTAACAAACTATTAAATGTACTCTTCTCTTCACAGTTTTATATTCCTCAGTAGAAACATCTCCAACACCCTCGGCCAGTAACTGCACGTGTGAGCTCGGCCATGGAAAGTGTGCTGAAAACGGTGACTGCAGGTGAGTGGGTTCATGAGAGTGAAATATGGGCTTGTGTGGCTCTCGGGCGTCATGTTGTTGAAGTATATCTGACCTGTGCAAGCCTGTTCCCGCTCACTACTATTGCAGAAGAAAACTGTAAACAGATTAACAATACAATGAACATGGCATGTAGGGTTAACTCTTGTCTCCGTGTGGCAGGTGTGATCCGGGATGGGGTGGACCGCGGTGTGAGGACTGTGTGAGAATGCCCGGATGTGTCCATGGCACCTGCCATCAGCCCTGGCAGTGCACATGCATGGACGGGTGGGCGGGACGATTCTGTGATAAAGGTGATTAATTTTTGTAGATTAACCTGACAGCACTGATTATTCTGATAAAAGAAATCCAATATGATTTCCATGCATTTAAACATATATCCAAGAAATAAATGACAGGGGCATGAAAAAGGCTAGTCGCAACCGAGGCTCTTTGGGAATAGGCAACATTTCTGCAAAATCTGAAATATGTTTTGTCTGGGTACATTTTGCTGCACTTGTCATTTGACACGTCCACAAAATGCCATAAGTTATATCATTTTTCCTCCATTACAGAAGCAGGTTTATTAAACAGCACAGTGAAAAAAACATGCTGGGATGATATTGCGTTGCTTGTAGCACGTTTCACTGCAGTCAAAATGACAAAAGCAAATGTGAGATACAGTAAAAATGCATTTGCTTAAGCAACCATGCCATTTTAGCTTCCTTATACAAGACTACGAGCTCTTTTGTGGAGTGTCTTGATTCATTTTTCACAGAACTTGTAGCTATGTGCTGTACCAGGTGAGCTACCGAGCAAGTTTACTATGTCAGAAAATCATACTTATGGAGCTGATTATGTGATACAAACATTAAAATGTATTTGTTTACACAATGCACTGGGAAAAGTGTTTTGAGGTAATCACAAAGTGTTATTTTATTCATTGATAAATTTCCCTGTAATCATAATTTGTGTGAAAAAGGAATAAAAGTTGTTGATGTTTTACTGCCGCTAGTGTTTTATTTCACCTGGAAACTGCAGTGAAGTTTATGGAAAGGTACATTTTCCAGATATGTAGCCGAAGTCAGGTATTTACATTGAGCATGGGTTGGTTATTTTAGTATTATGTATTATTTAGTTTTAGTAATTAAGTTTTCATATTTCTGTTTAACATCATTTAATTATATTTAAATAGAAATATATAGTTAAATTGGTTCTTAAACATTTTATTTTCAGGTTTTATTGTTTTAAGTTTTAGATTCTGAAACAAAGGTGATTAATTATTTATGACCTTAAGTAGCAAACGCTTTAATAGATATAACAGTCGACATAACAGTGCTGACTTGTTTCCGCAGATATTTACGTGTGCTCCAGAAAGCAGCCGTGTCAGAATGGGGCTACTTGTGTCTTGAATGACTCTGGGGATTATAGCTGCTTATGTCCTGAAGGCTTTCGTGGGCGGGACTGTGAACTGAAAACAGGGCCTTGCCAAAAGACCAAGTGAGTGTTTTTTCCCGACTTTTGTTTGTAATGTAAATGCATGTTTTGTGTGTTCAAAAATACTCACCTGCCTAACATCACAAAGCTGCGGAAGAACAGAGCGAGCCATTTTTAGTAGGACTTTCTGATTACAGCGTTACAATGAACTGTTTTATGTAAGATCAGTGAGTAGTGGTTTGTTCATGATTTGACCTCCAAGTAAACATTTTGTTAAGCTGTGATCCTTAATCTATTAGCACACAAGCCCAGACGCACTGGCACAGGCAGCGCAACAGCCTGGTCAATTTGCAGCCTCCAGAGTGCAATCATGTATTTCAATGGGCTCATTACTGGCCCTGTAAGAGACTGCTAATACTGGCGTGCTGCAGCTCGGCCCCCGCTGTTCTTCCCCTGAAGACCAAACAAACTGACCGAGAGGTTTCCAGGGAAACCATGCTGCAGGACTGGACCAGTTGAGGCACAGTTTTAGAGAAGACAAATTATTACTTGAAATATTACAGTATATGGTTTAGCCTTTGAACATGAAAATAATAATAATAAACATTATTTTATATAGTGCCTTTAAAAGTAGCATCTCAAAGTGCTTTACATACATATAAAAAATATGAAGTTAAAAGATACACACAACAGTACAGGCAGTAAAGAATTAACCAAACAATACAAAGCCAGTATAATAAAAAACAAAGGAATCACATAAAAGCTACTGGTCCTAGTCAGAATTTTAGCAGCTGAGTTTTGTACTAACTGTAATTTACTTAGTGTAGCTTTGGAAACTCTAGCCAGCAAATCAATACGCGAAAAAACTAGTGTTGATTAACTTTTCAGCCACAGACAAAGTCAACATGGGACGTAATTTGGCAATGTTTCTGAGATGAAAAAAAATATGTTTTGACTGTATTATGAACATGCAGATCAAATGTTAAATTGGCGTCAAATATCACCCCCGGATTTTTTAGTTTGAAACTGTAAAGCAGAGCCATCCACACTTAAGGTTATGGACTCTGCTTTGCGCAACTGGTGAGGTGAACCAATAAGCATCACTTCAGTCTTGTGACTGTTTAGACAAGAACATTTTCAGACATTAATTTTTTAATAAAAGTAAACATTGACAAAGAAAAGAAACAGGCATATTGACATCAGGTTTTAAATGTATGTAGATCTGAGTGTCATCCGCATAAAAGTGAAAGTTAAGACCAAGTGTTCTTAAAAGTTGGCCAAATGGAAAAATGTAAATACTAAAAAGTAAAGGGCCCAAAACTGATCCCTGGGGAACACCAGAGTGCACCACACCAACCTCAGACTTGCAATCACCCATCACAACTGCTTGTGATCGGAAAGGTTGGACTTATGACTTATGAAGTAATGGGGATGTGTTTTTCACATGTCAAAGGTTTTATATGCAGATACAACTAAGTAAATAAGCCATTCACAGGGCTGGTTCACCTCAAAAGTGTAAATCTTGTGACTCTTTGGAAGAACGATTTTGCTTGAGAGTTCTGTGTGTCTGACCAATGGCAATAGAACAGGAAATCATAAGGATTTTAACCATTGTGATTCCAATACTGAGTCCTTAATAGTTTCATTAAGATTTTTTTTTGTTTGTTTTGTACTTTTGAGGAAGAAATATAAATATAGAGCAAATAAATTGCATTTACATCACTCAGCAGTCTATACATTTAAAATACATTTAAGGCAAGGACATGAAATACAGTTCTTTCATATGGTGTTAACATAGGCATATCAACAATAATTTGTAGCTCAGTGAGTCTTTTTAATTTAGTAACCACTCCTATTGATTCAGTGCTTTTCATTTATTAAAATGCCTCATAATTTATATTTGTATTATGTATTTGCCAGCAGGGACTTAAGTCCAAAGATACTTCAGTTCTGATGTATATGCTTATCTGAATGCATAGCATTTAAAAGTAAACTCCTTTTGATAACATGACCAAACACAGGCGTTGGCAATATAAGCACTATAAAGTTTAATCTCTATACTAGTTTTGGTACCTTTTTAGTTGCGGATAAGTGTTAATCTAGTCACAAAAAAAAGTATTTTGGCGTCACAGCCTTCAAAAGTTTGATCATGTTCCATGTCTTCAGCCAAAGTTGCCACCAGAGGCACCAACTAATTAGTGTAATAAAAAAAAAAAAATCAAAGTGCATGGGCATGCTTATGAATAATTAGAAAAACTGGACTTGTATGCATACAGTGTGTGTATGCTATGCTGATGATGAAATTTGTGTCATACTCACTGCATGCACAGTTCCTAGTGTACGCATTCCTAGTGTACGCATAAAAACCTAAGTATACTTTGGCCTTTATGTTGCATTCAAGATATACAATCAATCAATTCATGAATTGCCTGAGAAACAAACAGCAATGACTTGTACATATGTGTACAATAATTTTAAACACTTCCAAAACTGTAGCAACAGAGATGGAAATACAATTTGTAAATGCATGAACTGTTTCCATCTTTGTTGCCAGTTTTGGAAGTGTCTTTTTCTGTTCTAAATAAGGGGGTGTCCCAATACTTTTGTCCATATAGTGTATGTACAAGTCATTGGTGTTTGGTGATGGATATTTGGCTCAAGGTCTTAATTTAAAGTCACACCAGAAGTGTTCAGCTGGGATTGGGACTTGGCTTTCTGCAGACCAGTCAAGTTCTTCCACACTGACTGAATCAGTCATTTCTTTCTGAACCTTGCCTTATACACAGAGGCACTGTCATGTTAGAATAGAAAAGGGTCCTGTCCAAACTGTTGCTATGTGATGTATTATATGCTTAAACATTAAGATTTGTACTCATGGAAATTACTAAAGTAGCCAAACTAGAAGGGGGTGTCCCAATCCTTTTGGCAATACATTGTTTTTTTCAATTCTTATGTCTATTGCTGCAGGTCCCCCTGCAAGAATGGCGGTCTCTGTGAGGATCTGGGTGGTTACGCTCCAGAACTGTCTTGTCGATGCTTGGCTGGCTACACGGGGCCCCGCTGCGAGACCAACATGGATGACTGCCTGATGCGCCCCTGTGCCAACGGGGCCACCTGTTTGGATGGCGTGAACCGTTTTTCCTGCCTGTGCCCTGCGGGTTTCACCGGCCGTTTCTGCACCATCAACCTGGACGACTGCGCCAGCCAGCCCTGCCTCAATGGAGGACGCTGTATAGACCGAGTCTCCACCTTCCAGTGCTTCTGCTCTCCAGGGTTCACTGGAAGAACTTGCGAGATTCCCATGTGGGAGTCAAGACCTCAAGTGGTGTCTCCATTCAGGGGCGAAGGAGACAGAGTTACGCTGAGCAAACCTGCCCCAGTCAATCGCTCCCACTGGACCACTCCTAGTGGGGATGAAAGACGCTCTTTCAAAATCTCAGTGGTGACTCAGCATGGGGCAGAAGGGCTGTCAGAGCTGCAGCTCATCATCCTGCTGGTGTTGGGGGGCATGACTTTGGCCGTGGTGGCTCTAACAGCTGGCCTGGTCCTGCGCGGACATTGCCAGGACCGATCGGCTCGCTGTCAGTGCAGACCGGCCCCCGCTTACCATCGCCCATTCCACCGATGCCGGACAAACTCTGTGCCCTCGCAACAGGAATGCAAGATCAGCTTCCTCCAGTCTCCGGCTCCAGCTGAGCTTGAGAAGAAGAGGCTGAACACCGACATCATTTAGCCACAGAAATCATGCAGCTGCTCTTGTTGAAGTAAAAGACCACTTCTGACCTCTCAAAGATAAAGACGGTACTCATGAATCTGAGAGTTGGTTGCTGAAAGCAGGTGGTCATTATCCAGAGCAATTACACAGAAATAAAGAATCAATCAGTTTTTTTATTATTATTATTAAATATGCCACAAGTGAGGCATGTACTGCTGAGGGAACATTAGGTCAGTTAGAGTCAACATAAATTCAATAATGCTCGTACCTGGTCTTGGAAAAATTTTCTAAAGAGATGCTTGTCTGTGTAATATTTAATCAAAAATGTACTTTACTCTGCCTCTGAAAAACATTTTGCTCTCGCCAAGCATTATTTTTGCTGGAAACCCTGAACCTTGGAGCGTCTTAATGCCTTCCTGAATCTATTTGCTCCCCCAATTTTTATTTATTTATTTTTTTATATGAAATGAAAACTTTTTTTTCTTTTTCCTGGTATTTTATTTGGGTCTTTAATCTTTTTTCCTCAAAGGCAACATAACAGAAAAATGCTTTCTAGCTAACAGTAATCATGTAACTTTGGTCACCAGGTGCTAAAATTTTTTACACTGAAAAAAAGAAAAAAGTTAACATTACAGTAATGATACAGTAATACACCAATGATTTTCATAGTCCAATCAGAATTTTCAAATCTTGCCGATATTCGACTGATAGTTGAATCATGTTTTGGGGGCGGGGAAAAATAAACTACCAAGAGTCAAGTCAGACATTCGACATATGTCATAATTAAAGGGTTACTCCATCCCAGAATGAAAATTTTGGTCATTAATCACTTACCCCCATGTCGTTCCAAACCCGTAAAAGCTTTGTTCATCTTTGGAACACAATTTAAGATATTTTGGATGAAAACAGGGAGGCTTGAGACTGTCCCATAGACTGCCAAATAAATAACCAGTGTCAAGGTCCAGGAAAGTATGAAAAGCATCATCAGAATAGTCCATCTGCCATCAGTGGTTCAACCGTAACGTTATGAAGCATCAAGAATACTTTTTGTACACAAAGAAAACAAAAATAACGACTTTATTCAACAATTCCTCTCCTCTGTGTCTCTCCAAATCAGCGTAGTGCCATTTTGGCAATTCTGAGCAGTATGCAAGCGGCTTACGGTCTTCTGTATCAGCAGCGCTGTGCTGAAGAAACAAAGTCACCTACATCTTGGTTGCTCTGGGGGTAAGCAGATAAACATTTTTGGGTGAACTATCCCTTTAATGTTCATTTCAACATAAGTAATTAAATTCAAAAGTATCTGTTAATATTATTTAATAGGCCCAAGTTAACCTGAACTATACTGTACTAACAACAACTAAGATTAATAAATAATAATGTAAAAAATGTATTTCTCATTGATAGTAACTTTTAGTAAATGCATTAACTATTGTTAACTAATGGGGTCTTAGTGTAAGAATAAAAATAAATAAATTAACAGAATTATTTTAGAGGAAACAGACTTTCTTAGGGCTCCAAGGCTTTCTTAATTCTCATTTAGAGAGCACTTTTCAATATCCAGTCAGTAAAAGAATTGATCAAATTTAATCACACCTTACCCTTTTTCTCATTTTAATATACTGTATCACCTGGGAATACAGTATGTCACATTATGAAGGTAAGGTGGGTTGCAGACACTGTTTCATATTGACTTCAGGATACACAGCCGGAGAGCAACTGTATTTGTTAATATGACGTCTGTACTCAGAGTAAACAGTAGCACTCATGGACTGCATGTAAAATAAAGGGAAGCACTGAACCGCTCAAATATATCAAAACTTCCATTGTGTGTTACATAAGTACTGTATGTATATAATCAAGCCATATTACTAAAAGCGCTTTTAATTTCAGGTTTGTGTAGCCATTTTCGCCAAGTGTTCAAACTGTAAAATATTTCAATGTGAGTGAGTATAATATTATGCCAAGTAAGTTTTATTCTTTGAGTATTTGCTTTATAAACGTTTTTTTTTTTTTTTAAATGACAATGCAATATTCCCTTTAACATTATAGTGATGCTCTTTTAAGCAGTATAGTAACATGAATTTCATGCGATGATGTTTGTGATAGATCATGATACACTAACAACAGTATTCTTAAGTGTAAATATAATTTATTTATGTAATTTATTGGTGAAATGTATTTGTTTTTTATTGTAATGTGTTTTTTTATACAGATCTGTGTGTATTAAAGTTTTTAACTGTGTAATAGCTGAAATCCATGTCTAAAACAATGTCTTTGTATCACAGCTGCCATGATTAAATTAACACACTACATCCCTTTTAGCCCTGAGTTTGACTATCGCGTGATGCATAACAAACAGTGCCATAATGCATTAGTGACACATTTTTGAGCCGGAAAATCAAAACAAAAAAAAACTTTTGCTTTGTCTCGTAACATTCTGAAACTGTGAATGCTTTAATAAGAAGACATCAAGTGACCCCTGGTGGACGATTCAAAACAATGACAGTATGTGGATCTCAACCCTTTCTCTGGATACTCACCACAGTGTGATCTTTATGCACCATCATTTATTTACAGTATATTACCCAGTGTAACACCAGTGTTTAGCTGAAAAAGATTTATTCACATGCAGGTAACAATACACCGCTTAATTTACAATTTCACTGAAAATGTAATATAAAATGCCCACCAAAGGAAGAAAGTCCTACTGACTTTCTAAAATGAGAGGAGAAGCATACAGAAGTTGCGCTTATCTGTTATGATTTGCTGAAATATGCTCATCAATTCTTGCCGATAGTATTAAAATATTTCTCCAGGATACTCTCGACTTCATCCTCTGTGTAGTCCCGGACTTGGAAGAGCGAGTTTGTGGATGCTCCTCTGATCATGGCAGACAGCACTGGAGGGTGGGAGAAGAAAAATATCTATGTGGATATCTATCTGAACATCAGCGTGAATCCCATAAAGACCTGTCATGTGGGAGAAAGTCTTAATACCTTTTCCAGAGGAAGGTCTGAAGAGACAGAACACTCTTTTGTTGAGTGCCACAGCTCGGCCGAGCTCATAACCGACTCCTAAAGACGGCTGTGTCACCTCAGCTACTATCACTGAGACAGAGACGGAAAACTGTGATACAACAGAACCAAGACCGTCAAGAGCGACAGAGAAGTGGTTAATGATGAAAGGTTTAAAGGAAAAGACCTTTATATTAGATATTATAATTGTAAATACATCCTTCTTCAATTTGTGGTACGTTTCTTTTTTTATTTTTATAATGTAAATGTAAGAATAACTTAATATTTGTATGTGTCATATATGTATTATACTTGATTTTCCATAGATAATAGTTTAGAAAAATCATAAAATTTGAGTGTCAAAAATAATCCATCAGGCTTTTGAGAAAGGCTTTTGAGAATCATCTTGTTAAGACACATTACCCGGAGATATAGAGAGACAACTCATATTTATATGCATTTTATTTAAGTACCTTGTTATATTGTTATAAAGACCTCATTGATTCTCATTGAAACAGAATATGAATTTCATATTACCTTTTGGCCATATAAATATCAGCAATATCAGCTCAGTTTGGGCCTCTAAATTAAAATATGATTTACTAATTTAAATTTTTAAATGTAACAGTTTAGTGTACTTATGGACAATATATATATATATATATATATATATATATATATATATATATATATATATATCTATATATATATATATATATATATTTATATATATATAAGAAAAAGTATTTTATGCATAAGTGTTTTGGATATTTGATACATAGGGATTTTATGGCCCATATAGTACAGAACGAAATAAATAAATTTGGACTATTTCATGACAGGCTTTACAGGGTAAATTATCATCATTAATGCACTTTGCCTCTTTATATTATATTTAATATTTATCTCACAGTGGTAATTTTAATACGCTACAGTGTCCCGGTGAAGTACTTAGACCAGTTTTCTCAAACTCAGTTCCCGGGGGGCCACATCTCTGCAGAGTTTAGCTCCAAATCCCAGCTGCTTGGAAGTTTCTAGACATCCTGAAGACCTCGATGAGCCGGATCAGGTGTGTTTGATTACGGTTTGAGCTAAACTGTGGCCCTCCAGGAGCTGAGTTTGAGAAAACTGACACAGAAAGTCACAATTAAAAATTAATATTTCTGCAATGGATAACAAAATATCAAAGTTCTCATGGGGCTTGGGAGACTTTAGTGGAAGTATGAAGTCAGTTCTGCTCAAGTTCATGCAGGTGTCTGGCGGAGTAAGCACAGGTGTAGAGAACCACATTCATTTCACTTGAAACTTCTGTAAACGTTTTGCGAAATGTATAAATGCCACTTGATTGAAAACTGTTGACTATATTTTTTAGAGAGTTTAAATACGATGAAGAATGTCAAAATGATGAACACGTCACATGATCTCTCACCATCAGCCATCATCAGCCACTCGACATCTCGATCGTGAATGGCTTTATCTCCATCCAGAGCCGCATCTTCACCTGGAACAAGAAAACAGTGCTCAGAGCTGACCTGCAATCATCTTTATTAAAAAAACCCCGGATGGTTCCGGTCCTCGATTCTGATTGGCTGAGCCGCGTTCGAAGCTGCTGTAACGTTTGTTTACTTCTGTGTGTTGCTCGGGAACTACATTGTTTGGCGGAAGAATAATGTTTTTATTAACATCATTACACTTTATTTGCTCTGTTTTATTTTGTGTAACCGTACTACGTATATGGAATAACCGTTTTATAAAAGCAGTAATTGCTTTAATAAGGACTGTGTGATTGTTTGCAGTTGTTCACACACCGAACAGTGCTAGATGGATACATATTTAATAGAAATATAAGCTCTATAAGAGTTTGCGCAGCTTCGAGAGAAAGAGAGTACTTTAGAAATGAATCACCCTTTTCAGACAGACTGCCGGAGCTCACGTGCTCCGTCAGAACCGTGCCATACTGCTGTAACTTCTTCACTATCCTCTGGTAAATATTCACGTCTTGTCTCCCTCCGCGGATGCTTCCACAGAAATATATGTTCATATTTAGCAAATGTGTTCGTCCTCTGATAATAATGCAGAGTGGTTTTCACCGGGAAGAGCAAGACAGTCTGCACGTCATGTCCCGCTCAAACACACGTGGAGAAGCGCCACCGTGTGTGTGGCGACGTGCACAACACTTCATAAAAATGTTTTTTTTTTTTTTTTTTTTTTTTTTTTAGAATTTACTCAAAATTCCTTAATTATTCCCCCTTGTAGATGTATTTATTTACTTGTTTATTCATTACAGAATAACAAAAGTGTAGACCTATGGAGGACCAAACTACATAAAAAGATAAATATAAATAAATAAATAGCGCGTCGACGTGACGCAATCCATGCGCAGCTGTGCTTCTGCGCAGTACCGGAAGCAAATAATAGCTATCAGAAACAGATACAGCTGCTAAAAACATTTGGATAAAAGAGCTCCACAGAAGAAACAGGTAAGAGAGAATAATCAGAGATTATTTACAGCAGGTTTCTTCGTATGATATTCGTTAGTCAGTACCCTGGGATTGTATGAACCAGCAGGGTTTTAATCGCAAGATTACTCTGACAGGTGGAGGTTGACTCTGTACAACATTAGTTACATATAAACACGTATAAACACTTGTACTAACATGTCAAGAGCAGGGCAGTGGTCCCTGAGCCGGACTGAAAGTCTCGCTGTGTATGTTAGCCGCTGGTGAATGGAAGTGGCGAGGGCCGGAGCGATGGGTCCCGAGAGAATCTTACCGAACCCCGAGGAGGACGCGCTGCAGGACCGGCCCTCGGACACCGCGGAGCCGGAGGAGTGGAGCGGAGAGGACATGGAGGACGAGGAGGGAGCCGCCGGAGACGAGGACGAGGCCAGTGCTGGGTACTACTATCAGCCTCTGAATCAAGACCCAGACGGGATGAACGGCTCACACACAGAGCCAGCGGACGAGGGAACCGCCGCAGAGCAGCTGCAGGACGTCCAGGACAGGATAGAGGTTTGTGTCTCTCTGGTTTACCCGCTAATTACATTGATAAATGAACTTCTCGTCATCATGACCATTTCTGCAGGCCATGGGTCTTTTCCTGCCCCAGCCGCCTCCTCCTGACAGCGACGAAGAGGAGGATCCTGAAGGAGCTGCTGCTCGTAGAAGTCACGCGTCCATTCCCATGGATGCAGGTGAGAAAAAGAGACTCACTTCACATCTGTCTCACACACACACCTTTGCATTAGTTCTCTGTCAGTGTGAGGGGCCAAATTATACATAGCAAATCTGCTATATATAAAACTGCTTGTTTGTTTTACAAGCATAATGTAAATCACTCTATAACCTAGCTTTAATATGCTAAATGTGATTATAATCCATGAAGATTTTAAGATATTGTAAACATGATTTCCTGTTGAGCTGTTGTGAAAAATTATATACTTTTAAATTTGACTCAACTTGGTTGACTGATATTTTAAAATGGCATTATAAAGAATACAACTTAATACTAGCAAAGAGAAAAGTACACTTAATTGTTGAATTTAACTTTAGTAATACTAGCTCTATTTGTGACCCAAAAAAAAAAAAAAAAAAAAAGCACAACTGGTGGAATAATAGAAGTACACAAAATTGTTGAATTTGAATTTTTTTAAATGCGCAATTAGAAATTTGGAATTAACAGGTGAAATGATGAAAGAACAAAAAATGTTCAGCTTCAGTAACAGTAATATTTAATACAGAAAATGTGCAGTTGTTATTAACTGGTGGAATGATTAAACATGCAGTCAAAATTTAGTTTATTGCTTGACAAACAGATGTTGTGGCCTTTCACTGTGTAGTTTTAAAAATCTGTACTATTTACTTAAATGTTAAATAAAACACTAAAATCAGTCCTTATAAAAGTTTAAGTAAGGTATCACGTTATACTGTATCTAGTTTTCTCTACCATAGATTATATTGTGTTTTTAAAGACTTAAAAGGATCGGTAGATGACAGGAAAGTTAAACTAAATACAAAAATAACTATGCACAATAATACCCGTTATCTTATACCACTATAGATAAATTGAAAATAATAAAGCTCTAGTATCAACCAACATTTACCAGTTTATTGGTTGATATTAGCATTATAAAATGTTGATAGCAATTAGTGCTATCAAACAATTAATGTCAGCCAAAATATATGTGTGTACGGTGTATATTTATTATGTGTATATATAAAGACACACATGCAGCATATTTTGAAAATATTTACATGTATATATTTATATTCATATAAATTATCATATATATATATATATATATAAATGTAAAATATTTTTCTTAAATATATACATGCATGTGTGTGTATTTATATATATACATTATAATTATACACAGTGTACACATACAGACACACACAATTTAAAAAAACAAACTTTTTTTTGGAAGCAGTTAATCTTTTGACAGCACTATTAGCAATATATCATTTAGGTACCAGTATATTTCATAGTTTCTCTTTTGTGTCCACAGATCACGTTGAGCTGGTGAAAAGGACCATGGCGGCAGTAAATTTGCCGACACTAGCAATCCCTCCCTGGGCACAGGAGATCTCTGATGACCAGTGGAAGGACATGGTCCAGCAGACGCTTCAGTCCAGACAAAGCTCTGCAGGCCTGAGACTGGAACGCAAGTGAAACCCTTTCAAGAGCCTCATCTCACCTACTGCAGAAACATGAAACGGAGCTTCTGACATCTCAAACAAATCAAAAGGCATTCATCACTTTAGTTGTGGTTTATACAACTGTTCATTGAAATCTAATAGCTTGCCTTTTAATTGCTTTGACCCTGATACACAGCCAGTGTCCAGTTGATAGTTACAGAGTAGGCAAAAAGTGTCCTAAAAACATCCCAAATGTTTTTCAACCCAGTTGTATTAATGATGCAGTTTGTTCTTTTGCTTTTTTTTTTTTTTTTTTTGGTAAAGTGAAGAATTTTGCAAAACTAAGTGGTTGCTTTTGTATGACAGTATAGACATGTAACGGTGCATCTCAGTAATACTCACATCTCCATTAATCTGACTGTTGTTGATACCTGTGCAATGAGTGACTGATCCTTTATATATCTCACACGGCTCCAGCAACACAAATGGCCGTCACATCTTTTGTGTTTCTTTATTTTTGTTCTGTACATACATGAACATCTGTACAAAATATGACTTTCATACTATGTAATGCTCAACCTAATTAAAGTACAACATATGTACATATGACCTGGAAAGCAGCTTGAGATTAGTGTCAGACTTGGGAAGGAGGACTGGGAGAGGAGGGAAAGGGACGGGTGAGTGTGGAGAGACCCATACTTTCTTAATTTCCCCTCTGTTTCTTGTTGCTGCCAGACAAGCTGAACGCCGGCCCCATCTGCCTGTCAAGCTGCATTAAGAAAGGAAGCATGCTGCGTTTAAGAGTGAAGTTGCCTCTGATTGTTTCTGGAATGTTTTGGTCTTTTATTTAGAGGCAACAAGGTTGGCAATTCATGCTCTTGATTGCACGGATTAGTCATTCCCGTACGCTGATAGGCCGAGGTGACGTTACAACACTTCAAACCGCTAATGATTTCGAGACTTCACCTCTGCACTGCATACTAATAGGCTGTAAAAGCACGAGTCGAAACATATGTGCATGTTTGGAGCAGTGGATGAAGTGTAGCAGCTTGAATGCACAGCAAGTGGACATCTGGGCGAATTACAGCGAGACCTTTGAGCTGCGTGTCAGATCGCGATGCCGTTTTGCATTGTCCAGCAGCCTGTAAGAGGAGTAAATGTTCCCTCACTATTGGAATGATCAAAGTGACAACAGAGAGGGGACATCATGCATCAGAATGGAGTCGAACAAGCAAACAGAACGAAAGAAAAGTTGAACTTGGGGCAGGAAGAGGGAATGGGGTGGGCAAGGGCGCAATCATAAGCAGTATACATGACAATATACAGTACACAAGTATTTGCGACGGCAACTGCAGACTGTCAGTTTTCCATATATTAAGCCTGGACAGGTAAGCGAGTATCTTTTCTCTGCAAGTATATAGTCCTATCAGGAGGATTGTATAGCGCTTGATCGTACACTAGACCAGTGCATGTCCTCCATACGGTTCTAATTCCTGAAAAAAATATTGCTTAGGCGCTTTAAAGTGAAGAAAAAAAACAACAACAAAATAAGACGTACAATTTCGGACAGGACGGTAGTTCCTTTTTAAAGACTCGATGGGAGTTCGTTTTTCATTCTTGTCTAGTTTTCATACATCACAGAAACCAATGAAGCAAAAACAAGACCCCTTACTGAAGCTATGCAGTGAAAAAGGACGTTTCGTTGTTAAAGAGGTATCATTCTTAAAACGGAAAAAAAAAAAAACGTAAGAGCAGTGTGGACCGATAGGCCATTGGTGCATGCGTTTAGAGCAGTCTTTTCCGCTACTACTTTTACAGCATTTTCATCAAGCGCTCTGCTGGTGGTGTATATAGAGATGATTGCTTACACAAATCTCCCTTTTTTCTCATTTTTGATGGATCATTAACACAATCACTGGAAAAACAGCAAATGGATTAGGTTGAACTCTTCAGCCTCTGCCTCTTAATATGTGGCCGTGACCTCAAAAATGACTTCTTCAGATGACTACCTGAAGCATTTACAGCACCAGGCCACTACGGAGAAACACTCTCAGGTGTATATCTAGGAAAGCTTCTGAAATTGGCAAATCTCCAATTTGTGTGTCTAATCCATAAAGCTTCTTAGTAAGGAACAAGTTGCTCCGAGTAGTTTTTTGTTTGACGTCAAGAATACGCTGAGCCCACACAGGGTCACCGTCTCCACTGAGGTCTTCATTTATTTTGAGTAACATGATTCATTTAGTTAAGTGTGGCCCCTTCATTGCAAACAGCTTCACAGAGGCAGCGACTGGAGTACAGGAGAAGCTCTCAAGCAGTGGTAAGAACGGGATAGGGAACATGCGGACAAATGGAGACGGCATAAAGTGGGCAAAATCAAGTGGAGTGTGGAGAGAAAAACAAAGCACAACAAGAGCATACTCTGATTATTTGTAACCCACACTGCTTTCTAACAGCTTCTGTCGGATGTGAGGATCAGCAGCTATGGATTTGTGAAGACTTTGGAAAGCGTTTGTGCACACACAGGGGGTGGGACAGAGTTCATGGGAGCTCTCCACTGCTCTGCGGGCTGGATTTTTGCAGACGGGGCTCTCCAATAGCGAGGGAGGAAGAGAGTATGGATAGAGGCAGAGGAATAGAGAGAGGTGGGTTACAGCAGGCGACAATTTTGGACCAAGACGAGAGGGACAGTTTAGGAGCGGTGGAGGGTGGCGGGGCTCCCCGGTCAGAGGGCTTCCTGGTTGGCCGTCAGGTACTCCTCCGCTCGCTTGTGAGCTTCCAGGGCTTTTATAGTATACACGTCCTGCGGCAGCTCAGACTTTCGCCTCATCAAAACCTTCTCTTTCTTGATTTCTTTCAACCCCTGGAAAGAAAACGGTTATATTACTAGACTATAGCCCAAAGTGTACTACAGTTTTGACATTAACACTTAGCATGTGTGTTCGGCCAGGTTTTGTTTTTACACAGTGTTAGTTATTAAAGCAGCAGGTTGATTTTTTCCTTTATTAGGTCCAGAAAAGCATGCATTGCATTAGGTAGCCTACACCAAATTTTAAGAAATGAGTTTGGCACCTATGCTGTAAAACAAACTTCAATGTTGACCCATAAATCCACTGTTAAAGGGATACTCCACCCCAAAATGAAAATTTGGTCAATCAATTACCCCCATGTTGTTCCAAACCCGTAAAAGCTTCGTTCATCTTTGGAACACAAAACTTTTACGGGTTTGAAACGACATGGGGGTAAGTGATTGACCAAATTTTTATTTTGGGGTGGAGTATCCCTTTAAGTGTTTGATTGTACCTGTGTGGCTTCTGATTCCACAGTCTTCTTCAGCAGCTGGATGTCCTCGACTGTTGGGGTCTCTGTCTCCATTGAGTACAGGGGCATCCCTCCTTCATTATACATCATATACTGCACATACACAAACATGTCCTCAGTTCACACCTAAACATACATCTGTCACAATGTTTGGTTTATAACAACTTGCTGCATTGGTACAGAATTCAAATGATGGGTTTTATGAAGGCCTTGAATATGACTCATCCAAAAAGAAATCAGTGTTACTGTTTCGAGTCTTTTGTCTTTAACTTAAGTATTACATAATGTTGATCCAGATTATTCATTATGAATACCTTTTTTGTTTGCATCCATAACATCACAAATATATATAATGAGAAAAAAATAACGATCATAAAGCACCTTTCAAAGTATCTAATTTTCTGAATTATGCAAAAATAGACATAACTGTATGGTTATTAAAATATAAACCATTTATGTTGAGTTTACCAGCAAAACTGTGATATTGAATTACTCGTGTAGGATTTTGTTCATACCGCCCACCCTACTCCTAAACAGAACTTGGTAGGAAAGAAGAAAGTAACCCAAAGAGTAAGATGAATACATAACTATTATGTTTAGATAGATAAATGACTCACCTCCTCTTGAGCCAGACCGGGCCGCAGCTGAATCTTTGTACTCTGTGAAAATCCAAAACGTATAGTTGACAAACACGCATTCACAGGATCCCTCATCACATCTGATTTAACTCTGGCCTCTTTTTGTGTTTGCCCTCGAGAGCACACTGGTGACTCAAGAGAGATGAGCTGTGGTTATTACACTCGTCAGGAGTACTTTGGAGTTAATTCATTCTAATTACATGAAAAAAAAGGAAAAAAAGGAGAAAGACAGAAAACAAGTTCCCCCTTCTATTTCTCAGTAATTAAGGGAACCAGGCTGTTTTAGCTACACACAATGCTTTGCAAATAAAGGTAAATATATATATACCACTAGCAATATTTAAGCTTGTGCAACATTAATTTCTTTACTGATTTTAATTAATATCCATACACATGTATGACTTCAGTGAGTTTGACTGTGTCTTATTTGTTTGTCTTTATATGTACACAACTGTTTAAAATTTTGCGGTCATTAAGATTTTTTAAAATGTTTTTGAAAGGAGTCTCTTCTGCTCACCAAGTGTGCATTTGTTTGTCAAAAATACAGAAAAACATTAATACTGTGAAATATTATTACAATTTAAATTACGTTTTTTTTTTTATTCGAATATATATTTTAAAAAGGAATTTATTCCTGTGATGCATCACTCCAATTTTCAGTATCGCATATTATAATATGCTAAAGTAACATCATCAGTGCAGAAAACAATACATTTTTGTGAAAACGGTGATAGTTTTTCATTTAATGAATAGAAAGTTCAAAATAACAGCAATTATTTGAAACAGTGAAACTCTGTAACATTACAAAGTCTTTACTCTCACTTTGATTTATTCAATCGAATAAAAAAATAATAAAAAAATAAAATAAAATTTTGAACTTTTGATTGCTTTATTGCTTTGATTGTTTGAACTTTAGTGGGAGGGTGTTTACCTGAGGGTTCTGTTTTGCTAGCGCCTCGATTTTATGCCACATTTCTTCCCGCTCCTTTAGCTTGTACTTCTCTCTGAGAAGATCAGTAACACAACGACGAGTTTAGGATACATTTGAGAAGACCACTCATAAGTACTTGCTTAGAAAATGTTTATAGAAATTTGACCAAAACAAAGACAACTGCTTATTTAGACATTCTCTCTATGTGAAATAAATGACAACTGCTGACAAGTACCATGTGAGAGCAACACAAACTCCCTCCCCCCCATATTCTCTCTGTTCCCCCTCGTTCACTTACTTCTGCTTCTCAGCCTTGTACTGCTGAGTGCAGTCATCAAACAGCTTCTGGTTCATCTCCATAAAGAGCTTCAGAGCGTTGTAGATAAGCCCATGGATTGTCCTGCAGGACGAAACACAGCTCTATTAGTCCAGACATTTGAACAGAAAGCTCCTCTCTTCTGCTGTTTTGAATAAGATCTGTCTCAATGTAAAATCAGGCTGTGACAGTTCCAGAAGTCTGGTTTGTGGCTGTACTTGTTCCAGTGGCTCTTGGAGTTCTTGTAGAGAGCGGGAAACATGATGGGGAGGATCTTGGCGGCATTGTCACTGATCAGGCTCATGATGTACTCATTGTTCCAGTAATACAATGCTCTTTCAGCAACCTAGAACACACATGACCATTCAATTCAGTTGAAGTCAAAAGTTAGTATCGTATCGTATCGTATCGTATCATATCATATCATATCATATCATATCATATCATATCATATATCATATCATATCATATCATATATCATATCATATCATATCATATCATATCATATCATATCGTCCAGATATTTAGGCAAAATAAGAAAAATGTACACATTTTCATTCTGTTCAAAAGTGGCTTTTTTTTTTGTCCTCAGTGTGAAAAGATGAATCTCAGAATAATACAGTCACTGTTGGAAAGGGTTCAAATAGCTCAAAAAAAGCTAAAAAAAAAAAAAAAGAAAATTGTGGGACCTGAGGGATTTTTTTTTTGTGAAGAAGGGAGTTTAGTTTTTCTGTTGGGGAAAAAATGTGGTCTTGTGAATATATATCTCTTAACAAAACACACAGCTGTGGATCATTCAGGTAACAACACAGTATTAAGAATCAAGGGGATGTAAACTTTTGAACGGGGTAATTTTTATAAATTCAATTATTATTCTCTCTATCTTTTATGTGACATATCTTATTCAGGTCAGTACTAAAATAACGATAACATGCATTTTGTACGATCCCTCTTATTTTGGTAAAATAATTAATATTTTGCAGATTCTGCAAGATGTATGTAAACTTTTGACTTCATTGTAACGAATGTATCTGCTAGTATTAAAAAGCTTGTCTTTTAATCTATCAACGGTAAGATAACAAGTCTCTCAATGTTAAAGGAGTTTGAAAAGTACTATCGTGCTGTAATACCTGGAAGTGCGGACTTGATACACACTTGGCCAGCTGTCTAAAGAGAGGCTCCATGACTTTAACAAATTCTGAGGGCTCAATGACATCCAAGATTTCCTCCAGCTCATTCAGAAACATCACCTCCTTAGGACTGTGGGTCTTGGGCCAGAACTTTAGCAGGCCCATAATCACCTGATGCAGAAGGCGACAAAAAGCTGTGAGAAAGCCATCTTTACTCTCTCAAGTTTACCATGAAAAGAGAATTCAAACACAAAAGCTTGAAAGAAAATGTATTAATAGTGACAGGAAACAGCAAGGCTGTGAATCTTACAGGTTCAGTGAGGCTGCTGTCCTTTTCCAAAAACTGCACCACACAGTAGGCCAGCTGAAAGCACAGGAAATTACTTTTTTCCAAAAAGACATTACAGAGAACATAATATGATGACTAACACTGAACCACTGCTATTAATACAGTCTATTAATACATAGTGCATAACGTCATAACCTATAAGACTTAATCATAAAGTACAGACTATGGATATAGAGGAAGGGGTGGGCGATATGCCAGAAAAAATTTATTCTTTCTAATGCAGTTATGCAAACTTCATGGGCGTTTTGACCACACTGAAATATCACTGTCAATGAGAAAATGTGAAAGAGCTTGTTAGAATAAAAGTGGATCTTCGTGGTCTGAAACTGAGCCATAACTGGTTACTAGGGCTGTGCGATTTGGGGAAAATATCTAATAGCGATTTTTTTGACAGATATTGCGATTTGATTTGCGATTTTAATTTTGCAAAGTCAAGCTTCCCCTTAATATTGTCAATAGTGTGCAGCACAATATATGAGTATCGTTACCCTGCTGAAAAAAACAATAGAAACCATCACAGAAATTCTTATGGTTTCCATTAAAACAATTTCAAAATTCCTTTTTGTAGTGTGTTTTGGGCATTATTCCAATAGGAATTACTGTTGTGTTTCCCATCTGCCAGATTACATCCCACCAATAGAATCCATCAAATACCAGTAGACACCATTATAGTTTACATTAAACACCATTATAGTTTACATGAAAGCCAATATAATTCCCATTATAACCCTTAAATCCATTAAATTTTCTATTGTGTTTTGGGAGGGGTTCTATTGTTGTTTTGCAGGGAATATTTGAATGTATAACTACTTTTACAGAATTTACTTAATTATTGAATATCACAGGAAAGATTAGTTTATTTTGTGTAAATAAAGAACTGTGTTACTTTAGTCAATTATTTATGTATTACATAGGTTACATAGGCTGATACATAGCGAACATGCAATATAAACTTCAAATTACAATCTGTTGGAGAGATAAAATGTGCAAGATAATGTTGATGTACTTATAAAAACATCTAAGAATATATTTTATTCTCCAGTACTGAAAGCAGAGCCGATAATGGAGCTCTTGATATGTGTTGTGACAGCTCTTGCAAATTAACGTTACCTTTTTTGTTTGGTGTCTGTCATTTCGAAGCCGAAGTAATCTCATATTACATAAGTTTTTCTTTAGTAATTATTTGCCTTACTATCGATCTGACCCTGTAGATGTCATAATCACACACACACACACACACACACACACACACACACACACACACACACACACACACACACACACACACACACACACACACACACACACACACACACTCCCACTTTCCTTTTTTTTAATGGTGGCCGTTTAAGCAGTTGGTTAGTGCAGAGCTGATTGCGATTCGATTTCACTTAATCGCACAGCCCTACTAGTTACAACTGCTAATGCTTTAGAACTTAACTTTTGACACTTTAAAACATGAAGAGAGAGATGATTGAACATATTACCTCAAATCAAATAAAATATGGACTAACCATTCCTGAAGAGCCAAAGAGGTCACATATGGTGTAGCTTTAAAGGGGTCATATGATGAAATTTCAAGTTTACCTTTCTCTTTGGAGTGTTACAAGCTGTTTGTGAATAGATAAGAACCCTAAAGTTGCAAAGTCTGAAGTCTCAAACCCAAAGAGATATTCTTTATAAAAGTTAAGGACTGTTTCCTGAAACTGGGAAGGCTGTGCACAAAGGTTGTTTCTATAAAGTGGGGCAATTCCAACTTTGCAAGGACAGTCTGGTGCTTCTGACTCACAGCCTGTAAGTATGTTTTCATATTTAAAGGATTTGTCAATGAGGATTCAAATGCAAGTTTTGAGAAATAGAGTAGCACTTGTTGTATGTCGTTTCTCCGATCACAAATGCAGACATGGTTTTAGGTTTACGCAGTGCGATGCAACGCAACGCGTAAAAAGACAGTTTAAGTCATTATTATCCGTAATTATGTCCTCACTGGATGCAACAAATGCCTCGTTTGTAAAGGGTTTTATTGGTTTTGTCTCGTCTTGCCGGGACACGGCATCACAGCATGTTATGGGGTATAACATTTCCGTCACACATTTCCGGTATCAGCCAATCACAATGCACAGGATAGCTGGCCAATCAGAGCACACCTTGCTTTTCAGAACGATGAGCTTTGTAAAATCAGCACTTTTCAGAAAGGCGGGTCATAGAGGAGCAGCAACAATGTACAGTATTTGAAAAATAATGTGTTTTTTTAACCTAACCCGCAAAAACACATTGCATTAAACCAAATACACAAAATAATGTTCTTTTTAGCAGCATCATATGACCCCTTTAAAATAAGAGAGGGTCAAATTTTTTGGTTCCGATTTTCTTTTTTAAATGCGAGAAAATAAAATTGTATTTTTATCACAAAATCAAACGTTCTCTTCAGCTGCAGTCATGCTAATATTCAGCATAATGTGTAATGTATATACACAAAAACAGCCCCAAAAGAAGCTAAATAGAGAAGCGTAACGATAATAACAGTGAAACGTCCCAGTGGTGTTGTACTCAATGGTTAGCTCTTTTGGAACACCACTCAGCCAATTACATTTCAGAACTAACTGTGGTTTAATGCAATTATTTAACGTTCTGAGAATACTGTGGCTTCCACAGCTCATAATCACAAACCCCTACAAAAAGCAATCATTTCTACATTAGAGTCCCCAACAAAAGAGTGTTCTCCTTAAGCGTACCTGTGGGTGATAGACGCTGAGAGACTTGACTTTGTGTAAAGGCAGTAGCACTCTGATGAGGAACATTTTGTGCTCCTCTTTCAGTGGCAGGGCAAAGCCATTAATTATGCTGTGGGAAGAATGAGAGAACAGTCAGCAATAAGAGAAAGACCTCCTCTCAGGTTTGTCATGGCAACACTGATAGTGGTCACACACTCACCTTCCTAAGATTTCTAAAAGCTCTGCAATCCCATTGTGATGCTCCGTCTCGTATATAAACCTACAGTGCAAGATCAAGGACATTGACTCAATGGATGAATTCTGGAGGAGCTACCCGTCTCACCTTTTCTCACAAATGCCAACTTTTCTCAACTTGCTTCTAAGAGCTCAGTTTCTGTCTACCATAACAGAGTTTATGAATGAGAACATTTTCAGAACAAAAAGCAGAGGTGGATTAGTTGCCTGTAGAATATATTGTTGATCTGCCGGCGAATGTAGGCTCTCAGCCCGAGGAACTTTCCGTAGATGCGATGCAGGATGGTTTTCAGGAAGTCTCGCTCTCGGGGGTCTTCACTGTCAAAAAGCTCCAGAAGCTGAAAAGGAATAAGATGACCTGAAGTCATTAGCATAATCTATGTTTACATGCATCCAAATTATGTGTTACTAATCTGATAGATGGCTCAATCGGACTTAAAACCTTAAAGTAAACATTTCAATCGATCTGACTGAGCTCGAGTTGAACAAAATTTTGTTTTGGTTAAAAAGGTTGGTGTTGAACCGAAAAAAAAAAAAAAAATCAGAAAACGCTAACCATTTTCTCAGTCAGTTTCAAAAATACCTTGCCCACATGAGTAATGCCATGATGCATATTTTTTATGCAAGTTTTACGTCATAAAGAGCATGTGTATGTTTACTGATGTCTCATGTCTTATGAACTTCTCAGTAGATGAGATTAAATATTTGCTAAAAACCTCTTCTGACAAATGTCAGCTGTCTTTTTAGGGCCTGGTCACTCCACACGTTTTCTTTTCTCTGCTCAGACAGCTTTCCAATCGTGAAAAGAGCAGGTGTTAATGCCCTCCGAAATGCTTTCTTATTCAGAGGGTATTCATTTTGCTCACTGCTATTGTGATATTTGATCTTGCGCTTAGCTGAAGATAAAACGCAGCTTATTTCTTTTACTTTCATTGATGTGAACTCAGTTCAATTTGCATATAGTGCATAAAGAATTGAAGATCAGATTTACACTTGTTTTGGAGGAGACACATTTATGTGGCCAAATGTAAATGGCAGCATTTTAACACATCAGATAGTTATCCAATCAGTAAAAACACATTCATTGACCAGGCACTTAGATGTGGCAAAAACAATAACTATACTCAAGTTAGCTCCGGTGACATTATCAAAGTGGGCTTCTCCGGCTCTGAATGAATGACTGGTTACTGAAGATTACTGAACACGTTTAATGCATATGTAAACAAATATGAGAATCAGATTGTAATGTTGAGGGCTCAAATAAATAGAAATTTCAGAATCTGAAATTGGACTGGATTCATTCTAAAACGAATTGCATGTAAACATACCTAATGAGTTGTACTCTTAAAATGCTTCTAGGTCCTGCTCTCTAGATATCAGTGTCACCATCAGTCCATGGGGGGTATAAAACTGATCCACCAATAATTCAAAGTGATGGTGAAATGGTGATTATACGCTTGCTTTAAACTTGACCTATAGTATTCTACACAGGCAGGTGCTGATCTCTGCACTGCTACACGCTTGTAAAACCTGTAAGAGCAGCTGGGCTCTCGGACACTCACAGCAGAGGCAGTGTGTATCTTCCTCTGATAGTGTGCCGGTGAGGACAAACTGTGATGCAGCTATAGGTCAGAAGAAAGGACACTCACCGACATTACAAACTTTTGGTCGATGTATTTTTTGGCAATGTTTGGCTGGAAGTCAGGTGACTCCAGGAATCTCAAGAAGAATTCATACACCAGCTGAGGAAAGAAGAAAAAGGGGGTGAGGAGGAGAGATGGTAATAAAGCTCAACACTAATACATGATTAATGAAACCGTCTGGTCCTCTCTGACACCAAAACAATAAATGCTGTCAGTACCTGAACAAATGGGCTTTGTAATTATTTGAGACAGACACTTTGTTCCAAAACCTAGTGAACTGCTTCGCTGCAACCTCACTGGCAGGGAACCTCAGAAGTGACTGGACTGCAAACGCACTACATAAGCAGCAAAACTGTGACCTACACAAATAGTGCTTTTTATGACTATGACTTTAGCATAGTGCTAAAGCTAACAACAAATATAGAAAAGTCCAATCTGAATTTGATTGAAAAAACTATTTTTGCTCTCCAAAATACAGTATTGAAAGATATTTTTATAATGAATATTTGGATTTATTTTCCCCTGAGATAAGTGCAATGCATGTGATTCACCACAAAGGACATATATGATGCTACCTCGCATTTGGCCAAATTATTTTTATTATTATTTTATTATTATTTTTAGTTTCGTTTGCTGTTTGAGGTTTCTCAAATGCAACAGACCGTATCTCAGCTCGGACCGCAACACAAACAAACTTGTCCGAACTCAGAACAGCTTTATTTGGGAGCCAAAGTTGATTTCGCGACACCGTTACTGCACAGATGCAACAGTGCTGCGAGATCCAGTGATAAGCTTTGAATTCGCCACACAATGATAAGGTTGCTGTGAGATTTACTGAGAAGCATTCAAATTCTTCACAGAAATCTCTGTCATGAACAGCGCTGACATGCGTCAGGAAACCATGGTGTTGTGGTAGAAATAGTCGAATGTTGTACATAATTCATTTCAGGTTTGTACGACCTTTGAGAGAGAAATTCAAGCACTTTTCATAACTTTCAACCATTTCACACAACTGTTTCCAGCACTTTAAAGCTCTAAAATGATCCAGTTTGAATGTTATTTTTAATGGGATGATCAAAATATACTTTGTGGTAAACAAACACTTACTGTATGTAAAATTGAAAAAAATACATCAAATCACAATTATAACCAGTAGATAGCAGCAGAGGAGCACTTATTGGCTTATTAGTCATTCATTTATGCTTTTTCTCTATATTTTGAAATTATAAAATCACTATTATAAAATATCAAATCATCAAGAAATCAGATTTTGTCAGAATTTTACACTTTTTTGTGTAACTTTTCTTCAATTTGCTACTAAATCACACACAATCACTGAACGTGGTCAGTTCCATATGCTAAAAGAATAATGGTACATTTAATTAGAGTGGAATATACACATTTCCTGTATATAAAAAGTGGATTTTGCACCTGTTACTCTTGTTAATAAAAGTACATTTTGTATGAATCTTAACTCAAGCTTAGTGCATTACTGTCAAATATAAACAATAAACAAGAATTGAAAATGAAATGTTATTAATAACTGCACTTATTAAAGTAAAACAATAGTAATTTTATGATTAAATGATCTTTATTTTGAATACCCCCACACACCACCCTCAGCGCTACCATATCCGCTCCTGGCGCCACCATCTGTAGAACTTAGTGGCGCTGGTGCCACTGCTCTCAAATGTTAGTCTGGAGCCCTGAAGTGATATAGTTTTGCATCTTCATTGCTTCAAATCAGTAAAAGCCTTGAGTTTTCACAACACAATACAAACAGGCATATGAAAGGGAAAATGCCAAGAACGACCAGCAACATTCACTGAGGGTATACATTGAATATTTTGATAAATATGACATAGTCCTGTTGATCATATAAAGCTGCACACACCTGCAGGTGAGGCCAAGCTGCCTCTAGAGTAGGTTCGTCCTCCTCTGGGTCAAACTCTGCTCCCGTGGGGTTGGAAGAGGGCGGCAGAGTCCTGAACAAGTTTACAGAAAACTGGAAAGAAATACACATTATCTGTCATTATGTGAACAGTGAAACTACCTATTCTAAGAATATATTAAAAGTATTGTAATAGTACTGTAATATTATAATATATCTGGTATATCATAAAGAAATATGCATAGAGACCTTAGAGAAAAGAACAAAATCACAGGTATTAAAAACTAAGTCTTTAATATATTTTTTGTATCAGGATATCAAGTAATATTAGCACCGAGTGAGTAGTAGTATTATTTTGTGGATGTGTCTTTACTACAGAGGCTTTTCTGTTGTATTAATAATTTCAAGCGGACACAAAATTATTACTGCTACACTGAAACATTGTTACACAAATTATATTTTTAACTTGGGATGCACCGAATTTTCGGCCGCCGACAAAAATTATATATACACACTCATGTACCGCTCATACTCACTGGAACAGCAAAGTCCGCTCAAATAACGCACTGACAGGATATTTCTTTGTAGTATATTTGTTCCTGTCTGCAATAGCACTACTTTGCTGTAACATGCCAACGCTGGTAAAATGACGCTACTCTCTCGTGACGCTGTACTCACATGATCCAATAATAAAAGCTTTGTGGGGAAGTCGTGGCCTAGTGGTTAGAGAGTTTGTCTCCTAACCCTAAGGTTGTGAGTTCGAGTCACGGGCCGGCAATACCACGACTGAGATGCCCTTGAGCAAGGCACTGAACCCCCAACTGCTCCCCGGGCGCGCAGCATAAATGATACCCACTGCTCAGGGTGTGTGTTCACGGTGTGTGTGTGTGCACTTCGGATGGGTTAAATGCAGAGCAGGAATTCTGAGTATGGGTCACCATACTTGGCTGTATGTCACGTCACCCAATACATTATTTGGATAATTAGTTTAAAAAAAATTATATCTGATTCTATTGCACTGAATAAAAATAATACACTGATATTTAATATTAAGGTATAAAAATAAGGTAAGGTTTTATTATTTGGTTTTATTTGATGTAGCCTATTAACTAACATGAACAATACATTTATTACAGTATTTATTCATCTTTCCAAATGCATTTTCGGTTTGGGTTTTCAGCCAAGTGCATCCAGAATGTTCGGTTTTTACTGCTTCACTTTCACTCAGAAAAAGGAAGATAGCTAAAATGTTTACTTTAAAATTGTGTCTTCAATAAGCATTACAAATCATTCTAAAATCCACCAAACTTATCATGAGAGGCACTTGCTGTTGCTTTTGCTAGGTAGAGATGTGTCAGATGCACTTCTTTTGCCATCAGATGTCTTTTTGGCCTTTTAGGATGGGTCAAATGAGTTCATCTTTGAATTCCCATGTTGCATTTCTTTTTGATGCGTACTGTTACGTTCTATGTGAACGGCACCAAAAAATAAAATCTGCCAATGCTAAATCTGAGCCATGAGCAGGAGAATATACAAGTGTGCATCAGGGTATTGCGGTTTGGACAATATTGTGGTACCGCCAGTATTTTGAGGCCTGCTATACTACTTTAAAATTGATACTTAATGCTACCCTACCATACTCTTATTGGACAACATGTTTAATACACTGTAGTAGCAGTAGTTAAAACTATACATTTAATGAGAATGCATTTGTTATTTTTTAATATACATCTCTGGAAACATCTGTGACCTTCATTTTAATGTTTGCAAACTGAAAATTCGGCTCTAAAAACCTCACTTCATGCAGTTATGAACAAACTTCGTGGAAATACAACACTGAAATGTCATCCTTCTTTAGCTCTCATTATGAATCCTAGGCATTAAATATGTATGACCTAAAACATCAACTCCCTCTGAAATGACAAGTGGTAAGATACTGCTTATTACTCGTGTCCCAAAATGGCTGAGAGGAAGGACAGGAGTGTTACTACTGCAGAGGGGCGGCACTGCTCTCTCTGTCAAGATGACGCAATGTTTCGACCACAGCCTCAGACTAGAGTCGACTCAGACCTCCAGACAGGAGAGGGAGGGGCAAGACAATCTCTCTCACACCTCACTCTGAGACGGGAGAACGGGACATGAGGGTCTAATGCATGAGAGTGAGGCGACAAAGAGTATCTGAAAGTAAGAGATTTATGATTGCGATTGTCTTTCAATACAGGTGCAAGATTTATGACTAGGAATAGGACATGAATGAATTAGGTGGAGATTCTTTGTGAAAAGTTCTCCTGTGCATACAAATACAAATAATCTGAGATATATATATCTAACAGAGGTATATACACATATATATATACACACACACACAAATACATACACATATTAAATAGCTGCAAAATATAATTTAGTTTTTTTTTTTTTTTTTAGCTATAGTTATATCACTGAGCACTTTTTGGGACCCAGCAGATCTCTTCTTCAAATTATGAACGCCTGAAAGGAAACGCAGGTGTCTAGGCCTTGATTTATGACGGCTAATTACCCATAATTCCCTGGTGTACATTTACACTTGAGCAGATTTTATCCTGGGTCTGGCTAGTAATCACCTCTGCATCGGTCAGGCAAAAGCTATTAGCGTCAATTGGTCGCAGAGCTTGTGTTATGATGAACAGGGGTGTGTACTCGCCACATGTTTTGTCCTATTAACAATTAACCAACGTGGGTCAAATGGAAAGAAATAGTGGAAGCTAATGTTTGACATACATGTGTACTGCATACAGACCTACAACTGCTCAAAAGATGTGTGCGTAGTACAGGAACCACATGAACTCCGTCAGGCACTCAAACAGACAAGATTAATTCTTGTGATTAAATCCGCAGGTGTCAAAGGAAAAATTATGAAATGTTTTTTTTTTTAAGAGTTTGCAGTTTTTATGTGTATTATATCCCGTGAGTTCTTGTGACTCACGTGAAAGGTGAGTCACTCGATGCAGTGCAGCTGAGGCATGCCCTAGTGTGTTCACAACTGAGGGATCTCAAGATGGTACGAGAGGATTAATGTTGCCATGGAAACTGAATTAAAGGGGCAATTTTCCATAAAAAAAAAAAAGATTACTACATTTGAGAAAACTGCCAAGTGATTTTTGAAATGTGGTGTTTTATTTAGAATCGGGGCTGACCACTGAAGAGCGATAGGGTGGTGTGAACTAAGCCACACACTGCTATATGCACGAGCACCATGTATGAAAAGCAATGAGGATGTGTCAATGTTTGTGCATCCTCACCATGATGACAGCTTCAGGGTAGATGGACTCTGTGACCACGTCACGGTTGTGTGTGATGTACTCCACCATTTCATTGAGGCCGGCTCGCTTCACCTCTTTGTACTTGAGATCACTCAGTGGATCAGTCACAAAGTCGAAAAGCACACAGCACTGCCGCAGTTTCTGGACAAACAGCTCTTCTCGATCCACGGGTGGGGCATCTAGAAGGGGAGACACAATAAACGAAACAGCCTGAGTGACACCTGTCAGACAGGAGATGGGCGGCAGGCAAAACAGTCAATCAAACCAACCTGCAAACCTCCCAGGAAAGATTTCCAGTGCTCTTACTGAGCTATTTCACACCAATGCATTGTTTAAACAGAGCTCCTGTTTAGGAGGCTCTTTGGTCCACCACAGTTTCATTTACACCTTCCTCTCACCTTGACCGTGAAACTCATATGTCTGTCTGTGTGTTGTGAACTGTGTGTCCCTGCATGAGCTTGTGGAAAATAACACTGTTCTGCCAAGGCAATACACTGCTGCAATTATAAACAGGCCATAATGGCTGGACTCGAATAAGGTGGCCAAGTACTAGAGATGGGCAATACAGCCTACTGAATATTCATGATACAATCATAATGCTTTTGCTGACTATATTTGCTACCATTTAAAAGTTTTGAAGTGGTAAGGTTTTTTTATGTTCCTGAAAGAAATATCTAATGCTCATCTGCATTAATTGGATGAACAGTTGAAATTTTAATTTTGTGAAATGTTACAATTTAAAATAACTTTTATATTTTAATATAACAGCAAAGGTGAATTTTCAGCATCATTACTCCAGTCTTCAGTGTCTCATGATCCTTCAGAAATCATTCTAATATGCTGATTTGCTGCTCAAGAAACATTATCATCAACTATGTAAAAGTCCTTACTGTTACTTTTGATGCATTTAATGTGTCCTTGCTGAAAAGCATCAATTATAGAAACTTTGTGAATATTAATTTCTGACACGTTTAAAAAAAAAAAAAAAATGTTTTCTCAAAATTGTATGCAGGTATATAAGGAAATATTTGCTTATTTTATTACTATGTATTATTATTTTGGTTCACATAAATAAAGATGTTTACATTTAACTGTTCACTAAGGGAAAAATACTGTTGAAAACAAGTGTCTTGCTTACTTTTAAATGTGTTTAGCATTTTGTTGATTGCTATTGTGTTTTTTTCAAGCTATTACAGAGAAAATATACAAAAAGAAAAAAGGCTGAAAAATAGAGATAAAATTGTTTCACCTCTATTGCCAAGTCATACTAGGTTCTAAATGTATGTTTTACTATTAGAGTAAGGAAAAAACATTTATTCAGCAAATGTTATGTAACTTGCACATGCATCAGGCTAACTCATAAACTCCAACAAGTGGTCCTGAAATATTTGAATCAGTAAACTAGCTGTAATTTCAGAAAAGGTATTAAGTCTGACAGTGGTTTCTGTTAAACAGAGCCTGTCTATGGAGATGGACAGCACAGCGTAACGAGGAAAGGATGGGGGATTGACCCACTTTTGAGCAGGGCTGGGGACAGAATGAAAACGCAGGACTAAAATCTGGGGCACAGACGACAGCTTCAATGAATCTATATTAAACAGGATCCACAGAGAGCTGCACTGCAGCAGCTCCATCAGAACACTCACATGTCACCAAACACAAAGGGCACAATGACTGAAAGATCAATGTAAATGCAGCAGCCACCTCAAACAAATAACTCCTATTGCCAGATGTTTTCATTATTGATTTCTTTGAGAGATGGTGGCCTGTGTGCAAGAATGAAACACGTGTCATTTTTTAAACCCTGCTGACTCATGTGAATTCTTTCCACAATGCTTTAAGCTGGAGGAGGATTGCAGGATTTCCAGAATAGCTGCAGGCCATGAACCTCAACATCCTGCACCAGGCCTGCAGTCTGACGTAGGAGTGTGTGATTCGAGATCTTATGCAATGCCAGAGGAGAAGCTCTGAGGGTGATGAGGAGGAGGACAGTAATGGAGGTAGAGGATGGCCTGCAGCCAGCAGGTTTTCTGCTGATGAATGCACAGGATGGCTTTATAATATTGATTTAATAAAATCAAATATGCACTAAAGCATGAAAAAAAAAAAAAAACAAAATAGTAGTCAGAAAAATATTATTGTTGTGGGTGTGCACATATGGGGATATGTGGGGGATATAAATATATATTATTTTATTTGACTTAATAGAATAGATTTAATAGAATATTAGAATGAATTCTGAAGGATCATGTGACACAGATGATGCTAAAAATTTAGCTTTGCCATCAAAGGAATAAATAGAATTTTAAAACATCAAAATAAAAATCTGTTACTTTAATTTGTAATAATATATTTATTTATTTATTTATTTGACTAAATAAATGTAACCTTGGTGAGCATAACAGACTTCTTTTAAAATCTCACTGACTCCAAACTTTTAAATGGTAGAGCGATCTCCACTAGCAGCGCCAAACCTGCTCCAGGACTCACTGTGATCTAAGATGACTCTCTTCAGGGTTGTCTTTAGGTTAAGTAATGCAAATTACTAATAGCTAAGCATTTGCAGGGAGACATCTCCGTGCCATTAAGATAATTGCAAGATAAACTGTTATTACTGTTATCAGAGGGAACACGTATCTCTGGTGAGCTCTTAAATTGGATTTGTCACAGATCTTTGCTGTGACGAGTGACACCTGTGAGACTGAGAGTGAGCATGTGCACACAAACCATTTCTACCGATGCATGAGCAGACTGCCAGCACTCACGTTATGTCAAGAATACTCAGATTTGTATCCAGTCACTATTTCTTTTGGCAAACAGCTTAGCGAATCTGCAGTAGTGTAGAGATCGTTTCCACAGTCTATTGCTGCGCAGCAAGTGCTAAATTAAAGTAACAGCGCATTGTTTTCAGTAAATATGAACATGGATTGACACGAAAATGTAGTAATTACACTATACATGCATATAATTAATTAAAGTCTACGGTGTTTCACAGTCAACACATGTGGCTTTTTGGCTAGGTTTAAAGGGAAAGAACACTTTTAGATAAACAAGGCAATAAGATGGCACTCGTGGAGGAAGAAAAGTTATTTTTGAACGGCAGGATTGCATGTAATAAAGATTTAAAAAAGGAAAGGCAGTAGAGCTGACTATTTCTGTCAAAGGTAAGTTTGTGATAACGTAAGAAAAGTAGCTTAAATGTTTTGCCACTTGCTTAAGCAAATTAATATATATATAAATCTAGAAGTAAATGCAAAAGTAAAAGCACTGAATAATGTGTTGCTTATATTTATTGTGTTTAAACATAAAGATTGTAAAAATGTACTGTGTAAAAAAAAAAATAATAATTGCAATGATGAAAAAGCATTTTTAGTAACGATGTTTGGATTTGAAATCAAAATAATGGATAAATGTTGTGTTTGTGCCTTTGTGGTAAACAGACAAGGATCAGAAGTGGACTCTTCTGTGAAAGCACAGTCCCGAGGGGAACTGCCCCCTTTTTCAAAAATGAAATTCAGGCCCTGAATAAATTTATAAAATTGCTGATTGGAGTATCACTATATATAGTTATAAATTATAAATAGAAGCCTTTAAAAAGATTGGTATCGTTGATCGGTATCGACAGATACTTCTTTCTGTGATCGGCCTCAAAAATCCTGATCGGAGCACTCTAACTGAAAACATTTCAGCGTCTGTCGTCTCACTAAAAGAGGACATGAACTACTATTACTATCACATAACATTTCTGCCATGCTTTAATAGTAGATCCTCATTGCTAGCCAAAAAATAAAGTTTAATTTTCAGAAATTCTCTTTGTATCTGTGGCAACTCTTCAGTGATCAACAACAATAATTAACACATACAATTATCAATAATTAAAAGATAAATGAAATTAATGTTTTATGACTTTGACGTTTGATAATCAGAAAAATGTAAATACACAACATAGAATTTATGAGGGGAAAAAAATTCACAAGGCTATTTTTAGAATAAACTGAATCAATTAAGTTGTTTTTATACATTAAAATAATTAGACTCGCTAAAACACAGAATTTGGTAACAAAACATGAAGACAAAAAGAGAAAAACTAAAACATTCCATAGGGCCCTAAACATGTAATTTCTGTTAAACTAGAAAAACCCAGAAAACCAGAAAATTTAAATGGAAAAAACAGAATTTGAAAAAAATATAATGGAATTTGGGAAAAAATAAAACAGATTTTATAGGGACCTACATCCGATAATGATGGGTGGACAATCAATTATTAAAGCTGAATGGATGGTATAAAACAGAGCAAGGTAAAAGGGACTGGAAAAAGGCAATGCCTCAACCCACACTATGCAGACACTTTAGCAGCACAGGGTCAAATGTCTCACAGAGGACCCATTCGATTATCTCAAAGTTGTCACAACTCCAGCAAATCAAATCGGTATGTGACTGCAACCCTGGAGCTGCAGAACCTGCAGGGAGCCATTTATCTCTCTCTGTCTCTTCTACACATACACACACAAATGGCACAGAACACACAGCTTCGGCTTGCCGTTTAGTCCACAGTGATTACTGCTTAATGAGGCTTGCGTTTCCTTGAGTCCTGCAGATGGAAAGCAGGGCTGAGCACTGGGAGGGAAGCCCTTATGAATGTAGGATTGACTTCCTGTCTGTTGTTTGGCCTCCGCCAGAAACAAAAGCTGCCTACTGCTAGCAACACAGAAAAATCTTGTTTTTAATTTGCTATAATGTTGAGTATTATTAGGACTGCATGGGGAAAGTCATTTCTGATGTCAACATTTGCTGTTTAACACATGTAAAAAACAAAAACCAACACTAAACACGTTAGTCTATATAAAAGGCACAGGCAAATGTGACGTGTATTGTAATGGGTTTACGTAGCATTGTTTTAAGTGCGCTTAAACTAAAAGTTACATTTTTAATGTTCTGTAATTGTATTTAAATGTTAAAATCTGATAATTTGCCGTTTAAGTCTGGCTTTAAATTATATTGTAGTGTCAAATGACTATATTTATTCTATCCCCAGACAATGGAGGGAAAATTCATCCAGTACTTGGTAAAAAGAGATCATTAAACAAACATTTTAAAACAATTTGGAGATTTAATGTGAAAACATGATTACAAATTGCAGTGCTACAGGTGATCATCCATGATTAAATACAGAAACCTGCATGATTAATTAGTATATCAACAGGTCTAGGATTCTGCAATCTGTTTGTAATTTTATGTATTTTCTATTTCTTTTAATGTGCATCTAGCTATTGCTTCACAGTTTCAGACTATCCATGTCCATATGCTTGAGCTGTGTTGGATTGCTCTTGCATAATCCGATGAACCCCTGAATTGGTTTGGTTAATTTTTTTACACTTTAACCTTCTGAAATTTATAATGATTGTTGCCCAAAATTCGGAGATTTAATGTGAAAATATATTTGATTACAAACTTTACTATTAAGTGTGATTAATTGCAATTAATTACAGAAAGCTGTGTGATTAAATAGTTTTTTTTTTTTTTTTTAGCAATCAACAGCATTGGTATTTTGATTTTTTTTTGCAATTTTGTAATATAAACACTTAAGAGACCTTAAAGGAATACTCCCCCCAAAATGAAAATTTTGTCATTAATCACTTACCCCCATGTCGTTCCAAACCCGTACTTGGCAGTCTATGGGACAGTCTCAAGCCTCCAGGTTTTCACCCAAAATATCTTAAATTGTGTTCTGAAGATGAACAGAGCTTTTACGGGTTTGGAATGACATGGGGGTAAGTGATTAATGACAAAATTTTTATTCTGGGGTGGAGTATCCCTTTAACATGACCAAATATAATGTTAACATAGTTCATTAGCTAACATAAAACAGATGAACAAGGTCAACAAGTACAAACAACAAATAATATCAACAAATGTCTCCAGAGCAAGATAATAATGTGACTATTGTAGGCCAATGCAAAGAACACACCCAGTGCTTTTGAAGAGCACATGCAATAACCCCAGGGCTCCCAGACAGATGACAAGACAAAGGGAGGAGCATTTGTTCATGGTTCTTAGGGCAAGTGGATTAAAATAGCCTTTTTAAAATGATAAGTGGTCACATAGCTGTGTGCTGTGATGCCCATATACTCTCACAAAACCAAAACAGCAGCTATTAATGCTAACATTTGACCTCTTGTCCCACACAACCAATGCGATCCATGTCCTCTCTCACATGCTCTATAGCTGCGCCTGCAGCAAACAACACACAACACTCCAAGAAGACACTGAGCCGGGTTCAGTGCAACAGCTCAAGTGTTTAGGGTCATACGAGATTGTTTTCACAGTGGATCTTGAGCTAAACATAACCCAGACTAATCATCCAAATTACGACCCAATGACCTGTGTGTGCTGGCAAACCAAACAAGACAGACTGCACTTTCTTTAGTCAGGGCAGGTTGTGAAGCTCCTATTGCACATATGATATTGTGAAAAGATTTTATCAAGAATGTCAACCATATATGTAGGTATAACCCCAACCTCAGTGGAAAAATCATCACTTCAGTGGTTACCTTGCCCTTCAGCAGCACAGCACAAACATGCAGTCATAAGACCTCCACAGGCAAATCACCAAGCCCAGAGCAGGACATCTTTATTTTATCTCAGTGTTCTTTCAGTCACACTAGGTTACAACCAGACAAACATGGATTTTAATTTAGACAAACTATTTAAAGAGGACACAATTTCTTGTTCTGAATGCACACACACACACACACACACAAAAAAGGATTCTGACTCTGACTTGATGAGTTGAAGTCAAAACCTATAGTAAAATTATTTTGATCTTCAACAGTGAATGGGTGCCGTCAGAATGAGAGTCCAAACTTCTTATAAAAACATAATAATCCACAGGTAATCCACACCACTCCAATCTAACACCTTGTGAATCAAAATGCTGCATGTTTGTAACAGACATATCCATTATTTAGGCATTTTAACATTTAAACCATTACTACAAGCCAAAATAAGAGTCAATAATCCATAAAGAAATAGGTTTAAAAAAAAAAAAAAAAACCCCGCCCTTTCCTGACTGCTGATGAAATCACTGTAAAAACAGCCAGTGTTGCTTTATTGTTTTAACAAATATTGTTAAACCACATTTTACTAAATGTAAAAAAAAAGTAAAAACAAATATTAAATGGTAGCCTCACACTCATTCATATGCATTAAAATACAAAAAAAAAAAAAACAACTATTAAATTTAAAGAACATGAGGCTGAAATTAAGGATTCATAATGCAGTTTTACCACTGTACACCAGAACTGACAAAAACATTCGATAAACACTGTGTATTACATATGTTCCTAAGCAAAAGCATAGTAAAACAAAACTCAATCTTTTTTAAGCTCAAGTTATTCTAGGTTTAAATTTCCTCAGCAAAACGTCTCCAGCAGTCAGAGTGATGGTTCTGTGACAGTCTTGTATGCCTCACACAAAGAGCAGTCTTTCTACTGCATGAACATCTGTATGCTATACTGAGATCATGCTGCTGCAGGCAACCACCACATGAGACACAATGTTCTTTACAAAACTGTGAAAATATAAGCAAGCACTCATTCGAAAGCCTGTTGAAATATGTTATCTCGAAACTTACATAATCCACTTATGTTGGAAAACAGAGCACAGAGCTCACAGAGGATTGATCTACTTGCACACACAGCCAAAATACATGCATAAATAAATTATGCACGCTGTCCTCTGCATTCTGTCTCTACCTGTATCAACTTTTAGTCCACTGATGTATTTCTAATCATTAGATCTTCATTCATAATAAACATTACTTCTCCCAGCATGGCCATTTAAACACACTAGTAACATTAAAAGTACCAGTACTTCAGGTCCAAACTCGATACTGAAAACAAAACACTTTAAAAAAATAAATAAAGTAACAATACCCACCTAATTTAAAAATTTTAATTTTGATAAATTCAAAGTTAAAATTGATATTAATATGCTTGTTTTTAAAGGTGCTGTATGTAGGTTTGACTCCAAATGGTTGAACTAGGTATTGCAGTCCAAATTCAAAATATTGGAGAGGGTTTTTTTTCACCCGGCCCCTTGACACACGCAGGTTGCCAGATTGATGACACAAACAGGAATGAGCGCACTTGATGATGAATGAAATGAAATACGCTGTGTTTTCCACCAACTGGCAACTGTGCTGAAATGCAATTGGGTAAACTGGCAGTGGGCAGGGTTTCACAAACCAAAACAAACACCAACATTCCGGGCCAGAACGCACATTTTCAAAGGAGAATAACTGACTGTAGCATTGTTTTTCAGATAAACAATATGTTCACTAAGCATGTTTCTTAAATATCTGCAAACATATTAAGGTATTTTTATACTTTAGTAGAGTCAAAATCTTACATACAGCACCTTTAAATGAAGACCAGTGTTATTAAAAAAAAAAAGAAAAACACCACTTTAAATGTTCCTTATACATTTGCCATCCAACCTGGCAAAATGGCAGATACTGAAGTAAAATCACTCGCTTCAGTGGAATTCCTAGACAAACACTGAGCTGGTTTGGCTTAGTTCTCACACAAAGACAGGAAAAGGGAGATCTCCATGCTTCCTCTGTTTGTTTGCCATGTGGACATCCAGAGACAGTGCCAGGCCACTAGAAACAGCGTTGCCTGGGCCAGAAACAAACACACGGAGACATTGTTCTTGATGCATACATCTGTTTGGCACCCCGCATAGAAAGGTGAATACGTGCAATGGTCAAGGCTCCACAAGAACGCTCATGACGCATTATGCAACTCAGTATTTTAAGACACAGCGTGGTTAATTGAGACCATTGCTGTAGCATGTCGATGCACAGCATCAGAACTAAAACACATTACTTCTACCACAACCACTGAACTGCTGTTTCACATTATAGTAATAATAGAAACAGTAAACTGAAGCTCTTTCAAGAGCAGCTCTTCTCGAAAAGGGAGCATCATTCTTCTAGTTATGAAACCACGTGGACTGACAGTTAACTGCCTTCCTCAGGGTACTACTACTACTTGGCAAGAGCGGAGTTTAGGTGCAGGTCGAGGGGTCACATTAAGATACAATCTATCTAAATGTGCTGATCATGTGTGGAAAAATGACTGGTTCAGCTCTAGGGCCAAAACCACTGATGTTCATCATTCACAAATAGCCTGTGCTTCACTTTTAAGGACTAAAACAGCTTTTAAGGACTGAAAATACATCACCTTCATGTGACCACAACACAATGTAGTGTTAATACTAAAGCAACTTGATGTGCCCCAAACAACACCAAAAGAACTACCTATATCACAAATAATACAAAATTAAGAGTATCTGAAATGGTATAACAAACATCTTAATCTTAATTTTGTGGTCTTAAATTTGGGAATGGAAAAACAGGAATCCTGATACAAGCCTGATAACTGAACTTCAAAAGGCTATGACTTCATTAAAAATAAATGATACATTTTTGGATATGGAGCATTCATTTTATAAATTTTTATTGTGCCCCTAAAGTTTTTAAGATGCGCCTAGATTTTTTTTAACTGAGGTGCACATGTACTCTTTGGGGAAAAAAGTAAGCATCAAGCATCAATCAAGCATCAATCGTTCTGCCACAACAGGAGTTTTCAGCTATATTTTTCCAAGCGTTAACACTTTTTTTGGGCAACCAAACATGTAGTATCGCAGTAAATGCAGTATGCAGTCACAAAACAGAGATCCACTTCTTGATTACAAGAGGTCAAAGGAAGCATTTGAGACACATTTTAAATTCTTGGCTGACTATTTGTGATAGATATTAATTTGAGGTCCAAACAGGAGCTAATAAAATGAAAACAGCACAATAGCTGATGATGCAGTGCTGAATAAATTAATCAAACTGTATGCTTTCTAGGAACAATCCGCATCAGAATCCGCAATGAACAGGCTTGATTAGATTGGAGATTAGACTGTAACTCTCTAAATTGTGAGGTGTGGCAAGGTTTCACTGTCCTACTTAGTGCAGACACTTGCACTGCTGATCCAATTACCGTCTAAGAGTTGTCATGTGCTCAAACTCCCTGCGTGGCCAGACAGGAAGGACTCTCCCTGACTGAGACGATGTCGGAGCCCCACGCTCACAAGAACAGGAGAGACAGATTAAGAAAGAACATCCAACGACGAGAAACACTGATCTTCAACAGTGAAAGCTCTCAATATTGATTCAAAATGTACATATAATTAGTAGGACTATAAATAATTCCATAATTGTTAAAGACATTTAAAGACCTAGTGTATCTGCTCCAAATTCATTAGCCAATTTGCTGGAATAAAACACTTGATGTGTCTCACTTCAAACAAAGCTCCATCTGCCACAGTAACAGGCTAAAAAATAATAATTCATGTGATGTGAGGTTATGTGAGGCTGTCCTCCAACAGTTAACACAATTAGCACCATTCACTGTGATATGTACACAACAACAGATCACTTGATCATTCCAAGAAATCATCAACAAAGTAAGAATAACCTGCGAGGACTATGTCCTGTTTGGAGTTGCTACCTTTTATGGCGGGAAGCTTCTGCAGTTCCCGGTTCCTGCTGAGGTTGAATCGTGACGAACTCTGTCGACGCTCCTTCTTTACAATCTGAGGCCCACCTGAGTACTTAATTTTGTTGAGCTGAGTGGGAGGTGGAGTGCTGTTGCTGGGACGCTTGCTGGCTGTCTGCTGGGCCTGGAGAAAAAACACAAACACAATGTTCAGAATCAAAATGGGCACATTATGCCGTTCTATGCCATGGCACCACTTTTGCTCTTCCTGCTGATGGCGAACACAATAGAAGAGACAAAATACAGTGACCAAAGAGGAAAAAGGCAATCCTGCTGATCAGATGCAGAGGACATACTCATTCTGGAAAGCATTTTATTGGAGAAATATTTGGATACACTCATCAGTGCTAGATGAGTCATCAATATTTTTGCTCTGCTTTCTCGGAAGAGAAAGACTATTTTAAATGTGTATATCTACTAAAAGCAACAGTCAACTTTAGGAGTCTACTAACATATAAATGGCCTTAAAGATAATACAGTAAAAACTATAAATTTAATTTATTGGCACTTTAAAATGTCTGACTTTATTGTCTATAAATGCACCAGTTAAATTTCTGCATCTCTCTGTGTATATCTCTAGATCAACAGGTATATTCTTCTGCGCCTTGAATATCAGTCAGTCGGTTTCATTTGCACTTTTATATAAATATTAAAACTTATTCTTACATATCTGCATAATACGTCATAACTGGTTTGCAATGCTATTAGAAAGCACTACCAGACAAAAATATAAATTTAAGTCAGCTAGCTGCATTACACCTCACTTGGAAGCAGCTGACTGCAAGGAAACACTGAGTTCCAGCTGAATATTTACAGGATATTTAAATATAAAAAAAAACAGCTTCATGTGAGATGTGGGACAGTCTTTATGTCTTAAGTACTATTCCCACCCAGTGAAAAAAGTGAGACACCTAAAGCGGGGAAAAAAAAATACTCCCCATTTTGAGAAATGAATTTCAGGGCAGGCCTTGTTTGTAAAAAGAAAAGGATGAGAAAATAAGGGAGAGCAGATAGATGGTCATTAATAATTAAGACTTTGCATTATTCTTTTTCTTACATTGGACACATTACCTAGGAAAGAGCTTAGGATAAGACTGTGATATACAATAAATGATATTTTGACTTCTACAGTGAGCCTCCATTGACTATTAAATATATTACCACATTTACACTCAATTGTCAAGTCAAGCATAAACGGCTCATATTGTACAAAAAGTTTCTATCCGATGGCGAAACATTGGATAAAAAAAATCCATGCAACCACTGAGAACTGCTGTAACAAAGCAACGCACCACATCCGTCAACAATCTACAAGCAAACTGCCTCCCAAACCCATGCGAGTTAGTCCACAACTAACATGCCTCCTTAGAGTCAGCCCACATTAAACATTCACGAGTAGCCTGAGCTACACTATCAAATAAATATGTGTCTTCCATATAAAATGAGTGTCACAGAATCCGTTTTGACCATAGATGAGAAACACAGTACTACCGCTGTGGGACTGTCCCCAAAACTAAATCATGCAAAATTTCTGTCCTTTTGTCAAACTGTACGATATGACCACAGTGTGCAAAAGCCAAGGCAGATTATGCAACTTCCACCATCTTTTAAGACGATATACATCTCAGCTAATGCAATATTTCTGACACTGTCTGAGCTTCGTGTGAGGCTAAGATTCATTGCAAAGGCAATTAATCGGCCGCCAGTGACAATGTCACACTAAGCTATCCAAGACTGCCAATTTTGCCCTATGACAAAATAAATATTTCACAATCCCTGAAATTAGTCTCAGGCGGCATAATTGAGGGAAAAAAATAATCACACAGTGTGCACCCGGCTTTAGAAGCACGTTGATTAAGAAATAAAGCTGATCTCTGGTTTATAGGAACAATGAAACAATGCTAAACCACAATGCATTACTAACACCATGGCTGAAGCAGTTCAAATAGCAGTAGAAATTGCAAAATGAGCAACATGTAAGCATGTGAGCTTTCCAAAACAACTGAGCACCCTCATGGAAAAAAAAAAACCTTTAATGTATAGAAGGTTTTTAATGAAGAAAAAGCGACTCATGTTCAAGCAACAAATGGTGTGTGTGTGTGTGTGTGTGTGTGTGTGTGTGTGAACAGACCGGAGCTGTGAAATACATGTTGAGGCCTGCCCATAGCATTGCAAAGCTGGCCTCAGTCACAGGGGTTGCATGACTGAGCCTGACTTAAAATAGACCCAATCAATAAACTTCCCCCGCTTCTACGTCACACTCTCTGCCCGCTGATTCCAGCAGTCAGTATCACTTTGATGAACACTGAGATATTTCAGTCCCAACAGGGTTTACGGAGACACGCTGTTACGTCAACTGCACACTTAGAGGGATACAAGTCCATACGTAAACGCATACAACTTTCCTTATCTCACAGATCACTACTGACGCAAGACGACGGCAGCAACAAAAATGTAGTACACATTTCCTTCATCACCCGAATACTTCTTCACTAGGGTCTAAAAAAACAAGTCTGACTGGATGAGGATGCCAAAGCAACCATTAAAAACAGAACAATGCAAAAAGTAGTAGTAAACTGTTAAATAAAATAAAAATAAAACCTTTCGTGAACCAAGTAGAAATATTAGTGTTGACAACATATTTATATGATTTGTTAAATAAAAATTCTAGTCACCTATTCACACCTCTCCTAATAAAAAAAAAAATTATAATAATATTGAATTTGGGGCAACTGTGATGCAATGTTCAAAGCAATATTTGAATGCAATACAATTAACATTTTGAAGCAATGCTTGCCCGATCCATACCCCTGTCACAAAGTTAAACACGATCTGGAGATGTAAAAGAAAGGACAGAAAAATGTATTTTTAAGCTGCTGCTATTAGATTTAATAACACACAGACAGACCTAGAGGGGATTTGCATTGCTCCATGCAGGAGAATAAAGAACAGCTTTAAGAGCCACTTCAATCTTGGTTATTTAATAAAGCAGAAACTGAAATGAGGGTTTGTCTGGAAGCAAGGTAGATATCAAGGGCTTCACCCATCCTCAGCATGATACACTTCAGACTTGTGAGTTTGACAGGCTAAACGTGCAACCTTATGGAGTTGCAAAAACACAAGCAGAATCAACAGGAAGTGCAGTGATTATTATGCATGATGAACACAGCCTCGCAAAAAGGCAACAAAATTTAATCATGCCCCGAGGAATGAAAAAGCCCAGCTACAAGTATTTGTGCCGAGCCCACTAGGCAGCCCTATGGTCAAACACAGTATGAGATATGTTTTTAAAACTGTCATCTTTACCTCTTCTGAATTTTCAGTCCCAGCATCCTTTCCGCCACCGGCATTACTGTTTTTCGTGCTGCTTTTTGCAGATTTGGTTGGTTCCTGTAATGACCACAAAAGAACCAATAAATGAACATCTGAGTCACAAATCAAAGGAGGCTCCTATTATTTTGATCACTCCTTTTATCTTGGGGAGGGTCTGCACACGGGCCACACACGGGCAGGGCATGCTGCAGGGCTGGTATGACAGGTGATGGCCAGCAGCAACTAGACAATGACATTCACAAAACATTGACTGCTTTCTGGGAATGATGAATGATTTCAGTGCACACCGTCCAGCATCACATACACAGTGACAAACTTGTCCACTAATATATCGAGCGTTTATATAACGAAGCCCACAGCTTGTCCACTGAAACATTGACTCATGCAGGCACATGAGAACATGTTTGCGTGTCCAGCTTATGCTGCAATCTGTCACTAATACGCCTCTATTCACATATTAACAGCCGATCATAATCTTGCTGTAGAAAACTGATCTGTAATGCAAACACCGGGTAAAACAGCTATCGAACAGCACTCTTTCAAACATACATGATTCATGTTTTAAACCCCTATCACGTTGAGCTAAAGAAAACGCTTTTTTGTAAATTAAAAATTCTGAACACGTAGCTGTCAGTATTTTGACTTGAGACATAACGTTGCAGGCACAAATGCGCCCTTAACGGGCTAAGCGCGGCCTTCACTTACCAAAAACAGCGCCAGTAAACGCTGCAGAATATTTGTTTTACAAACTGAATTCTCAGACGCATTAATTAGACATGTGTTATAATTGTAAGCTGTACTTTACCTTCTCTTTTTTTGTTTTATTCGGCATTTTGCAAGTGTTGTCTTTAGCCGTGCCTCCGCGATAAGGCGTCCCTCGCACTCACTCAGGCTCTCGCTCACAGTTACCTCGCCCTCCCTTCACCAGCGACGATCTGATTGGTCGGCAAGGCTCGAGACTAGATAGCAACAGCACAGCGGAATTTTTCTATTGGCTGCTTTTCGAACCAGACGGTCTTGAGTTTTCCAAACGGGGTCCTGGCTGCGACGAGGAAGGGGGCTACAGCTGTTGTTGACGGCTTATCTATCTCTTGTGGAGGTGCAGATTGTCACGAGAAGAACTGATTGTGGGAGGGAGACTTGTGTTGGTGACATTGACTGTCAGAATACAGTCATCCAGAGGAGGTTCTGGTTGTATAACGCAAGAGAGCTGGAGCCTTTACATACTTTTAATTATAATACTACTGATACAGTCTATCTGATGAGACAATTATTCTGAAGCTGGACCACAAATGTATTACATTTAATGTTAAGGGTATTATGCTTTGTGATAGTCATTAAAAATCCCTTAGCTGCATAGAGGACTGTTCCACTGTAATTTTCTTACAGTGTGGTTAAAATTCACCAAATGTGAGTCTTTACACGCTTTAGCTTAAAACTAGTGTTACACAAGATCCTTGTTTTTGTAGAAATACATCTCATAAACCACGTATCTCGTCTGTTCATATTTATACACAGTATTCGTAATACATATATAAAATACTATATATGTATTAATATTGTATATTATCTTTAGAGTTAATAAAAAACGTCCATACAGAAGCATTTACTGCCATCTATTGGTACATTTTTCTCAAAACCATTTCGACAGGGATTATAGCCTATATTTTAATTTGATTTAGATTCAAACGACCAAAAAAAAAAAGAGAGAACAGAAACAGGATTGCATTCACAAGCATTTATTTGAAGTACAGAAAATTTATATTTCATTGTTTGTATTTACCTGTCATTAACTTCCGATTTCATATATTACTATTTTTAACAAATTCACTAGTGAATAAATATGGTGCTAAAGGATAGTTCACGACCAAAATGAAAATTAAATCATTGATGTCGTCTATTTAAACCTGTATGACTGGAAATTCTTCTAAACGCAAAATAAGAAATAAAGTCCATGGACTTTAATTGTGTAAAGAAGAAGAAAGGAGAGAATTTTTTCAAAAGATTTTATTTTGTATTCTACATAAGAAAGTTAGTGATTCGGTATTGCACATGATGGTGTGTGAAATAATTTTCATGCTGGGGTCAACTATGCTATTTTTAAACGTACTCGTACTATGTATTCTTCCATTGTACATGAATTATATTGATTAATTCACAATAAATTATCAAAACCAGTCAAGGCAGAAACACTTACCCTTGGTGATAAGCAGCAGCTTCATTTTGGCTGACGTTTTTTAGTTCCTCCCTGGATGCGATGTCAGCTGTAACATCACCATCATTAAAACACAGTATAAACCAATCAACCATATCTTCAGCAAATGCCTAAACAGTGAAATTCCTAAATGCATTACTCTTATGGTTTAGTCTCTATCATGATTCATGCATATATGAAAATCTACTTTTATATGTATAATGCACAATCACAAATATAAGTTCAGTAATCTCATGTTCAAGATGTTTACTAGAAGCAGGTACAGCATATTAGTTTCTAATTTATAATAGAACTAGCAATTACATTCATATTTGATGTACATGCAAATAAATACACAGTGCAGTGTGCCACATTCATGAAACACCAACATAATGAACTTGTATATAACGTTCATAAGACCATGCTTAGGCAAACCGCTCCACTCAGTGTGGCAAAGCATCTAATAGACAGGTTTTATGAACGATTTACACAGAAATCCATTCTGCGCCTGTTTTATGAATGAGCCCTAATGTGTGCAAAACAAAAGAAAAAAAGAGAATGCGGAAGTCTAATTCCAGCAGTAATAAGCATATCAGTAAGAGGCAAAGACAGAAAGGGTTACTGTGATTTATTTGAGCTAGCACAGAACGTGCAATTACACCAACTATCTGTAGATGCTGAAGTAGCATGGTAGCAATGTGATCATTATAACACCACATTAATTCCTTAAACTGAAACTGGAAAGAAAAGCCATCAATACAGAGAACAGTGTAATAAAAACTACGGAGGCCAAGCCTGACATTTTCTGGCCAGAGTTGTGAACGCACATGTCCTTGAAGCATGAACTCCACACCATTTTTCTTCTCTGAGCATGGATGTTTCTGGCTCCTGCATTAAAATATCTTCATTTATTTAAATGGAACGAACAGAGCAAACGGCTTTACAGACTTAAATGTTTAATACACATCATATTCATTATATGTTTTACATTACCTTTGGGAAAAAGGAATGGTTTCTGCTGGAAACGAAATAAGGAAACAAGTAGCTCAACACCAGGTGCTTTTGACAAGGTAGCAAAACTTTTACACATACTAAGGGTTCATTACGTGATGAAAGTTTTCATTTTCTTAGAGGGATTCCTTCCCCAGCACCCACTTCAGAATGAATGCTTTTCAGTCCACGTTTTCACTGGCATTACCTGCCAAAAGGTTAAGAATAGACATGAAACATTCTAACTGGATATAGCAAATACAAAGAATAATTCAAAATCACTTATTTACATTCAGAGGCATCATGTACATCCCTAAACCTACTCTTTGAAGGTCCTTTACAAAGTCTCAAAATTGAATTCAAATGTATCCAAGTTTAGTTGCTCAGTGAAAGAACCGGGAAGAGGAGAGAATGACATAGGTTCCTCAGATTCCAGAGGGTTTTCGTCTTCATTATTTGTCTGCATTGTGTCATGACTATCTACTTCCATCACTGCTATATCACCCACAGAGATTTCAATAGATTTGAGAACTTGTTGATCGTCAAAATGTTCCTCTCTTGCATTATCTTCATTTGGAAGGTCAGGTTTTAAGATGGCATCCTCAAAGGCTTGTCCAAATTCTGAGACTTCGTTCTTGGGAGATTCCTCTCTCTGGGCAACATTCGACTTTTCATTCTTGGGGGGTTCTTTGCTCTGGGCAACCTCAGAGTCTTTGTTCTTGGGAGATTCTTCTCTCTGGGCAAGATTTGAGTCCTCATTCTTGGGGGGTTCTTTGCTCTGGGCAACCTCAGAGTCTTTGTTCTTGGGAGATTCTTCTCTCTGGGCAAGATTTGAGTCCTCATTCTTGGGGGGTTCTTTGCTCTGGGCAACCTCAGAGTCTTCGTTCTTGGAAGATTCTTCTCTCTCAGCAAGATCTGAGTCCTCATTCTTGGTGGGTTCTTCGCTCTGGGCAATTTCTGAGTCAATGCTCTTTGGAGATTCTTCTCTCTGAACAAGATCTGATTCCTCATTCTTGGTGGATTCTTTGCTCTTGGCAACTACTGAGTCTTCATTCTTGGGAGATTCTTCTCTCTGAGCAAAATTTGACTCTTGATTCTTGGGGGGTTCTTTGCTCTGGGCAACTTCTGAGTCTTCGTTCCTGGGAGATTCTTCTCTCTGAGCAAGATCTGAGTCCTCATTCTTGGGGAGTTTTTCACTCTGGGCAATTTCTGAGTCTTCGTTCCTGGGAGATTCTTCTCTCTGGACAAGATCGGAGTCCTCATTCTTGAGGATTTCTTTTTGGGCAACTACTGACTCTTTATTCTTGAGAGGTTTTTCTCTCAGGGTAACTGTTGAGTCCTCGTTCTTAGGGAGTTCTTTTTGGGCAACTCCCAACTTCTCATTCTTGAGAGGTTCTTCTCTCAGGGGAACTTTCGAGTCATCATCCTTGAGAGGTTCTTTCCTCTGGCAAACATCACTAGCATTTTTGTCTTTATTGTTGGAATCTCTGCAGGTTGAGCCAAGGTCTTGAAGAGCAAATCCATAGTTTTGTTTGTCACCAACACTGCCACTGACAGTGGTTTTAGCTGTGGCACTGCCACTGTAGAAAATATCAAACAAATCTTTTGCTTTTCCTGCTGCAAGAGTTGTCTTTGGCTTTACAGTTTTGAGGGGTGGGTCTCTGGCATTAGAAGAAAGCTGAGGAGGAGGGCGAAGGATTACGGTGAGATTCTGCTCCTCCTCAGGCACTCCAGGAGCAGCCACATCAGAGTCGAGAGTAAAAACACATTGAATGGGAGTAACAGGTTTCATCTGGCTGGAATTTACCATTTTTGGCGCTGCAGTGGGAGACTGAACAGGTACAGATGTTATGAAGATTTCCACAGGGTTTGCAGGGGGGTCCTTTGTTTGTTTTAATTGCACCTCTTCTCCACTAAATGCCTTAGAGATGAGGTCTGCTGACAATGTTGACCCCTTCTGAGTTCCTATTACAGGTGCTTGAGATTTGTCAGCAGATGGTGTTGGTTTATTTTGCACACCTGTGTAAGTCTTCCTAATAACCATGGGAGATGAGGGAGGAGCTAAATTAGGATTAGTTTTATTTTCATTGTATGCTTGCCATACACCTGATGGGGGCAGCAAAGCCTTTCCTGTCAATTTGATAGCAATGGATTTTGCAGCAGCTATAGACTTGGAAAAAGGATCTAGCTCAGCTTCCTTGTTTTCTGCCATTTCAGAAGGCATAGCCTCTTCCTCTTCCTTTAAGAATTGTGCCGCCATCCTCTCAGCCTCTTTCTCCAGTTTTGTCTTCTGTGTCTTTTTCAGACCAAACTTTCCAAAGCCAGGCCGACCAGTTGCTTCCTCGTTCTTCTTGCGAAGTTTAGCAAGCAGGGCAGGACTTGGGCCACAGAATATTTTAGGAGGCTCGCTGGGTTTCTCTGGTTCTGATTTGCCATCTTTAACACTGAACTTTCCTGTGCTCTCCTTGTCATCTTTAGAATAACCAGCCTTGCCCTTCTGGTGCTGTGCTTTATCTTCCTTTTTTTCATACTTTCCATTACTGTCTCGGTCCTCGTCCCACTTTGATTTTGACCACTTCCCCCAGTCCTCATCTTTGTATTTTGACTTCTTCTCTTCGACCTCCCGAGTGTATTTGTACTTCTTATCCTCTTCTCTGCCATACTTGGGTTTCTCCTCTTCTCTACCATATCGGCCTCTGTCATCATCCTTTCTAAATCTATCGTCCTCTTTTCTATATCGATAGTGTTCATCATCATCATCATCATCTCTGTTTCTAAATCTGTCCTCTTCATACCTGGATCTCTCTCCTTCCTCCTTCCTGTACCTATATGTGTATTCCTCTTCTTTTCTGAAGCTTTTTCGCTCATCATCATCTTTTTTGTACCTAGCTCTCTCATCCTCTTCCTTTTTTATTTCCGCTCTTTCGTCATCCTCCTTGTATTTCTGTTTATCTATATCCTCTTTCTTGTATTTCTCCTTGAGTTTATTCTCGCTCTCTTTGATATTCTTATACGTCTCTTCCTTGCTGTACTGTGGTTTTGTCTCCACTTTATTGCTTGACATTTTTCCTTTGCTGTGTTTGGATTTCTTCAAATCATCCTGTTCGTCGTCTTCACGTTTTCGTTTGTGCTCTGAACTCTTCTGGCTCTCCAAGCCAGCCTGGCGGTCGAGGTTCCTCCTTTGTTCATAGAGGGGATTTTCATACATTTTTGCCTGTTAAAATCAATGCATATGAGACAATTACATCTGGTCAAAAAAAAAGTATAATTAAATGTATAATGTATCTTTTTAATTAACTTCATTAAATTTATAATGAATTTCATGTGATATATACCTTGTATTTCTCATTGTGAGCATGGCAGGTGACATGGGCCTCAGCACAAATGGGATCACCAAAAAACCCTTCACATAACTGGCAGAAGAATCCCCTGACAGGGATCAAGAACTCAGAGCCTAGAAAGAATACAGCACAAAATTATATACATTTACAAGTAGTGTATAATGGTTTTGATGGTTGGTAATTTACCCTTGATCTGCTCCAAAAAATAGAGATGCACCAATTGCCAGTGATTGGTTCTGAGCCGATCCTTTTATTGCCAGCGGCGCCGTCAATGACCTCACAGCCATGTGCACACTCACAGTTGCTTGTAAACAAGTCATTTCGCGTGAGAATGATTCTAATTTTAATTGCATTCAGTGTAAACAGCAACTGATAATGTATTTATGTTGTGCCAGATGAGGCTTGCACAGCTTGAGTGAGTGTGAGAGAGTGACAGCACACACAAAGTAACTCACAGAAATAGTGATAGATGCATAAATTATACATGCATACTGTGGTAGAAAAAAAAAGATATTTACAAAATATGATTTAGGTAAGGCCATGATGTTTGCCCGAATATCAATATCAACACGGTTGCAATGTGAAACTGATTTTATACAATAGTACTTCAATAAACAAGAAGTTAAAATTAAATGACTTAGATTTTAGACAAAATATTGAAAGTTTTTGTTCAATTTCGCTGACGAAAATAGCTCCAATCAAAGCCACAGCAGAACTGTTTTGTGTCTCCGAGCAACACACAGCAGTGTTTCATTATTGAATGAATCCATGTTTTTGAACGAATCAAGTGAGTCAATGATTCAGTGGCCCATTCATAAGAACAGTCACTTGTTTCTGAATGAATCAGCCATTTGATTAAATCGGTTGAATGAATGAATAAATGACTCACTCATTAAAACAGACATTTGCCGCCACCTACTGATGGTTTAGTCATATTTAAAAGTATCATAGCATTTTTCAACATTTATTTGTATGTTTAAAAAAAAATATGTAAAACATTAAATCTTATAAAATTATTTATGCATTTGAAATTTAGCAGTGTAAATGCATTTATGGCACCTCAGCTTTATCAAACGGTTTGTGTAAATGTATCTAATATCACTTTAGCTTCTGTTTCCTCAGCAGTGTATAGATAGAGTTTGTTAATACTAATTTCATTTGAATGGTAACAACTCTACAGTTTCGTATTATTTTAACTGAATTAATTGAAACAAAGGATTTGATGTGAAAGATGACAAATTTAATACGGTTAGGGGAAAAATTACCATTTGTAAACATAGTGGGAAATTACCGTTTTGTTACATACAGCAACTCCTTTTAAGTTAACTATTTCTTCCTCTTTCCAGTCACAGAGCACTTTATTTTGAGAGTTGTTTAAGTGAGAAAAAATCTGTAACTTAGTTCAGATTGGGGGAATTGTAATGTTTAATAATTTGTTTTATGTAAATAATTTTTGCATTGAAATTTGCATGGATTTTTGTTTGTATATGCTGTCAATTAAAGTTCTTAGAAAGTTAATCAGAATCGGCAAAAATCGGTATTGGCAGGTCACACTTACAAAAAAAATGGAATCGGCCAAGAAAACTGCAATTGGTGCATCTCTACCAAAAAGGAGGCACACTGCAAGAAAACAACAGTTTAGGACACTGCATTTAACATGGCATCAATTAGGGAAGAGAATCATAAAGAAACTGAATTATTCTAATTCTTTGACCCTCAGATTCCATTTAATGATTCCAAATCCTTAATGGTGCATATGTTAAAACAAATCAATTGCTTTAGCTTAAACAAAATGAATGTGTTTTCTGATTAGCAATCACATTTCATAAAGATGTAGTTACCTTTGGCTGGCTTTGAAGTCCTCTTTCCAGCAGGGGGTTTCTTTTCACTCTCTGATTTTGCCCAAGGTCTGTCATAAGGATCTAGAGTCTAAAGCAAAACAATTGATGATTGAAGCAGAGATGTGACTGGCAGAAATAAACGCAGCATTCATAAACAAAACAAAAAAAGTCTGATTTTGTATATTAGCACACATACCTTCCTATGGGTTTTGCTGTGTAAATGCATGAAATAATCGAACATTGAACCACTGGTAACATTGCAGTTTTTACACCAGTGGTTTCCTGCGTCGTAGTACTCGAACTGCTCGGCAGCAGTGTCCAGGGAATGGCTGCTCGACGGAGGAGGTGACTTGGGTTTTTCAGGAGACGCTCTTGATTTTGAGGAGGCTACCTAGATTAATTTAGGCAGTACAAAAAATACCTAAGTAAAAGTGAAGTATACCTAAGTATTCAAGCTGAATCAAATACTACAGAGGTATCTATTTTTAAATGAATGAAGAAAAGCTTTTCAAAGAAACAAATATAACAATCCTATTGCCAATCATTAAAGTTTGTCATAGGAGACTTACCTTTGCAAAATAGGCCATCTGTTTTCCAGTCGGGGAGAAGTTACCCATGGGTTTAATACTTGAATTATTTGACTTCTATAAAACTAATGGTTTTAAAAATCCTTTTCAAAATGAAATCTGAAATGGCTTTTATATCACATAACGTACTTAAAATTCATCAATAAAATCATCAAGCTCCATTAAAATAAAATCTTATTCATAAGAAATTTCAAGATATCAAAACACTTTTGCAGTGAATATCTTTCGATTTTTGCATATAAATAATAAATAATATAATACACACACAGACCTTATATATATTTTATGTACATATACGCGATTATATATATATTATATATATATATTATATATATTTATATATATATATATATATATATATATATATATATATATATATATATATATATATATATATATATATATATATATATATATATATATATATATATATATATATATATATATATATACACACACACACACAGCCCTTAAAATCAAAGCCAATTGTGATGCCAATAAAGAATTTAGGGACTAGTATATACCTTGTTATATGCAAACATATGAACACATAATTATGATTAAACAATGCTACGCTATTACGCTAGAATGCTATTATAATTAAACAAGCCTATGCTATCGAATAAAAAAAAAAATCCCTAAAATAGTATGTGTCCATACATTACAGGAGTTCCAGTTTAGTAAATCATAGCCACAATCTACTACAACATGGAAACAAATTAGTAAATCGTGGCCACAATTTAAATAAAACAAGAGATCTAATTAGTAAATCGGGACAACCAATAAATATACTGGGGGAACAAATTCTTAATTTGTGGCCCCAATTTACATTTTATCCTTCTATAAGTCACTTTGAACTAAAAGAGTGGTTTTCAAACGCTGTGATAAAACCAGGAGTACACAAAGTGTCTCAGGTGGCTTACAACTCTGGGAATGTACTACTATACTAAAACTGCTGCCTTCTGGTCTGTGTGGATTTTATTCTGTGCTGAAAGAGCCACAAAAGCTGATTTAATCCAGAAAAAAACAGCATGTTATTCCGTTTAATCTCAAAGGAAGCATTTAAGTGCCAGAACCAAGGGCAAGCATATTCTGAGCCTCTCTAAAAGTTGCAGTGTATGTGTGTTTTTAGACGTTACACCTTAGGGTCCTTCCACAGATCTGCAAAGGCATGCAGCATGATTAAACTGAACTACAGGAATATTGATCTTAATAATCAAAATATGGCATTATGTTGCTCACTGTTACTCGGATGGCCTGATTGGATCAAATGTGGTTTTAATTTCAGAACCACTGGCCTAAAAAGCGCCCTGATTGGATCAAATGTGGTTTTAATTTCAGAACCACTGGCCTTTTTGGCGATGACCCTCTATGTAAAAATGTGGTTTTAATTTCAGAACCACTGGCCTAAAAAGCAACTGTTTTAAATACATATTTTTGAGTATTTTTAATTTCATTAAGGGTAATTATTTACTGAGAAAATACTAAATGCAGCTATTTTAAAATTATTACTGAAAGTTTTTTAAATAAATATTTTGTGAAATCACTGTCAAGATTTAAATGACACTTGAAAAAGTGCCAGTCTAATTCTTAACTATGAAAAAAGCCAATCAAGCGCAAGCACCTTTCCTGTAACAGAATTAGCAACTCTACCTTATTGTATGAGGTGCTGGTTTTGGCCCCTGATTTCTCTGGGCTTCTGGTTGACTCTTTCTTACTCTGAAGGGGTTGCTGCACATAGTTCCCAGAGATCTTCGAGACTTTGTAGTCTATACCGAGAATAAGAGCCACTTTGCTCAGTTCTTCATATTTTTGGTCTGCCTCTCTCTGTTCAGCACGCAATTTAGAGATTTGGGCCATTGCATCTTCTTGGAGCTGACCGAGCTCGATGAGGACAGGGTCCTTGTGCCCATCCTTCTCTCTTCGCTTCTTTCGAAGAAGCTCCCCTAAAGGAACAAATCAAACACTTTATAATACAGTGAGCCCTTACATATTTATAAAGAAACCGCTTCAATTTTACACTAAGAGGGAAATACCTTGCTGCTTTCTCAATGTCTCCACATCCTTTAAGAGATTTTCTTTCCTCTTGTGTCGCATCTCTTTCTCCTTTTTTAGCTTTTCAAGCTCTTCCATGACCTGAGACAGAATTTTATTTGGGCCTTAAATTTCTTCATCAGCAAAAACAAAGGAAGGGGAATCCTGATGCATTTTAACAATTGTGCTTCTGATTCCACTTCCTTACTTACCCCCCAAAAATGTACAAAAGAAAATTGTAAAGATTATAGATGTTCAAGATGTTTGTGAATGGAGCCGAATGGAGAAAAAAATTCAACAAGAACCAGTTTTTGATTCTCAACACTACAAATAAAATTTTTGTACAAAGCTTTTGTTTTGTAGATGAAACAGCAACTTCAAGATGTTTGCACATTCAATAATCCCATCAAATCTCTTGCAGTTACCTTTTGCTTTTGGCTAGCAGTATTCTTATCTTCCATTTCTTTCCTCTGAATGCCACTGGTGATCATTTTAGAGGCCCCAGGATCTGATTTAGGGGGTGCTGAAAGGATAAATCAAATCATGTTAGTAAACTGTGATGAGCAAAATCGAAATCACCCAAAAAAATCTCTTAGTATTTACTCTCACTCTTGTCATTCTGAAACCATGATTAAATTCTTCCATGGAACACAAAAGGATTTTAAACAATCTTTGCATAGCTTTTTTTCCATTATTCATTGGGATCACGTCTGTGAAGCTCAAGGAAGCCATGTTATTTATAATTTAGTCTGCTTGTTTGAAAACTTGCGCTAATTTGTGCTGCTCTTGGTAGATTGCGTTTTCTTATTACGTAAATGATCTGATTGCTTCTGTGTTCTTTAATTTGTCCTATGTCAGTATATCACAGGCAGAACTTTCCGCTCCTATCGGTGCTTTTCTGAAATTGCACAAGGCATACCAATTGCATTCCTTGTTTAGTAAATCTGGCCCAAAGCATATAGGAAGTTATACAGACTGCTTTATGGTGCGTTTACAATCTTTTGTGGTCCTTCAAGGAGCTTTTCAGACATGGTCACTATGAACTCTCATTATACAGAACAGACCTTTGTGAACATTGTTCCAAAATTCTCCTTTGATCAACTGCACCAATGTAAGGTTAAATACATAATGCCAAAATTAAAATTTCTGGAAGCTATTCCTCTTTATGAATAACATATTTTAAAGGTCACCAACCTTTTTGATCATCACCTTTACTCTCATTCGGCACAGTTTTGATGACTTTAAGATAGGGTCGCTCAATGTTAGGCTGGCTGTAGGGATCCACTGGACTGGGAGGAGGTACCGGCATACCTGGAGGTGGGTACATCGGCCATCCCGGAGGCATATATTGAACATAATTGCCATACGGATCATAACCTCGTGGTGGGTAGTCAGGTGGCATTACCCCACGAGGGGGTGGCCCGGGGTATGGGGGCATGGGATGTGTTGGGAGGCTGTGTTGGGAGGGGTACGTCTGAGAACCAGGACCCACAGTGGGTGTCGTAGGCCAGCTGCTTTCTGGTTGAGCAATGCCAGGTTGAGCCTCTTTCTTCTTCTGACTATGTGAGCATGGAGATGTTTCTTCTGGGGAAACTGGCTTTTTCTTGCTGCGACTTGAAGTGTGACCTAAACTGCCACTTCGGCTTCGACGACTTCTGCTTCTACTTCGGCTGCTACTCCGACTGGAGCTCCTGCTGCTACTGCTGCTGTTGCTGTAACTCCTGCTACGGCTCCGGCGCTTTCTATCCGAATGCCGATGAGTTGGTGTCTTCGCAGGGGTGTTACCGTGCAGGCGCGCTTGCGTCCTAGCGGCCATCTTGCTTATCTCAGCCACACCCAGGTCCAAGCCAATTGTTTTCAGTAAGTCTTGTATCTTCTCATATTCCTCTACCTCCTTCCTCACATTGGTGTCCTGTGGCCCAACGCCAGGTGGGAAGTCATTAGGTCCTTCCTTGGCATGTACCTCAGGTGTGGCCGAGGGATGATGCCTGTCTGTCTGCCTACTGTCTCTATGCGAATGGATCATCACATTCTCCCCAGTACTGCCTAATGTGTAAGGATCTCTTATCTGCATATCACAAGACTGTGGGTAACTTGTGCCTGGAAAGTTGGAATTTGTTGGTGTCACCTCATTAACCTCTTCTTCTTCGTCTCCATAGAGGAACTTCTCCTCATCTTCAATATCTGGATGACTCTTTTTTAAATTCTGTGACTGGGCAACCTGGGCTATCATTCCAAGGAACTGTGTAAGGTCTGATCTCTCCTGTCTTCCCTTCTCGTGAGGGAGGAGCAGTTCACTTCCACCCTCTCTGGCTGGTTGGATCTTATTAATCAGCTCTTCGAGAACACCACTGTCAGAGCTTTTACTCAGCATGGATGCTAACAAGTCTGAATCCATGGTTTTGGAAAGTGCGCAGAGAAGCTGTTCAGCCTCCTGTGAAAGACCACCATCTGGATTTCCTCGAGGGGAATCACTATTCTGAAATACATTAGTTAAATATGCTTTAGGGACACCAGCATCATTCTTTACTTTCTAAAAAATAAAGCCCATTAAATATCAGCTAAAGCGGCGGTGACACTAGACTTTGAAGAGGCAAAATAAGCATGTTGCACGGGTATGAATGAAAGTCAATGGAATGGAAATTGTAGTGTGGCTGCCCCTTAGCTCTGTAGGCCAACTAAAGACTAGGGATGCACCGAATGTTTGGGAACCAAAATTATTGGGCCGAATTAATTGTACGGAACAATGACGTGACGTGATCAAATAGAGGCGCACACTAATGCAGCAAACACGTCGGCAGTGTGGAAGCATTTAAAACTATCAGAGAAAGATGCAAAAATCATGAGAGACTGTTTAGTACTGCATTGCATGTCTCCGATGAGGAGAGGAAGGGGTGGTTGTTGCTGGTTACTGTATAATGATTAGTAAATCAACTGCAGAACACTGTTTTCTAACACATGCATGAATTGCATGCATCAAACAGTACTGCACGAGCTCGCGGCGCTATCTGCTTGTTAGCCAGGGACAGTGTTCAAAGCAAACAGCAGCCTCCCGATCTCTTGCTTGAAAGTCCCATAGACTTGCCATGTTAAAATGCCCAACTTTACAGCAGAAAACAATATGTTCACAGCCTGGAACAAAAAGTGGTTTTGGTCTACATAAGTAATTTTGCCCTTCATGACAACTGTGAGGGGGTGAATTTTTTTTATATCTCATCCGTTTAAATTATCTTAAGCCTTAAAGTTCTGTATAATTAAGGATGTGGCCACTTGAGTGACAGGTGGACTGCTTCTCTGCAGCAGAGCGTGAAACTCACTAGACTGTGAAACTTAGAAAAATGGCTTTAAAGGTTTTTTTTTGTCCAGAAAAAATAATTGTAAGACAATGGAAATCTGGCAATTAGATGTTTTAATGAAAATTACCTCAAATTTGATTTTTACCACTATTTTGAAGTTATTGTAGGTACTCTGCCTTTGCACCGTCTGCAAAAAGTTAGATGGCATGCCGAGGCAGAAGGCAGTAACCTCCACATTATATACAATATTTGGGTGCTAATCACCATTTACAGAATCATTATAGTAATATCTGTATAAAATCTAGTGATCATTGGCTAGGCTATAACATATAGTAATGGGATTCATTTTTTTTCTGACCGTAACAACTAGACAGAAAGTTAAACGTGAGTGGATACCATTTTGCAACCGATTTATTAAAGGATGCAAGACATACTTAGCCTATTGTTTTTACATCGAACTGAATGAAAATAAATTAACCTATAAGAACAACTTGTGGATTGATGTGAACGCCAGCAGGAATAATGCTTAGAATGACTGTGAATAAAACATCTCCGATGACGTTCATTGCAATGGTTTTTATCAAGTTACAAGAAAAGGTAGGAAACAGATTTGACTGTTTACTGAACAGTTACTGATTTTATGTGATACGCTGTCACGGCATTCGACTCCTCACACGTGGAGAAGTGGGAAGCCCCAGACTGACAGCTGGCATCTGCATTATAAAAAGAAAAAAAACTTTAAAGATTATTTACGGTTAATTACTGTTGCCAAGTTATCTAGTCGTTGCTTATTTACAGTGCTTTGTTATATGGAGCAGTTTATTAGATCGTGATCTAATTTGTTTGTCTAAAGAAGTGCCGACAGATGTTGAAAGTACACAAGTTACCCCGTAATTTAAATGTGGCAGACTTTAATAGACAGTAAAACAAAGGCAGAATACCGTATTACTCCAGGCTGGCACAGTAATATTTAGGAATGGCTAAACAAATGCAGAGCACCGTAACTTAATTTGAGCGTTCTAAAACAAAGTCAAAGAGCGGTAACTGATGATACTGTGTTCTGCCTTGGTTTCTCCATGGCTTTTCTCCAAGATACTTATACACATGATAAAGGAGGTCATATATGATCATAAAAATGAAGTTATGGTGTTTTGTCTTTGCACGGCAGCACGGCTGTCACTATAGACGGGCGTGGTTTCAGCAACCAGGCACCACAGCTTCACCCACATCACACCTTTTTGCCCATTTTCGATCATCCGGGAGTGATGCACGGTGATGAGCTGCCAAGATGGTGGCAATCGGCTCCATCCACTTGCTCTTCAGAAAACTACGAGTGACGTCACAGACACTACGTCCATGTTTTTACAGTCTATGGTTCAAAGTCCAAAGTGCGAGGAAAATCTGCGCTGAAACTGTGTTACTTGTCAGCTGCTTAGTACGCATTTTTTAAAATAAAATAAGAAAATACAATAATAACGATAATTACTACAACAGCCCTATTAATACATTTATTATAACACTCACACAGTGTTCAAATTGTAATATTTTCTAATGTTTTAAAATAATTATCTTCTGCTCAGCAAGTCTGCATTTATTTGTATAGTAAAAAATACATAACTGCTTCAAGAAAGGTGTCTCAAAAATGGTGACTTTTTTAATTCATTACACGCAATGGTGAAAAAATTGGCAAAATATATGGGGAAAGAATGCAAAACAAACAAAAAAAAAAAACCTTTTCGGTATTCAGCCTTGTGTTTCATTTTGTTCGACTTCGGCGGCCAAGAATTTTCATTTCGGTGCATCCCTACTAAAGACCAACTCTACACAAGTATGTAAAATCTCATATTTGTGCACTGCTATGTTCTGAAAAGAGTCAGAGTACAATCAAAATGCAGAGCACACTTGCTATGATGTACATAGTTAAAAATAAGTGATGCAAGCTACTTTGTTCCCCCATTTATTTACTGACACCTCTTCTAACCCTGTGTTGAGAAACTGGGAGAAAGGTACAGAGGCACATCCGTCAATCTGAGGCTAATTAATTTCATTTTTGGTGTGAAAGGGACCTTACAGTTGCCAAAAATATAACTTTTGGGATTTCTGTTATTAAAAATAAGGAAGCATGCCCAGCTCAGGCTGACAAAAAGTAACGCAAAAGTAACGTAATGTATGAGTTTCCATAAAAAGTAACTAACAGTTACTTTATGGAGTAACTCAATATTGCAATGCATAAGTTTTAAAATTTATTGATTTTATTCAGATGAAGATTATTATCAGCTATAACATGAAAATAATAAATACTACCTTCCAGAATTAAATATCAGTTAATCCGTAGAACTGTCTTGTGCAGTATTTCTGGCTTAAAGGGGTCACTGTCACTGAATGCAAAATTCACTTTTACATGTTGTTTGAACTGAAATGTGTGTTGGCAGTGTGTGTACACATCCACCCTATAATGATAAAAATCCACCCAGGGCTTTTTTAAAATCCCCATAAATCATAACCCCTTCCTCAAATCGAGCCGTTCAGAATGATGTAGTTCTGCACAGGCCCCTCCCATGATTGTTGACTAGAATGTCTAATCTAGATCTGTCCTAAGCGACTGAGGTGTTTTGTTGTTGATGTAATAATGAACATAGCAGTTGTCATTTACTCCCGACATCTGAGCCGCTGAAGACACAGTGGATTTGCGTGAACCATTTGTGATCCAGCTTCACCCTAAGCACAGTATTTGCAAATCGCCTTTCCTAATAATGTGCTAGTTAGCAATGACAAATGCAGCTAAAGTTAACAGTTTAGAGAAAGGCTCATCACCCCACTGAAGAGAGGGGTGGGGTGAGCAGAGCTCATTAGCATTTAAAGGAACATGCACCGAAACGGGTCGCTGTGAAAAGAGCTGTTTTTGACAGGGTAAAAAGGGTGTTGTTTTACACTACCACTGAGAAATTTTAACCAAAGTATGTTATAGATTTTTCATTAAGACTCTAAAGAATCATATCAACTTATATAAGGGACATCCGATGACCCCTTCAAGTGTCTTAAATTGAGAGTGCCATACATAAAGTGAAGAATAAATATTAACAGCTTGTTAAAATTTTCCAAGCCACAATGAGAGGTGGTTACCTGTGCTAGCATGGGAGAATCAGTCTCAGAGGAATCCATTCTTTTCTTCAAAATTGACTTTGCAGGCTGTACAAGCATATCCTGGATTTCTTTACGTCGCCTGGCCTTCTCCAGCTCAGTAAAGTCCTCCTCCCTATCCCTAAAGTCACCTGATTTGACTCTCTTGCTGACGCTGCTGCGGCGACTCCTACTAGAGCCGCTGCTGCTACTGCTACCACTACGACTGGCGCTGCGGCTCCAGCTCCTAGCGCGACTCCGTCCTCTGCTTCTTCCCCTGCTATGGCTCCTTTCGCGACTGCGGCTCCGTGGCCGGCTCTTGCTCCGGGCTCTGCTCCTGGCCCTACTCTGTCGGCGACTGCGGCTTCCGCTTCTGCTTCGACTTCTACTGTAGCTCCTCCCGCGGGTTCTGCTCTTGCTACGCGCTCGGCTCTTCGCCCGTTCAGGACTCCTGCCACGACTGTAGCTCCGACTCCTGCTGCGGCTGCGCGGGCGACTTTTGCTGCGCCCATAGCCAGGACTGCGACTCCGCGCCCTGCTCCTACCGCGACTAACACTGCGCCTCCTCGAACCTCTATCGCTGTGTCCATCATAGCTCGACTTCCGTGGAGAGTAATGGGGCTTATTATACTGTGATTCCCCAGCAGCATAATCTCTGTCAAAAGAAATCATCACATCATAAATCGCAACTGAAGGACAAACAATTGCATATCTAGTGAGTCTATGGTCTCAAGTCAAGCTCAAAATCTCTCCATAATTACACTTAATAGCTTCAAGTGCTGTGGAATTAAATTATCTACACCTAAGAGTGTCTTATGCTCCATCAGAGTAACCAATCAACTGATTCTGAATAGGATGTAGAGGAAAAATGCAAGTTTGAGAAAGAACTACTCTTAAGTTAAGAATATGTTCACTGTTTGGAGGCAGGCATCAAAAGATAGGCAGGTCTAGTTTCTCAGATAAGTTTAAGATTAAACTTTTATTTAAAAAACAGGCATCTTAGGCATTTCTATCCACTGAATCCCGATGGTGAACCCAATACCTAGAGAGTAGGGTGCTGATAGCCAACATAATTCTGAGAAATATGAGGTGTAATGGAATTGCTAATGATAATTCATTCCAATATTATTTACAAAATATATTGGGACAGAAAAAAATAAGACACTTTTCTTAATCAACAGAGTGGTCACACTTGTCAGCCTCATTCTCACAATGGCCTTATAAAAGCTGGAATACACAAATTTCAGCCAGATTTCTTTTCTTTTTTTTTTTTTTTTTTTTTTTTTTTTTTTTTTTTTAAAGCGGGCTTGACTTTTTTGGCCAGTCAGAGTTGACAGATTTCACAAAAAACCACATGATGGACATAAACTCCAATTTTTTACCTTCAGACAACGATTCCGTCCATTTGGAGGATAACATTATAACAACATTTTGATATTTCAGAGCATATTGTTTTCATTTCTCATGCATCTCCAAGGAAAAAGACGCATGTAACTGTATGTCTGGTGTGTTCAGAATGGACTGAAAGTCTCGTTGTGATCCCCAGTCATTTAGTGCTTTGATGCACAGTCTTACTGAACCATTTCAGCACTGACATTGTAAATCTGTTCATGTTTTCAATGTCACAGTGTATACCAATCTTAAAAGTCAATATATTGTTATAACACTAGACTGCATCTCTTACCGGACATAGGGCGCTTCGCTTGGATGGGTCAGCTCGTTGCCAACAGTTATGACCAGACTGTGATCAACAGGGAGCCCACTACGAGGAGGTGATGGGCTGTACCTCTGTTAAGGAAAATGGGTACATAACTAACTCATACATGGAATAATACAAACTAAACAAAAAAGTACACTACCAATCAAAAGTTTTTGGACAGTAAGATTTTAAAGTTTTATTCTATTCTGCTCACCAAGCCTGCATTTTTTGATCCAAAATACAGTGAAAAAATTTTTACCATTTAAAATAACTGCTTTCTATTTGAACATAGGCCTATTTTAAAATGTAATTTATTCCTGTGATGACAAAGCTGAATTTTCAGCATCATTACTCCAATCTTCAGTGTCACATGATCCTTCAGAAATCATTTTAATATGTTGTTTTGCTGTTCAAGAATTATTTTATTTATTATTATCATCATCATCAATATTTAAAACAGTGGAGTTTTTTTTCAGGATTTTTTGATGAATAGAAAGATCCAAAGATCAGCATTTATCTGAAATAAAAATCTTTTGTAGCATTATACACTATACCATTCAAACGCTTTAAGTCAGTATATTTAAATCATTATATGTTTATTATTAAATTGTGAAATTACAGAAATTAATATGTTTAATTATCAAGGATGCATTCAATTGATCAAGAGTGATGATAAAGACATTTATATTTCAGCTGTTCTTCTGAACTTTCTATTCATCAAAGAAACCTAAAAAAAATATATGCTCTGCTGTTTTCAACATAATGATAATAATAAATGATTTTATGAGCAGCAAATCAGGATTTCTGAAAGATCATGTGACTGGAGTAATGATGCTAAACTTCAGCTTATCACAGGAATAAACTGAAACCACATTAAAAAATATATTCAAATAGAAAGCAGTTATTTTAAATAGTAAGTATATTTCACAATATTACTGCTTTTGCTGTGTTTTGGCAGGCTTTTAAATGCAGGCTTGGTGAGCAGAAGAGAATTCTTTAAAAAACATAAATAATCTTGCTGTTCACAAACTTTCACTGGTAGTGTAACGTTAGCGCCAAGGCATTTTTTATTAGAGTACATAACATTGCAACAAGTAGGTAATGGAATGAGAAGTTGATGCACAGTACTTTAACACCATTTTCACATGTCATGGTATTAACGTGGTAATCCATAGAATAACACGGTATTACCGTGATTTAACTTCAAAACATACCCAGCAGGACCACTTCCACTCTTAATCAGTGTGTACTATGGTGGATTACTGCAGCGCTGCATGTTGCCGTGTAATGCAGTGTTTTTGTTTGCTTCATACCCCATAGCTTCGCGGAGGTCTCCCCCCTCGGTATTCATCCGCTGGTGAGTATCTCCTCCGCGGGGACGGCCGGCGGTACGGATCCGGGGAATGGCCTGCTCCCGGACGGGAACCGAAGCCACGCGACGGCGGGGGATGATAGCCGCCTCTGTGCGGCCTAGACCCGCGGTACATAACGACGCGTAGCCGCTGTTCCTGCGTCGGTGTCGAGTCTTTATTATCCTGGGTGCAGAATGGCGATTATCCCTGCAACAGGTAAATGCGAATTCCAAAAATTCAATATGAATGAGAGCGCATTCATTACACACGAACGGCTCTGTTGGTGCTCGCTTCCTGTGCCGCCATTGGCCCGCATTCACCGGACATGACGTCACGCCATGAACAGCCAATCGAACGCAGCGAAACAGCATAACGTTATTTACCGACCGTCTCTCCTAAATACAGTAAGAACTCGAAAGCACTGTTTCTATTCTGAACAGAGAATATAACTGTAAAATTGGGAATTGTAAATGCAGTAATTTTTTGTCAGTTAACTGTACACTAACTGGAAAGTTTCAAATATGTGTGGAAGATCTTGACTGTCCTGCAAAAAAAAGTTATAAAGCGGAAAAACACATTCTGGGGCCTGTTTCATAAAATAAGTTTACCAAATAAGCCAGGTTTATTTCTGTTAGTCTGACGTATTGTTAGTTAATTTGGTTCAAAATAAGTCAGACTAACTGAAATAAGCCTGGCTTATTTGGTAAACTTGTTTTATGGAACAGGGCCCAGCTCCTTTTTGCTTATGTTAGTGTTGCGTTTTGTTTGTCCTGGAAAGTAGTTTCATGTGGACTCAACCCAGAGCCACTGGGTGGCGCAATGTTTAATGTCTGAAAGCAGGAAATAAAAATAAATAAATAAAAAAAATATCAGATTTGTCTCCTCTCATTGACCTCCCAGCATAGTTAAGACTACTAACTGTAAAGCATGTTTTTAAGTATGGCACATTCAAGTCTGATATTATTCAGAGTGGGAGAAAAATAATTCTTTTACAACAGTTCAGGTTCATTTATAATCTCTGTTTAAGGTTTGTGGTCAGCAAGATTTTTATTTAGGCCTTTCTATTTATTTATTTAATATTTTTATTTTTTTTAATGAAAATTATATTTTAAAGCATGGATTCATTAAATTGACAAGACTTTTATAATGTTAAAAAGCTTTATATTTCAAATAAAAACTATTCTTTTGAACTTTCTATTAATCAAAGATTCCTGGAAAAATGTAAACGGTTTCCACAAAAATATTAAGCAACACAAATGTTTTCAAAAGTGATAATAATAAGTGTTTCTTGAGCAGCCTATTAGCATATTTTGAAAGAAACTCTACCGACCTCAGTGTGTATCAGTCTCTCCTCTCTTCCTTCTCTGCAGATGTCTTCACTGCTAAAACATCATACTACCACAACAAAATTAACAACTGTTCTGACTCTCGCACACTTTTCAAAACTTTCTCTTCTCTTCTTAGTCCGCCTCCACCTCCTCCTTCATCGACTCTTACAGCTGACGACTTTGGAGTTTTCTTCACAAATAACACAAGAACCATCAGCGACCAATTCTCCACACCACAGACTGAGGATAACTTCACAATGACTTATACACACTCTCTCTCCTCCTTCTCTCCGCTCTCAGAGACGGACATTTCCAAACTTATCCTGTCCAGTCATCCTACTACTTGTCCACTGGATCCGATCCCCACTCACCTCCTTCAAGCTATTTCTTCTTCAGTAATACCTTCACTTACTCACATTATCAACTCCTCTCTTCACTCTGGAACATTTCCCTCAGCGTTCTATGAGCGTTGCTTAGGAAACTGTTTATGAATCCATCTCTTTTTGAAGAATTTTTAGAGGTATACAGTTCTTTATTGCTTTTTAAATACACTTGAGCGAGTTGTGTTCAACCAACTCTCTATGTTTCTTGTACAGAACAACCTCCTGGACAGCAACCAATCTGGCTTCAAAAGTGGCCACTAAACTGAGACTGCCCTGCTCTCGGTTACTGAAGCTGTACAACTGGCAAGAGCAGCTTCCAAATCCTCAGTACTCATCTTGCTGGATCTGTCTGCTGCCTTTGACACAGTTAACCACCATATCCTCCAGTCCACCCTCAGAAAGATGGGCATCTCTGGAACCGCACTCCAGTGGTTCAAGTCTTACCTCTCTGCTAGGTCCTTCAGGGTGTCTTGGAGGGGTGAAGTTTCTAAGTCACAACCTCTTGTTACTGGGGTTCCTCAAGGCTCAGTACTTGGACCACTTCTCTTCTCCATCTACATGACGTCATTAGTATCTGTCATTCAGAAGCATGGCTTTTCCTATCACTGCTATGCTGATGACAGTCAACTCTACTCTCATTCCAACCAGATGATCCAACAGTAGCTGCTCGCATTGCAAGCCTGTCTGAGTGACATTTCAAGCTGGATGAAGGACCATCACCTTCAGCTCAACCTTACTAAGACAGAACTGCTGGTGGTTCCAGCAAACCCATCGTTAAATCACAGCTACTCTATACAGCTTGGTTTGTCAACCATAACTCCTTCCAGGACAGCCAGAAATCTAGGAGTTGTGATGGATCATCAGTTAAGCTTCACCGACCATGAACTGCTGGTGTCCTGCAGATTTGCCTTATACAACATTAGGAAGATTAGACCCTTCCTGTCAGAGCAAGCCACCCAACTTCTTGCCCAAGCTCTTGTTCTCTCCAGACTGGACTATTGTAATGCTCTCCTAGCGGGTCTTCCTGCATGTACTATCAAGCCTCTACAACTGATCCAGAATGCAGCAGCGAGGGTTGTCTTCAATGAGCCAAAACAGCTCATGTTACTCCTCTCCTCATCAGGTTACACTGGCTACCAGTAGCCGCTCACATCAAATTCAAGGTACTGATGCTTGCCTACAAGACGACCACTGGCACGGCACCATTATACCTAAACTCACTAGTTCAAACTTATGCGCCCTCCAGAAGCTTGCGCTCTGCAAGTGAACGACGCCTTGTGGTGCCATCCCAAAGAGGTTCAAAATCACTCTCACAGACTTTTTCCTGGACTGTGCCCAGCTGGTGGAATGACCTCAATTCGAACAATGATCTCAATTCGAACAATTTTCAAAAACATCTAAAGACTCATCTTTTTCGCCAGCACTTGACCAACTAATACTAGCACTTACCTTTTCTTGTCTATTCTATTCGTGGAGGAAAAAAAAAAAAAAAAAAAAACTATTCTATTCGATCCTTGCTACGAGTTCTGTGCTAGAATAACTGAGACTTGTCATGGCACTTGTATACTGTTGTTGTTCTCTCGTGGGTCTTATTGCTTCTATTGTTCTCATTTGTAAGTCACTTTGGATAAAAGCGTCTGCTAAATGATTAAATGTAAACGTAATGTAATATTATAATGATTTTTAATTTCATTTATTGTAAAATGTCTTTTGATATATTTATTATCAATATATATTTTAAAAAGTGTCATTAATCTAAATTGCTAAATCAAATATTCCATTTAAAATTGTTTTGACAATTAGATGAACAATTGAATTGAATGAACCAATGACAAAGCTGAATCCCAGTAAAATTAATGAATGGCACAATTATTCTGACTTATAAACAAGGATATGTATGTACATATTTAATTGCCCATATCTCGTAATATAGAATGTAAATTAAATTACTTTAATTAATTAGCCTATAGGTTTTAATGAAAAGTGAAGATGTCTGAAACGCGTATAACTCATGAAAATAATGAATATAATAACCCCTAATGACAATAAGTATTACTGTACATTTAAGTAACAACATGCCAGCTGGGTCCTTGTGTGCTGATTCTGGGTTGGGGTGGGGGATCTAATTTTATCCCTTGTTAAGAAAAAAAAAAAAAACTTTAACATCCAACATAATAAAATCTGTATTTTCTTTTATTTATTTATTTTTCAGAGGAACTAAATTATATAAATTAACCAAAAAACTGTTTCGTCTGACTAAGCCTCACAAATGTTGACATTCATATGAAATGCCAAAATTAAAAAGAGAGTAGCTATTCATCAAAAGTTTTGAGATCAGATTTAAAAACACTGAATAAGTCTAAAAAAAAAACAGGTACAAGGTACATAACATTTCTGCTTTTATTTTACATTTTCATATAAATCTTTACATTTTACAATACAAGTATGCTTATTCTCAAAATAGGAGGAAAACAATAAGTTTTGCTATCATGCTGGAACAGACATAATTCCAGTCACCAAGCAAAACTCTCAAAACATATCTGATGAATCCAGGTCTGGAGAAGAGTCTTCTCATCAGTGACAGCCCATCAGTTGTTTCTCGCCGTTCCTTACCTCATCTGATCCTGAAATTCATTTGTATGAAAAGAAAACCATGCGATCTATAATGACTTGAATGAATGAAAACCTCTAGACATGTCTAGTATTCAAACTAGCCTACATCTGAGGCACACATTCAAAGTCTAGAAGGATGTGTGTTTTTCACACTGGTCATTACGCCTGCAGTCCACACTGAACCAATCCCCCAATTAGAGTTTATTTTAGGGCATGTTAGAGATTTTGGGTGAACATACCAGCAAATAATTGCCTTCATGACCCGTTCTGATGCTGTCATTTTCCCGTCTCTGCTTCAGTGTCAACTGGAGGATCCTGGTTCACTCTTATAATGATACTGTTTAAACTAATTTTGACATATTAATTTCCATAACTTGACACACACTACAGAAATTTGTTACTTTCCATGATGTTTGAAGGGCTGGAAATCACAATTTTTATTAATAAATAAATAAAAAGCATAATTATATAAATGAATTAATTGGTAAACATAAATGTGTATTCAAGTTTTCAATTATCATGGATATATACACTGTATAGTTTAACTCTTACTGATTTACAACAAAGGCTCAAAAACGTACCTGCAGTTTAAAATGTGACGTCATTTCTGGGTGCGCTAAATGTCTCTTAAATTACCATTATTATTATTATTGCATGAAACATCTATAAATTCAAACAACATTTAATAAGCAACAATAACCACTTACCTGAAGAACTTCACAGTGAGTGTTCCCTCTTACTGATTCTTGATCATTTGCATTCACCAGGCCTACATAAAGCAACCACTAGACATCAAACTGATAACATTTGCATGGAAGAAGCAGCAGAGACACAGAGGGACATACAAAGAAAGATTAACATGGGTGTAGATCACATCAAAACTGAACAGTACCAGGGAAGTTGTTAGGAAAATATAGACTTCAACCACTACAAACTGAGATTTAACTGTCAGAACATCAGGAGAACTCCTAAAGCAGCGTGATGGAAATTCTTTGAGAACGAAAGTTTTCTTTGAAAGTGTAGTGAATGTGTGTTTTTTTTAAATGGAAGATGGAGATTCTTATGGTTCTTTTATTAGTTTGCTCATTTCCTGTTTTGTGTTTTTAACCCTATTGCTGTGCTGAAAATCCTTCACCTAATTTGGTGTTCCCAGTTAAAAATGACTGGCCTTCTAAAGATTGCTTGTAAAACTCATTATGCATGAGATATGCATATATGATATATGCATATCTCATCACCAAAACTTGGATTTAATATTTTTGTCAACTTGTTTCAATTAGCACAGGTTTTGCATTTCTTTTTTGGGACTATTGGATTGTGAGTGGTTAATCTCAGAAAAGTTGACAAAAAAGATTTAATCCATTTTTGGTCAAATATGGCATGACAAGAAATGTATACGCTATTTGTCATCGGCCAGTCTTTTTTGACCAGGAAGTGTAACAAGGAGGAGAAATAAAAGACAGTTTGAGCAAAGTCAGTAAGTTTTAGTCCAATACAATAACATTAGCTAGTATTTTCTAAACATGTTATAGCAAAAAAAAAAAAAAAAACACATCTAACAACAGTCACAGAATAAAATGGAATAATTTTACCACCATTTCTTATGATTAAGCAGTCTAGACTTTTGGGAAGTGATTAGCAACAGGAAATGATTTGCCAAGATGAGCGTAGCCAATCACGTTTAAGAAAATTAAGTAACTCAAGTTTTTACATATTCTGCAAAGTATAAATATGTGTGCAAATACAGTCATTGGTACAGAAGAAATGCTGTTTTCTTTTCCACTGCTCTAGAAAATTACAAAACATTGGCACTATTGAGAGACTTACTAACATACCCCGACTGGATCTGAAGACGTTTTGCCATTTCCTGTGCTGATTTGTGGATCATATTTAATGACAAAAAAAAAAAAAAAAAAAACACTCAATGAAGCCAATGCTTTGTGATGTAAAAACACTTAAAACATGCAAGTAGGGTGTGAAGAACATTCTTTGTATCATACACGAGATCTCAAATAATAAAGAAACGTTTATTCCGTATTAAATTGGAATATTTTAAATTTTCTTGTTTTTATTTAATATGAAACTGAATGTATAAAACAGAACAAGTAAAAACTAAAATCTAACATTCTTGCAAAATACTTTTTGTGATACACATGTATAGAAAACAAATCTGCTTTCATTCTACGTGGGTTGTATTACAATTGATTTTGAAGCAACAAAACAACAACAACAAATGATACACAAGAAAGAAATGGCACTGTACAAGATGCTAAACAAAACAATTGACCATTTCTGGAACTTCCTCATCTCAAACCGATGGGTCAGATGTCTCTGTCTCAGTCTTATTAGTCTCACTCTCCCATTTCTCCAGAAAAGCCTGCAGGTTAAGATTGAAGGTATCAATACCCTTCCCCGATAGATGAACCCCATCTGGTCTGTAGAGTCCCAAACTTGGCCTTATGTTGCCGTCGCTCAATGCAGAGCCACCAAGTTCTGTCATAATTCCACATATGCTCTCATTAATAGCCATACGGATAATGTCCATTTCTTTGCTGTCTTCTGTACCCCTCCAGGTCTGACGTGAAAGGATGTTGGACCACACCAGCAGGCATTCGGGGAATATGCTCTTCAGTGAGGTCATGTCTTTCTTCACAGTCTCAATAAAAGCCTCTGGATCAGTCGTGCTTATGTCATTTCCACCCAAGTGGATTATAAGCACATCAGGTTTGGGCCAGTTGTCTTTGAGCTGGAGCAGCAAAGGTACAAGCTGTTGCCACGTCATGCCCTGCATGCCCTTCCACCAGATGCGCACTGAGTCTGGGTGCATGCCCAACTGCACTCCATACTCAGGGGAAGTAGCCCTCTTCTCAGCCCAAAACACAAGAGAGTGGCCACATATCCACACATTCTTTATCTCATTGGGGGTACTTTTACCTGTAAATATGTTACAATATAGGGTGTGTATTAACCTAGACAGGCTTGGCCACATTAAAAAAAAAAAAAAAAAAAAAAAAAAAAGAAGTGTTTGATGGTCCTTAATCTAACATCATTTCAGGACCTACAAAGTGATGTTTATCACAAAAGACCTGATCCTAATCCTGACAAGCTTCATCTAACGAAGAATAAAATGGACTAAAAGCAGTAGGGATGCACGATAAATATCAGCACGATATTAATGCCACGAGATGCGCATTAATATCGTGCCGATATTTATCGTGCATCCTTAAAAAGTAGGATTGATCTCATCTACCATCTGATCTGCATCTATTTTGTGAGAATGCATGTCTACACTGAAAGCGACTGGCATTGAGTTGACTTGAGACTGTCTAAACTAGAAGTGTTGAAGCTGATGCCCCAACTATACCCTAAATCTGGGCTAAATCCCAATTTATTTTCTACAGAAATCCAGTGGTTTAAAATTTGATTTAACATGAGTTATTTTAGAAAAGCACTCAATTTCACAGTTACTTTTGCTATAATTGCATCTACCTATGTGAATTGTCTATTATCAATAGTGTAGATGTATAAAGCACAGTTTACACAAGTCACTTTAAAACTAAGCAGCTTTCTGTTGGTCAACCCAATGTATTAGAGTGGGGAAATCTTTTTTGCAAGGCGATAATTAACAAAACAGTAAATGTGACTGCAACTTAACAGTTAAAATAAAGTAGGATTTACAGTGGAGATCAACATTAGAGAACATTAGAGGTCACTGTTTAGTCCTATTTGAAGTTATCCTAACAGGAGGGCAGTTTTTAAGCATTATGATATGTAAGCAAGCAAGTGTATTCTGAAGCACTTGAAAAATAACTGTTATTGGTGCTAATCTGGCACCTGGTGCTAATTTCATTAATTGTTTGACAAACCCATTTTAACTGGCTGCATTCTTCTAATTTTCACCGAGATTGCAAGATAGCAGGTCAAGTTGACTGAAACCCTGCAAAATGAGGCGCTCCAGATGAAGGCAAAAAGGATGACCCTTTCAGCCACTGCAAGAGTAGCTGGTCATTCCAAATCTGTTATTTCTCAAATATTGCAGGTTTACAATGGCATTCATTCAAAATCCCCCACCAAAAGACTGGTCGTCCATGTAATACAAATGCATGAGAGGACAGGATAATGCAGAGAATCTCAATGGGGAAATTGGTTCAACACTGCAGCTGGAATTGCTTAACAGTTCAGCTCTGAACAGGGTAAGGTTCTGTCTTGGCATGTTAAGGAGAAGTTGGACTGAAAGTGCACTCTACAGTGACGAGGCCTCTCATCAGCAGAAAGAATTACAAGGATAAGCTCACCTTTGCGGAGAAGTATGTTTTGTGGACAGAGGAGAACTGGTCCAAAGTTCACTTAAGAGATGTGAGCAAGTTACATTTATTTGGGTCAGATGGGAAACATTTTGTTTGGCATCAAACTGAGGAAAGACTGAAGCCCAAAGTGTGTAAAGAAGTCAGTGAAAGGTGAAGTAGGACGTGTCATGATTTGAGGGATGTTTTCTGTAGCAGGAGTTGGGCCTCTTATACAGCTAGATGTTAAGGTGAATGCAAATGTTTATCAGAACCTCCTTCAGCAAAATGCAGTTCCTTCCCTCCAAGCATCTCTCAATCAGCAGGACAATGCCCCCCGTCACACAGCAAAATGGGTAAAGCAGTTCCTTGAAGCTGAGAACATTGAAATAATGAAATGGCTGGGCCAGAGACCTGATCAAAACCCAATTGAAAATCCTTGGTGACAAAGTTATGGCTAAGAAACCCAAGTTGTGGTTGAGAACATTTTGATAATGATTTGTGTGGGAGTTATGGCTAAGAAACCCACCAGTGTGAGAGACTAGTGATGTCCTGCGGCCGCAGATGTCCTTAAGTCATCAGAGACCTGATCAAAACCCAATTGAAAATCCTTGGTGACAAAGTTATGGCTAAAATTTTAAGTGTAATCTTGTTTCGAGCTACAGTGATTACTGTTCTCTAATTCTGATCAGTGTTTTCCACAAAAAAAAAAAAAAAGTTGAAAAATAGTTGAAATTGTAGTATCAAACATGTTAGTAGAACAGTGGTATGCCTAAAGCTAATATTCCAACAAATTTTGAGCGATGAAGATTAACAATATTTCAGAAAATCAAAAACCTAGTATTTATATCTTGTTCTTTAATTTTGATCTCCAATGTGTCTGAATTAAATTTTAAATAAAGTGAAACATATCTACAATGTCGAAGAAAAAACGGGAAAACTGTCAATGGAAAATACTGTAATGCTGTAGATACTGCAATGGACACTTTCGTTGGCAGACAGCACAACTGAACATATTGCAACAGCTCTACTTTTAATGAAACCCAAGTTTTACACATCCAGTGCAGACATGCGTAAGTTTCGAGCTTGCTCTCTAATAAATACAATACATTAGAACATAAAATTAAAAACTATTATCACTGTCCTCACAAATTAATCTAGATTCTAATTTCAAGTGTTCTATTCAAAAATAAAACATTACTCCTAAAATGTTTCCTCATCTCGTGACAAGAAACGTAGTCCTTTTACAAAGCTAAATCATGATCAGATATCATCCCTATTATGATCTGAGAGCTAACTAAATCACTTTTTCTTGGAAACAAAGATTGTAAAATTTTGGCAATTATCCTGTTTGCAAGGTAAAAGAATAAGCGAACTAAACAGGCAATTGCACGTGAAGCCAATAAATGCCTGAACCTAAAGACTCTGGAAATAATAATACCTGTAGCTGAATTCCGATTTTGTCCACGTGAACGCTGGGCTTCCATTTGCTGCTCTTTCTTCAGCTTCATTCTCTGGTTAAACTGTTCAAGCTGCCCAGAGCACAATTATATAAGAACAAAACTGACAAAATTGTGCTAAAACAGTCAGTTGATTTATCACAGGTTTAGAAGATTACAGATGCACTCATAAGCTGAAGACAATAAGCTCACAGCAACATTGTCACTGGACAGCTTCTGATATTTGACATCACACAATTACAAAGTATGACATGAGTGTAAAATTGAGTATAACATCGATATTAAGAATCACTGAACAAAAGATTCCACATGTGAGAAGTTTGAAGAAAGATGTCATACCCGTTTCTTCTGCTTAGCCTTGATGTCATCTTCTGTAATGGTAGCAACCTGTATGTTCTTGGCTTCCTCCGAAGTTTGTTCTGCTTTACTGTCCTCTTTAGGTTGTATGGTAACAAGTGTGCTGGCAGGCTCTGCTTTACCTGTTGGAACTGTTTTGACTGTTTCTATTGTTTTGAGGCACCTAACAGGCTTTGTTTTTACAGATTCAGTTGGGATTTGACTAGCCGCTTGGGTAGAGTAAGCAGAGGCCATTGTGGAGAAGTGGAGAGGGTTGGGGATAGGTGGAGGACCATAGGGATGTGGCATGGGGAATGGAGGAGGTACGAAATATGGACTGGCCATTTGTGGAGTGTATGAACTATAAGCAGACATCATATGTGGCGGCATTGCTTGGTGACCCATAGCATAAGGGGATGGAGGTACAGTGCCATAAGGGTACAGACCAGGGGGCACAGAACCCCAAACTTGTTGATCACTACTTTGATATTGTGAATATTGTGAAGTTGAAAAGGTGGAAACGGTGGAATTTGGGGCATACTGGGAAGTGTCAGGCTGAACTGTGGTTACAATGGTCATTGGTTGGTACGAAGGTTCAGAAACTGGGGTTGGCTTGGGTTCATAAGGATCTTGTTTGTCGGTTGCTGGTTTCAAATTCACTACAGTTCTCTTAATGCTAGTTAGGTCTACATCTTCAACTTTGTGCTGGTCTTTGTATTTTACGGAGTCCTTATAACTCATGTAAACCTTACGATTTGAGGACTGAGCTGGGGAAACCGATCGGAACCCTTCAGAGTCTGAGGAATCTGCCCTACTACTAGCCCTCTGCTCAGTTTGACTCATTGATCGCTCCCTTTTTTGTTCAAAGGAGTGAGTAGGTGCACTAGGTTTTCTTGTCTTACCATACAACCGCTCTTGCGTCCTGTCCGCTAATTTGCTAACCTCTGCTGTGTCTAGATGAAGTCCTATTGTTTGAAGAAGACTCTGAATTTTTTCAAAGTTCTCTGACTTACTGGTTTTATCTTCACTGCTTTCTTCAGACTCCTGACGAGCTAAGCTTGTGTCAAACTTACCATCAGGCATCTCTTTGTCCACTATGTAAGAGTGCTGAACATCTGGATTGACTTTCTGGTACTCAACAGACTGACTACGCTCCCGATATACACTGCGTTCTTCTGTGTAATGTTTGTGTTCTGTTGCATACAAATCAGTGTCCTGTCCATACTGATTCCACTGCTCAGAGAACTGATTTGGATCCTCTTTATGGGCACTCCAGCTTTCTGACACCATTGGATGCCCATATGGTCCCTTCTCAGCTTTTGCAGTAGGGTCTACTCCATACTTCATTCCAACAAGCCGAGAAAAGCCACTACCATCCTGAACAGCTCTTTCATGAGGCAAAAGGTCATCTTTGCTGGGGTCATTCAAACGGGTTTCAGTCTTCACTCGTTCTTGGCCAGATTTTTTACCGATTAGGGAAGGCTTGTCATTGTCTTCCTCTTCTGTAAAAGGATCATATATCTCATCCATGAAGGGTATGTTTCTATCTAATTGTGGTTGAGTGGGTTTCTGTGTGTTTATCAAAGCCAGATCCTTTCTAGCCTCTTGAAACAAAGAGTTAACAACACTGGTGTCAGCCTTGTTGAGAGCACTAAGGAAGCGCTCCATTTGAGTTGTAAGATTGCGCTTTTGACCTGATGGTGAAGTCTGACTTGTCGAAGGGTTACTGCTGGGAGGATGGTCATGAGGCAGGCGAGATGATGCCCTGTGTTGGTCATCCTGAGAATTGCTACCTTTAGACAGACTGGAAGATTTCTGGTCATGCAAAGACCTTGAACTGGACGCCTGAGTGAGTGACTGTGGGATAACTGTCTTGTTAAAAGGGGGTGTTTCAGTCATTTGTGAGCCTGCTGAAGAAGCATTCATGATCCGGCTGAATAATCCCAACATATCGGGATGAATGGATTGTGGATTTGAGGACCTGCTAAATGGCAAAGTTGCTGTTTTCTGAGAAGTCGGTTTTGTAAAAGAATCATCATCCCGACTTGGTTGACCATATTCATCAGCTGAGGTTTTGTCACTCTGCAAAGCAAAAATACAAATAATTTTTTCACAAACTACTGTAGCAATAGGTAGCTTTTCTTAAAACATTTTGCACACTCTGGCTTCCAATAGCACTTTTCCACCATTGAGCTGAAAGGTTCATGAATTAGTTCTGTATCAGTCCAGGCACGGTGACATGGATTCAGTTTCCATTATGGTGTACGTGACCATGAGTTGCCAAAGCATTTACAACAACACAGTTCTCCTGTGAAGAGTTCGATACACTAACCATGCTGAGAAGTGTGGTATATGCAAGTGAAAGTGACGTGACATACAGCCAAGTATGGTGATCCACACTCAGAATTCGTGCTCTGCATTTAACCCATCCAAGTGCACACACACAGCAGTGAACACACACACACCGTGAACACACACGGCAGTAGTGGGCAGCCATATATGCTGTGGTGCCCGGGGAGCAGTTGGGGGTTCAGTGCCTTGCTCAAGGGCACCTCAGTCGTGGTATTGAGGGTGAAGAGAGTGCTGTACATTCACTCCCCCACCTACAATTCCTGCCGGCCCGAGACTCAAACCCGCAACCTCTGGACTACGAGTCCGAATCGTTAACCATTAGGCCACGACTTCCCCACCATGTCAAAATGTACCATATTGAACAGTGTTGGCAATGCTGATACCATACTCACCATGCTCAGAACTGTTCAGTCAGATGGTGGAAAAGTGTTTGTTTTTTTAGTATTTTTAGTCTTGCTGGGAAATAAAGCTAAAACCAGCTTCAGGTGGTAGCTGGTCCGATATGGTTTCTAGATGGTCCAAATTAGCCATTTTATGATCAGTCCTAAGGACTGTAAATGGATGGGTCAACCTTGGTCAAAATCAGACATGGCAGACCACCATAGCTGGTGGGATTCATAATCGAACCAACTATTAGCAACTACTCAGCTACCATGTTTGAAAAACCTGCTTCACCACCTTAGGCTGTTTTTTCCACCAAGGAGAGCTAACCCATATAATACCTTTTACAATGAACAAACCTGAGCTGTTACAACCTCTGAGCGTTTCTTCAAAATGGACTTTTTCGGTTGAATATCAGGTTTTATTTCGGAGCTCCATAGGTTCCCTTTAGACATTACAAATCGGTCCTCTGTGTACGAGTCAAACTCGTATTCTGCTTCCATTTCAGGCATTTCCCGAACAACTTTGACCTTCTGTTCCAAGGCAATTATCGCTCTTTTGCGTGCTATTGACTCACTGAGATCTTCTAATTGCTTCTTTTTTCTCACCAATTCTGAATCCTGAATCTGAGTTAGAGATGTCTTTTCAGACCCTGCAGTGGTCAAAGTCCTCTCAGCAATACTTTCAAATGTTGAGTAGCCAGGTGTATTTGAGCCAAAAGCACAAGTCTGTTGGTGGTATCCTATTTGCATCTCTTGACTTTCACTCTTTACAAAAGGAGCAGCAGTTTCCTTGCTTGCAGATGCTTAGAGAAGATGAGAGACAGTGAGATAGGCAAGAGAAAATAAAACATGAAACAAAACCTAGGAGCCCATGTAGAAACAAACCTGAGATTGAGAATCAGTGTGAGGTTCAGACTGTTTCTTCAAGATGGACTTCACTGGTTTTAGGTCAGGCATCCAAATGTTTTCATGATGCACATGCTCATAATCAAATGTTGTAACTCCACTTTTTCCATCCTCGGGTTCAATTTTCTTTGCATTGTGCTCCATAGCAACAATAGCTTTCTTACGTGCAATCAGCTCGTTGAGTTCCATTAGCTCTCTCTTTTTTCTCAATAATTCTTCCTCTACATTGTCAGGGATTTTAACTTTATTTTTGTCGCTTGGATCTTTAATGCTGCTTTGTTTCGAATAGCGATCATATTTGTCGACAGGGCTGCGGCTTCTCTTCCTAGAACTCTGACTGCTCCTGTCTCTGCTTCTGCTGCGACTTCGTCGGGATCTCTCTCCGCGCTCTTTGCTCCGACTGCGGCTGCGTTTGTGTCTGTATCTGCTGTCCCTCCTCTCACGGCTGGAACTTCTGTGCCTTCTGTAGTAGCTCCTATTTCTCTCTCGGCTCCGGCTTCTGCTCCTGCTGCGACTATATCTGCGTCGACCACTTTCTCTGCTCCTGCTCCGACTATACCGACGTCGACTATTTTCCCTGCTTCTGCTCCGTACTCTTTCTTGTTTAATATCACTTTCCTTCTTCAGATCTTTTGCAGATGACGTATATGGTGAAGTCTTATCTTTTCCCTTGTTTGACTTGCTAAAGATCAAGAAATTGTCAACAAAAAAAGTTTCATAAAATACATTACATGTTGTAACATGTTATGAATAATTTGTATAAGAAGTTTTAATTATAAAACTTGTTTAAAAATACATAACTATTTATAACAAGTGTGAACTTTTACAATGACAAGCATTTTAATAAAATGTTTGTACACAACATTCTTAATGACAATGACTAAATAAGATGTATTATTGAAGTAATATTATATATATTAAATTATAACTATTATCATTATATATTGATATTTATATTATGTTTCTATATTATCACATTGCAGGAGCTTGACAACATTAGATTTTAGTTTAAATTAAAAAAATTGCTAATAATTTAACTACTCGTTACTGTCAGCCATACTGTATTCATGAAACCAAATTACTTAAAGGTGCTGTATGTAATTTTTTTTACTGTACTAAAGCATAAAATTGCCATAACATGTTTGCAAATATTTAGGAAACATGTTTTTCGAACAACACTACAGCCAGTTATTATACTTTGAAATGTGCTTTCCGTGTCTGAATATCTGTTTTTGTTTTGGTCTGTGTGATTTCACTCAGCAAACGAACTGGGTCAGAGATCACAGATTCTACCCGACCTAAAAAGCCTCAAAATCCAACTAAAAATCATTATGACCAGAGAAATATTAAAAATCAGATAAATCAACTTGTCAACTTACAGTGTAAGGCTCATTGCCTAACATTGTTGGCTGGGCTTGTTCCATGTTGCACTTGGCAACCCACGTAAGCATCGATTTTTTTTTATTTTTTTATTTAGACTGCATGCCACACCTTTAAGTTTTACTTCCATTTTTTATTTTTGCTTAAAGTACTCTCAAAGGTGGATAAAGGTAACTGCTGTACTCCATGTGAATAGTATTAGAGCACATTTTCGCATTGTGACAAAACATCTTACTTCAACCTTTGACAAAAAGACGACTTAGTGTTTTACTCTCAAACTTACTGTCAACGTAATGATGCACCAATGAAGTTTTGAAGAACATCTGCACATTTTACTAAAATACTGACCTTCTTACTCATGATTTACAATAACTTACTCGTGATCTGATTCACTGACTTTGTCCTCTGTTTTGACCCCCTCCTTGATTTGGTCTTTCGGATCCTTCAGCAATTTGATAGTCATTTTCTTCTGCAGGCAGCCAAGCAAATGTGGCAGAATTCACATTTAGGGATCAACCAACCCATGGAAAATGACTAAATTGATCATTTATTGTATAAACTAGGAGTTGCACTGACTAGTTGATTAGTTCTAGTTATTACTAGACATTATTCTGCAATGCAGGCATTGGATCTTTGCCAACTTGTAATGGATCTCATGGTTTTAATTAAACTTATTCCAAACACAGAATAAGCCCAACTGAGTCCCAGTGTTGTTGCATATCATTCATTACCTGTCACGTAAATGTATTCATAATTAAGAAAAAGGTTAAAAAAATTAATAATCCTAAGCATTAATAAAATCACATTACAGTCGACCCTAAATAAACTAAGCAAGTGGGACATGTTTGACCACTGATTCTGCAGTGTATTGTGATTCAATAGGTATTGAGCCACCGACTAATTTTTGGACAACTAGCTAAAAACAAGTATCTGTGCAAGCCCTAGTACATAAATCTTACAATGATATAAAAGTTATGTACTGCACCTTCTCTTTTACTCCAAATGCCTCTAATTTTGGTGCAGATGTGAAGATGCTTTCATTCAGTCTTCTTATTCTAACAGCCTGTTTTCCTCCTTCAGCTGCTTGACGCTTCAAAAAAACAATTACATCAACAAAGAGCTGGACTGATATAACAGCATCCAAAATGTACTCTCTACTTTTCAAGCAAAAGCTAGAAACTACAATAACAAAATACAGGGCAGGAGAAATCTAGCCGTTACGAAAGGTTAAGGAACAAAATTTGTTATTGTAGTGGCTGAAAACTTACCGGTACTAACGTAAATTCAACCTTCTCAGACAAAGTGAGTTTGGTGTCCTCCATAACCTCACTTATGTCAAAAAATAGCTGCGGGTCCTGTTGTGTCCCGATGAACCCAAAATTATCATCCAGCTTGACAACAAGCCCCTAATAGATGGAAGCACGTCATAAGCAAAAATAAATTGTAAAGTTATTAATTGCTTTAAGGAACATATTTCTGCCCATTCCAGTTCCTGGAGACCAATCTCTCTAGAAACTTCTGCTCCAAACCTGATGAAACACAACTGAACCAGCTAATTGAGATCATCAGAAGAACCTGATAATTACAGACAGGTGTTTTTGATCAGGGTTGGATCTGAACTCTGCAGGTAGGTAGATCTCCAGGAAAGATTAACTGTAATAAAACACAGCATCTCTTCTGATTCTTCTACAAATGCAAAAAAGCAAGGAGGTACCAAAACTTCAACCACAGAAAATGCAATAAACCTGTCATTTTGGAAAAAGAAAACAGGCCAAAATCTTCGCCAAAAATATGAAAAGTGATTGCATTTTAATATAAGAAACTCTGAAGAATAAATGCACAAGAAATGATCTAGATTACATTGTAAATAGTGTAAATGGCAGGAAAAAAAATTACTGGATAAAAATCCTGACGTGTACCTGCTCTTCAGGACAACAAGTGTGCTTCAATCACCCTGAAGTCTATGGGAAACATCAATCAAATGTGACTGCAAATTCAGCTGATATTTCCTAGCTCCGAGCACACAGAATATTATGAAGAGATACACTTAAAGTGAGCAGAGGCGGACAGACTACACAGCTTCATTACTTGAGTAAAAGTACAGATACCCCTTGCTTTTACTCAAGTACAAGTACTACAGTCAGATGTCTACTTAAGTAAAAGTACTGAAGTACTTGTTTTTAAAAGTACTTGAGTATCAAGAGTACATTTTCTAAATATTGCATTACTACTGCCACAGTGCTTACATTTATGTACAGAAACGTCCTACATGGAGATATGATGAAAAATGTTAATGTTAAAGGCAGGGTAGGTAAAAAATTTATAAAAATTTTTTTTTTCCAAATTTGTTTAAACTTTATATATATATATATCAATACATAATTAAAATGTAAGTACTCTGAAAAAGAAAGTATAAAAAATCGAGTGTCTGTAGACGTCTCACGACTGTTTTAAAGACAGCTCATTATTTCCATTCACTCCACCCCCTCCCTTCTGGGCTCCTTCCCTATAGATTATTTATCGTCTCTACTACGGCTCGCTAAGTAATGTTATTTTAGCTATATTACGCAGCTACGTATGCTAATGACACATGCTTCATGAAAAAATAAACAAAAAAATATGTATGATCAAAATACAAAAAGAAAGATTTATCTGTCTAGCAGAAATAAAGCCATCAAGGAGTCACTTTTCAGCCCCTTGAGTTCCCTCAGTTCTCGCCATCGCTGGAAAGCCACGCCGATATTAACTCGCGTTTTTATTTCTTTGTTTATCCAAAGACTTTTTGTTCATTGCCTTTTCTTGTACTGTTACTGTCTTCCTTTTTTGCCTGGTTTGCCTTCAGTAACTGCATAGGCCCGGGTACTGTGAATTTTGCTTGCTGTTTCTCTGCCATTGTTTTGGTATTCCTAGGATCCGTGCCTGAATTCCTCAAATCAAACCTGCGCGCGCAAGTGGGCAGGTCATGTGTGGCAAAATGGTGGTTGCCATGGTTGCGAGAGAGTGACAGTCGCCTAAGCCAATCCAATGTTTTGTCCCGAATGGAAATAAGGAGCTGTGTTTAATACAGATTAAACGGTCTAGAGTCACTCGATTTTTATACTCTTTTTATCAGAGTACTTACATTTTAATTATGCATTGATATATATAGAAAGTTTAAACAAATTTGGAAGAAAGTTGTTTATAAATTTTTTACCTACCCTGCCTTTAATACCTTGGAGAATGTAAAAGGAATTGAAAGTAAAATCAAGTCATTTTCATCTTTTTACCATGTTGCTTTATCCTTTCTCACTTGTGCACAATGGCAACGCTCTGCCAAACCTCTGCTAGAGTTTTAATGGAATTATTGCACCCACATTTGAACCTGACTGTGTTAAACACAAGAACATCAAAGCAAATGCTCAGCTTACATTAATGTGTAATATCAGAAAAGAAAATTCAGCTAAGAATTGTGTGTACATGTGAGTTTCTCTGTTTTTACATCAATCAAATCAATAAACCTAAACCAGCAAAGAAGGCAATATAGCAATGTTCTGACACACCTCTGAACCTGACCGTGTTATACACACAGCATAGAAGAGAAAATAATAATGATTAAAGAAAATCAGCTAATCAGCTGTGTTTAGGTCAGCGTACAAAGAAGGAAAAATAAAATTCAGCTCATTTGAGTGACAGTATTAAGCCCCTTCCTCTCACAGAAATACAGACAAAGGCAGGAGAAAATACTTTCAGCTGAATAACACCATTCTCTCACACACAATCTATGGGTGACAACTCTCTGTGTGTGTGTGTGTGTGTGTGTGTGTGTGTGTACTGTACTTCAATTCAATCAGATGTCATGAAGTCTTTTGCGGATAGCTGAATGTGATTGCTGATAGGCTGTGTCCCAATCAGTGGCGCCTGCACAATCCAATCACGTTTGAGAGGGAAACAACACATTTCCGAGATTTCTCTTTTTTTCTGTCGCACAATTCTTTTATCGGATAGGCGTTTCGTCCACACGGAATCCGGCGTTTTGGGAGAGTGAAACCGATGTTTTTTGAAATCGGGTCCCAGAGTGGATACATTTGAAAACGGCGCCCTTGCGTTTTCGTCTGGACAGCCAATCCGTATATTTTCTGAAATGATGAAGTCATCAGCCCACGTCTCGCCCTAATCAGACACCGCTACGTCACGTAATAGCAACAAAAACATGAACAAACACTGAATGATTTTCTTTTTATTAACTAACATTAACACAGAATAAATGAATTCTTCCATGTTCGTTTGTGTACCACGCGCAAGGTTTATGAGCATAGTCCATGTCTTCTTCTCCGTTTTTGGTGTATCTCTGTGGCAGAATTACAGCGCCACATGCTGGTCTGGCATGTATACTACATCGTTTTGCGGTTTCGTGTGGACGCGGATATTTCTTGAGACGAGGAAAAAAAAAAGATCGGATTGGGGTAAGCTCCGTCTCCGTGTGGTAGGGGGCCGAAGAAGTAACGGGTACTTATGGTTATGGATAGAAATGTAGCGGAGTAAAGAGTACAATATTTGCCTCTCAAATGTACTTGAGTAAAGTCATGAGTACTCCCCAAAAATGATACTCGAGTAAAGTACAGATCCCTCAAAATTGTACTTAAGTACTGTACTCAAGTAAATGTACTCCGTTACTGTCCGGCTCTGAAAGTGAGTGCACACAAATATGCACTGGGGCATTTCAAAGCAACCATAAACTGTAACTAAAAAGCTAATATCACAGCAATTACGGAAGTTCAGTACCAACTTGGTACTAGGGTTGTCACGATACCATAAACAAATGTTACGATACTAAACCAGCTAAAGTATCATGATACCTAGTAGTATCACGATACCATGCCATATTGTATTAATTCAAAATTCAGATCTACAAAATGAAGCAAAATGTCAGAAATACTAAGATATAAATGAAAACAGACCAAATTGTCCTCACGTCCTCATTTTTTTAATGATAATGAATAACTGGCTCTTTGAAAAACTCGAGAACAGTCATGAAGCAACTAATAAAAATGTGCCATGCATGTACTCCATCTGTACAGTAATGAAGTCATGCAAATTGAAACTCTTCTCAGTGTACTAAGTATAAACACCGCATGAATTTGGATAAGCAAAGTCATAAAACTTGGATTTCAGTGAAGAATGAAATTGAAGAAGAAAAATAAGAATAATTCATATATTCGTCTGAAAAGTTTATTAGAGAACATTAGAACATTCTACTGTTTCTGAGTAAATAAATGCTGGTGGCTTTTGCCAAGAAACACCAGCATATCAAAATGATGTGAGGTCAGCCTTGAACGGAGAGGTGTACATATGTTGCCTGATAAACTAAAAATGCGTTCTGATGCACAACTCGTGGCAGATATGCACAGGTATCTTTTTGCGAACATCGATAGGACTGGAAAGCTTCCCTCATTTTGCCTCCATCATTTGAGTGGGTCATCTCTTGCTATCTCGGGTCTAAAAATTACAACCGTTGTTTGTATCTCTTTCTGATTGTATCGGTTTTGCAGATCAGACCTTATGCAATCCTTACTTAGTTGGCTGTCAGAGGCAGACACTATCAAAACTGATTCAGTTTTCCAAAGCAGAGGCAGGACTGAGGAAACTGTGGGGCGCTGCTCTCCACTTAGTGCATCAGTAAATTCCCTTCGAGGTCCAAGCACATTTTTCAGTGCTTCCATTGTAGTAACATCCAGGTCTTTAGGCATGAGGTGCCACTTGTTTCTGTTATCAGCTAATACAACACAAACAGCTTGCTGCTGTTCTAAAAAGCGTTCCACCATGTCATATGCTGACCCCCAATGGGTAGGTTCGTCATGTATCAGTTTGTGTTGTGGTACACCAAGGTCAGCCTGCTTTGACTTTAACTGTCTTGTCAGCTTGGCGGATCGTAAAAAAGCAGAGACCGTTCTTCTAAGCAGAGACAAGGTATTGCCTACATGATCAACATTGAGGCCCTTGTGAACTGCCAAGTCAAGATTATACCCAAAGCATGGAATCCAGTTACAATCAGAGAAGGCCTTGATGTTATTTGAAGCATTGTCAGTAATTCCTGCCATGTCACGTAAATTGAGCCCCCATTGCTCTTCCAACATCTCAGAGAAGGCCTGGCTTAGGCTCTCTGTGGTGTGGTCACTATTAAGTTCTGCACAGCCCAGGCACCATGACTGCATTTGCCAATCCTTTGTTGTGAACCGGGCCGGGTTTACGATTGATCTTACTACTTACCGTCATTTTACAATAGTTCGTTATTGTTCCACGTGCATTTCCCAAAAATGCACTTAACACAGTCGCACGAAGCTGTACTTTAAATGCTACTTAAGGAGTCGCTATCCGTTTGTCAAGTGCTGAAATGTCACCTTATAGAATGGCTAGTATTTGTAGTACACGCTCGTTTATTCAAATGTAAACCTAATGCTGCGTTCTAGACAACTCGGAAATAATAACTATAATACAAAATGATTATAATACAATATTATTACATTATATTATAATTTACTTTATATACATATATTATAGTACTACAGTATATAATATAGAGACGTTATTTCCGGGTCCAATACATTGCTGGTCATGTGCACGTCAGCAAGTCATTACCAGACCGATTGTCCTGCAGGTGACTGCATAAATCTGTCTTCTTACGATGCACTTAGGGCTTCACGATTACTCCAGAGCACTCGTAGATCTATGATGATTTTCAAGTACTACTTAAGTTATGATGCTTTTTGGGAAACAGAACTTCTTAGGCTTACGAAGCTTTTGGGAAACTCAGCCCTTAGCAGTTACAGCCATGTAGGACTGCATTGTTCTGCAGGTCCAGAGCTCTGTAGTACATGAATAAACTCCAGATCCTTCAAGTTCTGCTTTTATTGTCTCTCCAGATTCTGTGTACATTTTTGGTATTTCATTATTCATGAAAAATTGCTTAACTAGTTGCTTGAATTCAAACCTGTCCACTGTATATACTGCTCTTTGGTCTAGACAAATTAATTCGGCCACAGCTCTGTTTAGAACAGCTGCTTCTTTGGATGTTGCTTTGGATTTCTCAAAGAGGCTATCGATGGTGGGCTGCGACTTGCTGGTGGCAGGGTTAACTGTGTGGCTTTGGGCACCAGTTAGGGCAGCATGGTTCTGATTCTGAAAAAAAGAAACGAAACAATATGAAATTAATTACTTGTAAAAATGCATAAACATTTTTAAAATTTTGAATGTAAAAAATAAATTATATATTTAATAGCCCATTTCATATTTTTTCAATACAATAGAATACAGAAAATGTTTACATTTACGTTGTATGCTAGTACTGTACATTTAATAAAATAAAAACAGTGTGATATGACATTTTTTCATTGTAAATCAGTGTAAGAAAAATATATTTTAAAACTGCAGAATTGGCACAGAAGCTGCACTTGAAGTGACACTGTAATTACAACTGCATAAATAATGAGTAATTATTTTATATATGAAGTTTTAAATATAAAATGCCAAATACAAATATATGAAATGTTGAAAAAATTATAATTTTATGAAATACGGTTAAATGGGAAACTACAACATCAAATTAGGTGGCAGTCGTTCTTAATGATTGACAGTGCCATTCAAAAGAAACGTCTGGTCACTTCAGGTATGAAGCAAGTGATTACTCACACGAAACTTCGTGAATGGCTCATTTAACAATTTACTCGCCCGATTCGTTCAAAACACAAATATGTTTAGGAACGAAACAAGCTGATTTTAACATTATAAATGAATAAAGGGCTGACAAGAACGGACTGCAGATGCAGTCATGTTAATGAATATAAAAACATTCTTTGTCGCAAAGATTGTTGCAAAGAATGAAAACCATTCATTCAGAAGGTGGACAAAGGAGCAACAAAAATACATACATACATACTATATATAAAGTTATTATTTTAAAATGCAGTGTTTAAGCTGCTACTTTTAAAAATATTTTCAGTCCCTCTCTCTAGATAGCTTGAATAATATGCACGTTACTGTAATGTTAAACAGGACAAGGTAAATAAACAGGTAAATAAGTTCCACTAACCTTTGTGTACTCTGCAAAAGATGAGGGATGTGTCCAAAGATGCTTAATGAGGTTGCTGGTGTTTCCCCCTTTAGCTTGAATTCTCTGTAGGCATTCACGGCAGATTGGTTTTCCGTCATCAATAGGTTTTCCAGTCTCATCAGGTAAAAATCCGAAGTAGTTCCATATTTCACTACGTGTCACAGGCAGGTGACTTTGATCAGGGTTGGAGCTAAACTCTGCAGAGCATTGGACCTCCAGGGCAAGATTTGAGGAAGGGGGCATATATGGTTTTTCAGGCGTGAATTCTACACAGGTTTTTTGCGCGCTTAAAGGGCACCGCAGAAAGACGACAGGAAGACAAAAAGACGCTATATTGTTTATTTTCAACACAAGTGTTCCTTACCGTTTAAAAAAAATACAGTGGCACCGGCAGTATTTTGGACCCTTAGTATCGCGATACTACCATAGTACCGGTAAACCGTGCAACCCTACTTGGTACCAAATTGCAGGACCTGGGGGAGGCTTCCGGTTTGCGAACAAGATGGCTGCATAACTTAAATGCTCTCCGACTGTTTTTCTAAAAACAACCCTAAAACTTTTGAGATTTAACTATAAGTGAAATTTTATTAAAGATGGAGACTAGGGTTGTTACAAGGAAGAAACGGACGAAGGGCACAGCGCCTATTACTGAGGATTTACAGCAGGACAGCCGAAGCTGCTCTCCAGTCCATGAGGCCGAGGGGCAAGAAATGGAGGAGGTTAGCTTGGAGAAGGTACTAACCGAACTGAGAGATTTTAGACGTGACAACAAGCAACAGCTTTCGGAGATACAACAAGACTTGCACAAGACAAGTGATAGGCTGGATGAAGCTGAGGGTCGAATTGAGGAGGTAGAAACGGCCTTGCAGGCGGCGTCATCGTTACTTACACAACTTATACAACGCCAGGACAATATGGAGGCTAAACTTATTGACCAAGAGGGTCGCGCACGCCAAGAAAACATAAGGATTTACGGTATTCCCGAAGGGGTTGAAGACAATAATATCGAAGATTTCATAGATAAACTGTTTCGGGATTGCCTGGATTTCCCCCAGGACACGCAGATCAAAATTGAAAGAGCCCACAGAGCCCTTGGTCCTAAGCCCGCTAACGCGCAGTCAAAACCTCGCTCCATCATTGTCAAGTTTGCTAGCTACAAAGTCAAAGAATAAGTTATACGCAGAGCTTGGCAGAAGGGACAAGTGCAATACAACAACGAACGCTTCTATGTGGACCACGATTACCCACCAGCTATTATCAAGAAACGTGCAGAGTACAATCAAGCAAAGAAGATATTAAAGGAGAGGAAAATTAAGTTCCAAACTCCCTACCCTGCAAAACTACGCGTCTTCTATGGAGATGAGACCTGCCTGTACCAGACAGCGACGGAGGCAACGTCAGACATGGCATCACGGGGGCTCCCAGTTAAAGTTATCCGTCCCTCAGTCAGCTCGTACCAGCGGGAACTACGACTGCTTTCATCTTGGCAAGTGGCTGGGGGGCAGGACGCAGTAACACCGAGCGACACGCACCCCCAGGAGGATGAAGAGCCCCGGCAGCGGTTTAAAGAAAAGTTGCAGGAATTCAGACGTCTATCGCCCACAGATAAGTGACTGCCCATAGATCGCACGAAGACTGATGCTTGTTCGTTTTAGTTAATTTAGTCTGTTCGTTTAGTTTTGGATTTGGACTGGTTTTTTTTTTGAAGTTGGACTTAATTGTAAACTAAAATGTCGGGGCATTTTGAAGACTGGCAAAAATCATAATGCAGCCAATACAGTGGGCCCCACGCTACGTGATGAGTGGGTTTACCCCTGTAAGGTGCTCTAACATCTCGAGCCCTTTAAAGGTTCAGTTTATTAGAACCTCTGATCCGGAAGCAAACCTTATGCAAAGAAATGACATTCTGATATTTCTGTTAAAGACTTCACCATATTTTAGTTGTGTTCATGTTTTACTCGTTTTTGTTATGGGTGTGCATTACTTCTATTTGTTTTGTATGGAGATGTTTTCAGTTAAAAATATAGGAAACCATGGTTGACAGAAATATTCTAAAATTTGCATCATTTAATGTTAATGGGGTTCTTAACCCCACTAAGAGAAATAAAATATTATCTAAAATGAGAAAGGAAAAGGTACAGATTGCTATGTTACAAGAAACACATCTTAATTCACTGGAACATGAAAAATTAAAAAGGATGGGTTTTTCTAAAATATATTACTCGTCCTATAAATCAGGGCATAGGCGGGGTGTAGCCACTCTAATATCACAAAGAGTCCCATTCGAACTTATCTCTGAAACTACAGACAATGAAGGAAGATTTTCACTGATTACTGGTAGAATAGATGGAGTCCAAATAACACTGTTTAATGTTTACGCCCCCCCAGACAGTGACATTTCATTTTATAGAAAACTATTTGATTTAATGGCACAATCAACTGGTATACTTATCTGTGGAGGGGATTGGAATGTACGACTTAATTCTAGACTTGACTCCTCAAGACAGATTCCTCAAACGTCTTTGCAGAAGAAAATTAAGATCCTCATGTCAGAATATGGTATTCTGGACATTTGGAGGGATTTATATCCAACATGCCGAGATTATACCCACTTTTCCCATGCACATACAGTATACTCTAGAATTGATTATTTTTTTATTTTCAAAAAGGACCACCATAAGATATGTAACTGCGAGATTGGAAACATTGATCTTTCTGACCATGCTCCCCTATTGCTAAATGTAGAAATAAATGATGATTCTAAAAACATACAGTGGAGGTTGAATACAAGTGTACTGAACGATCTACAATTTACCAAATTAATCAAATCTGACATAAAAACATTCCTAAAAGAAAACCTTAATGGTGAGGTGAGCCCAGAAACCGTCTGGGATACTTTGAAAGCGGTTATGAGGGGTAAAATTATATCATTTTGTGTCCAGAAAAAAATTTAGATTATCAGAGTTAAATAGGGAGTTAAAAGAGCTGGAGGGAGAACATAAGAGAGAATTAAAACCAGAACTCAATATTAAGCTGAAAATAGTGAGAAATAATATTAATGCGCTATACTTACAAGAAATAAGAAAAAAGATGATTTATACCAAACAAAAATACTATGAATCTGGTGATAAGTTTGCTAAACTCTTAATGAGCAAATTAAAAAAGCAACAAGCAGACAATTCAATATATAAAATAAGAGACCCAAATTCTAAGAGATGCGTTTATAAACAAAGTGAAATTAAACAGGCTTTTCAGAGTTACTATAAACAATTATACACACAGCCAAAGTTAAAAGATAGACAACAAATCAAGGGCTTTCTTGAACAACTTAATTTACCTGTTTTGCAGGATAATCAAAATCAAAGGCTTGTGGCTAATATTACAGAAAGGGAACTATCCTATGCCATATCAAAGCTTAAAGCAAACAAATCTCCTGGTCCAGACGGGTTTACATCCGAATGGTACAAAAAATTTAAATTGGAGCTATCACCATTCCTCCTTCAAATATTTAATCTGGCTCTAAAAGAGGGTAAGATGCCACCATCATGGAAACAGGCCACTATATCTGTAATTCACAAAGAGGGAAAGGATCGGCTTAATTGTAGTTCTTATAGACCTATTTCTGTTCTTAATATTGACTACAAGCTTTTCACATCAATTCTCTCGAAGAGAATTCAAGGGATACTTCCACAACTCATTTCTACTGATCAGACAGGTTTTATCCCACAAAGACAAACTCATGATAATATAACGCGTACATTACACATACTAAACCAGATTAAAAAACATCAAATACAAGCTGCAGTGATCAGTCTTGACGCTGAAAAAGCTTTCGATTCCGTAAGCTGGGCTTTTCTGTATAGAGTATTGGAGAGATTCGGATTTCATTCAGATTTTGTTAAAGTGATCGAGGAACTATACACAAAACCAACTGCGCAGATAAAAATAAATGGAAATTTATCAAATACTATTGAACTAGAGCGCGGGACAAGACAAGGGTGCGGACTCTCTCCTTTACTCTTCGCCCTTTATATAGAACCACTAGCTCAATTAATAAGGCAAACAAACCGTATAAAAGGTATACATATTTCTGGTGATATACACAAGGTGGCGCTATACGCCGATGATGTGTTGTTATACATAAGTGAACCAAACACATCACTTCCCAAATTATTTCAGACGCTAAATAGCTTTGATGATTATGCTGGTTATAAATTAAATGTAAGCAAGACACAGATATTGAAACTTAATTATAATCCTCCAAAAACAATAAGTGATGAATTAAATCTTAAATGAGACCGGACCATATTAAAATACCTAGGTATTTTAATTCCCAAAGATATAACCAATATAGCTAAGTGTAACTACGATGACCTTTTGAACAAAATAAAACTGGATATAAAGAGATGGACCGTTACCCCCTTCATGAGTCTAATCCAAAGAATTGAATCTGTAAAAATGAACCTATTACCAAGATTTCTATTTTTCTTTCAATCTCTTCCGACAGAAATTACAAAAAAGCAATTTTTAGAATGGGACAAAATGATTTCTAGATTTATATGGTTACGAAAAAAGCCCAGGATCAGATTTAAAACATTACAGCTCTCCAAAGAAAACGGGGGTATGGCTGTACCACATCTTAGAAACTATTTCTACTCTGCGCAAATTAAACCCCTGATAAATCTTTGTAATACAAACTACAGTGCTAGGTGGAAAGACATTGAAGTATGTCAGAACCACCTTTACTGGCAATATTGGGAAATAAAGAATTAGAAAGGACTCTATACAAGATTGAAAACCCTTGGATAAAATCACAACTAAAAATCTGGATGGAGGCTAAACATGAATATAAATTGCACGATAATCTGAAGATAATAAGGTGGTGTGCCTATGACCCTGATTTCAAACCCAATCAAACAGATGTCGGATTCCAAAACTGGGTGTCGAAGGGTATAACAACACATTTCTCATTAATAGATAAAGGTAAAGTGAAAGATTTTCAATCACTTAAAACCAGTAATAATTTGGAGAAACATGACTTTTACAGATATTTACTTAATCAAGAAGTTATTAGGTCCCTGGATGTGCAAGAACCAGTGCTCCAAGAAATATTGATGGCATACCAGGCAAAAGTCAAAAAGGGTATTGTTTCACGGCTGTATAAGGGATTTATGAATAAACAAACAAATTCAACATTATATGTGAAAACAAAATGGGAAAGGGAAAGTAACATGAAAATAACTGATGAGGAGTGGAATGGTTGCTGCATATCACAGTGGATATGCACAAACTCACATTCTTGGAGGGAATTTGGTTGGAAATTTTTGATCAGGTTTTTCATTACGCCAAAACAGAAAATTTCTGGCTCCGGGGAGGAGACTAAGTGCTGGAGGCAGTGTGGAAGTGAAGATGGCAACCATTGGCATATATTCTGGGATTGTCCAGTAATAAAACAATATTGGATAGAGATACACAAAGATATCGAAAATATTCTCAACATGAAAATACCCTTCAACTTTACCAACTTTATTTTGGGTAACACAGACTTCTTACCTGATTATGCAAAGTGTGAAGTGTATCTATCTTCGTATAATATATATAGATATATGAAGAGACAGTAGATCGTCTTTAACTCGCTTTATTCAGCATGAAGCAACCGCATACACGAGAATCTCCCTTGTGTTATCTTTCTGTATGTCCATCACCCATACGTAAGCCCTGACGTATATCCAATCACAGAGCATAACTTGGTTAACGTGACATCTCCCCCTTTTAAGTCTAAGGATTCATACAGTATTAAACAAAACAACTGTTTCTCAGAAACATACCCTGAAATTACTTTTCGGTCTAAAACACAATATTTTCCATATTCTCTTTTTTTCCAAAAATGTATTAAATAAACATAAGAACTCTTATTCTATTTATCAATATTATTTTTAAACTTGCTGTTTAAGTAGACATTAACAAAATACATCTGAACAAGCAAATATAAACAAACATTCTTCTCAGACCTTCCCTTTTGTCCTTCAACATAAGTGGTCTGTACTCATTTGTGAACATCACTAGTTAACTCATTTCTTCTGACTAGTAAGTTAACTTGACGGCAGGTTTCACAACACGTCCAGAGCGTGTTCTCAAAACTCTGGGTGACGATGTTAAACTACCAGTCTCTGAATTATTTTGAGTTGGACAGGTAGCTGATGTTATGCTGCCCGGCGGGTTGGAGACTTTTGGTGATTGTGTTGGAGAGTCGTTCCTTTCTTGGTTGACAATCTGCAGGTGCCTCCGGTTTCGTCTGATGGTGTCTCCTTGTGGCGTTTTCACCACAAACGAACGGGGAGTGGAACACGAAGCCTGAATCACCCCGGTGCCTCTCCATGTCTTTTCTGAATCTGTTTTCAGTCGCACTCTGTCTCCGACCCCTAAGGCGGGAAGCTGCTTAGCTGAGTATCTCCTGTTGTAGGTGTTTTCGTAGGCCTGCTTAGCTTTGGCATCTGTCTGCCTGACTGTAGACAGATTTGGCCATGACGGTCTCAACTGATGGTGGAGCTTGGGGACTGTGGTTCGCAGTCTCCTTCCCATGAGGAGTCTGGCTGGGCTTTCTTTTGTCGGCTCCGTAGCGGTGTCCCTGTAGATCAGGAGAGCTAGCTGGGGGTCTTGTTGCCTAAGGATGCTTTTAGCGGTCCTGACAGCTCGCTCCGCCATCCCATTAGCTTGGGGATAATATGGGCTTGATGTAGTATGCTGGATGTCATACTTAGATGTGAAGTCCTGGAACTGCCGTGAGGTGAACTGTGGGCCGTTATCCGTAATCAGCTCTTCAGGTATCCCGAACCGTATAAATATGCTCATCAGCTTACTTATAACTGCTTCACTCGTGGTCTGGGTGAGACTTAATACTTCAAGCCATCTTGAATAATAGTCAATAACAACCAGGAAGTGCTTTCCTTTAAACTCACAAAGATCTGCAGCTAGTTTTTGCCACGGGAGTTTCGGCAAAGGCGTTGTAATGAGTGGTTCCCGGCTTTGGCTTGGTTTGTGCTCATTGCAGTGTGGGCATGAGGACACTTTCTCCTTTACTGCATGGCTTATCTTTGGCCACCAGATGGCATCATTGTATCTCTCCCTGGATTTGTTTAGGCCTTGATGCCCATGGTGGATTCTCTCCAGCATCTCAGTTCTCATTATTTGTGGGATTACTATTTGGTTTCCCCTCTTTACCAGTCCATTATGCTCACTGAGACTACTTCTCTCCATAAAATAATCTAGAGCAGGCCTCACGACATCCTTTCTGTATCGTGGCCAGCCAGACTTAATGTATTGTCCGACTTTCTGCAGGGTTTCATCCTTCTCTGTCTCTGCTTTTATGCGCTCCAGCACTGTTTTAGGCCTTTCCAGCTCTGCGATGGAGTCCACATATGCCTGGATGTCCTCACTCAGTTTTGTGTCGTCCACTTTTGACTCTGGGTGCCTTGACAACACATCAGGTACTATCAGGTTTTTTTCCTGGGATGTACTCAGCGACTGGATTGAACTTCATTAGGCGGATCAGAAGTCGCTGACACCTTAGTGGAGTTTTGTCTAGGTCTCTGTGGTTGATGAGTGTCACCAGTGGTTTATGGTCCGTTAGTAGTTTGTAGCTTTCCAGACCACACAGATATAGATAGAACTTTTCTGAGGCCCATACACTAGCAAGACACTCCTTTTCTATTTGTGCGTACTTCTTTTCCGCTTCATTTAGTGTACGAGAGCAGTAGGCTACCGGTTTAAGTGTGCCTCCATGATTTTGCATCAGTACCCCTCCTAATCCATAACTGGATGCGTCAGCACCTACTACGGTGGGCAGTTTTGGATCAAAGTACTGAAGAACGGGTGCAGAGGATATCAGCGACTTTACTTTCTGGAAGGCTGCTTCTTGCTGCGAGTCCCACACCCATGCTACTGCATTCTTTAACAGCTCGTTAAGGGGATGAAGGATTTGTGACAAATTGGGTATGTATCTGCCGACATAATTCACCATACCAAGTACTCTTTTTAACTCACTCACATTTGTAGGTGTCTCCAGAGCGGTGATGGCAGACACTCTTTCTGGGCTTGGAGTTACGCCCTCTTGACTGATGACCTGGCCCAAGAAGTGAATGGAAGCCTGCCTGGACTTACACTTTTGGCGGTTAAGGTTTTAAACCAGATGCACGGATTGTCTCCATCACCTTTTCCAGGCGGCTGTTGTGCTCTTCCAGAGTAGCTCCGAACACAAGAATATCATCCATATAAACGACTGTGCCCTCGTGATCATGCAGTAGTTCTTGCATCCTCCTTTGGAATATTTCTGGTGCTGATGTTATCCCGAATGGGAGCCGTTTAAAACAGTATCGACCATTTGGTGTTATAAAGGTTGTTAATTTTGAGCTTTCTTCTTCATCCAGAGCCATTTGCCAAAATCCACTGGCAGCATCCAGAGTTGTGTACACCTTACTTCCAGCCAGTTTGTGTAAGATGCTGTCTGTGGTCGGCAAGATGAATTTTTCTCTTTTCACGTTCTCGTTTAGTTTAGTGAGACCTACACAAATTCTTACTTTACCGTTTGGCTTTATCACAGGCACCATAGGCGCTACCCATTCTGTAGGCTCTGTCACGCGCTCTATTATGCCATTTTCCTCCATTCGCTTAAGCTCCTCCTCTACTTTAGGTAGCAGCGGAATGGGTATGCGGCGAGGGGCTACAACGCTGTATGGCTTAGCATTTTCTTTTAGGACTAATTTTTATGGGGTCTCCCTTAAGCAGCCCTAATTCCCCAAACACACTGACTTCTTCAATGTGTTGTATTAGACCCAGACGAACACCGACAGATCTACTCAGTAAATTATCACAAGTAGACTTTGCCACTATTACTCTAAAGTAACAGTCTGTTGTTTTTTTTTCCTTTTGTCTCTTGCGTCTTAGCTAGGAATTGCCCCAAATGGACCACTTTTCCTCCTGGACTTTCCAGTTTAGAGGTGACTGGACTAAGTTTCGGCTTGACACGGAGGCTGCTATATGTAGCCTCATTTATTATTGTCGTGTCAGCACCAGAATCAATCTTGAAGCTGACTGGAGTATGGCATATCACTAGTGTTGTGCGCCATGGTGGCTCTGTATCTGTGATGACTTCATCCACTGTAGCCTCATTCTTGGTCATAGTCTCATTTATTGATCCTAAGAATAAGCTGTCTACTTCTTCAGTCACTTCTTGTATCATTCTGGTTTTGCATTTGTTTGCGAAGTGACCAATTTTGTGGCATTTGTTACATTCTCTGTCTTTAGCTGGACATTTGTCTCTTGCATGTCTGCGCCCACATCTACCACAGTTTCTCTTTTCATTTTCTTTTCGTCCTCCTGCTGCCTCATATTGTGTTTTTTTTCCACTTATTTTTATAAACTTTTGATTTCACTTCATCAACGTGCCCTGATGCACCAGCCTCGCTGTTCTGTTGCTTCACTAACTCAGAATGCCTGGCCATGTCAACTGCTTTCTTCAGAGTAAGGTCACTTGTCATTTGTAGCTTCAATGAAAGATCTTTGTCTTTAATCCCTATAACAAGTCTATCTCTTATTTCCTCCTCCTTTTCATGAAAGTCACAGTGGGCTGCGAGTTCATACAAGTGCCTTATATACTGTTCAACGGACTCACCCGCCTCTTGCGTCCGCGAATGAAAACGTGCTCTCTCAAAAATCACATTTCTTTTTGGCACGAAGTGCGCGTCAAACAGCTTCAGCACTTGGTCAAAATCCTCCTCCTCTCCCTCGTCGTCATCTGGCGAGACGAATGAATTGTACACTTGCTCTGCCTCCGGGCCCATAGAATAAATCAGTGCGCTGACCTGAACATCGGCTGGCTCTTTGTTAAGCTTCGTTGCTATTCGATACCGGGAGAAGCGTTGTTTCCAATCGGGCCAATCCTCCGGTTTAGCGAAGTTAAGCTGCTCCGGCGCCGAAAACTTTGCCATCCTGTCCGGTTTTCTTCAGTCAAACTACTTCCTTCAGTCAGCGTGCTGTGTCGGTTCACTTCTGACACCATGTGAAGTGTATCTATCTTCGTATAATATATATAGATATATGAAGAGACAGTAGATCGTCTTTAACTCGCTTTATTCAGCATGAAGCAACCGCATACACGAGAATCTCCCTTGTGTTATCTTTCTGTATGTCCATCACCCATACGTAAGCCCTGACGTATATCCAATCACAGAGCATAACTGGTTCACGTGACACAAAGTACCTATTCAGAATTTTAATTATTGCCTGTAAGAAAACTATCACCAGACACTGGCTCCTCCCTGATCCCCCTACTCTGGAAAAATGGATAGAATGTGTTAATGAAATCTACCAGATGGAAAGACTAACATTTTCACTCCGCTTGCAGATGAATAGATTTGTAGTCTTATGGTCAAAATGGGTATCCTATGTTAATCAAACACAACATGCAGGAATGTTGTCCTGAAAGTTGCAAAGATAATGGTAATCAATGGTTGATTTTATTGTACTGTATTTTATGTATCGTTTATTAACAAAATAATTGTGTTATCTTTTGTTTTATATGTATTAGAGATTTGTATTATAGTAATGCACCCTTTGTTTGTGTTCTAATATGTTCTTATTATAATTACAAAAATGGGAATGTTGGGAATGGAGAACCTTGATCTAGATCACAGACTGGAACTGTGACCATGAGGTTATGTAAATCTGGCTATTGTATTGTTCCCAATGTTTCAAAAATAAAGAATAAAAAAAAAAAAAAAAAAATTGCAGGACCTCTGACCACAATAGTCTCATGCATGAGATGTTTGTTTGTTTGTGTTTAATGCCATGCCAGCTTCTGTGGCTACTTTCACGGCCAGAAAATGTATGGCTGAATTATAGATTATAAAACTGTATGTGGCTTAAAGGTCCTTGAACACCGAGTCCGAAATTCTCATCTGAAATTTTTGCACATTAAAAATTAAATACAACCTCACATTGTGTAAAATCACATTTCTCCGATACGTTCGTCCATCATAAAAAAATTTGGATCCATTTAAATTTTCTGCATTTTTCACATCCGTAGCGAGCATTTTTAGAGGTGTCTAGGCAATTCAGAGCCACCATGACCTTCTGTGCATGACAAATTTTGATGAATACGAAAAACACGTGAAAATTTCAGACTCAGTGTGCAAGAACGGTTAAAAATTTCTTCAAAAGGGTTAATTAAATAAAAAAAGTTTCTCACAGAGTTAAAGCCAGCACAATTCAATAAAACAAGCTTCACAGATAAAGGGTTTTAGTAGAGAGAACCCATGCATGAAATATTAAAGCAAGCATAGGCTATATCCACATAAAACCACGAAACTGACACAAAAGGATGTAGTATACATGCCAGACCAGTATATGGCGCTGTAATTCTGCCACAGAGATACACTAAAAACAGAGAATACGACTTGGACTATGCGCATATTCCTTGTGCGAGGTATACAAACGAACATGGAACAATACATTTATTAATCTGTGTTAATGTTAGTTAATAAAAAGAAAATCATTCAGTGTTTGTTCATGTTTTTGTTGCTATTACGTGTCGTAGTGGTGTCTGACTAGGGACGAGATGTGGACTGACGATGTCATCGTTTCAGAAAACATACGGATTCGCTATCCACACGAAAATGCAAGGGTGGCGTTTTAAAATTTATCCACTCTGGGGCCCGGTTTTAAAAAATATCAGTTTCACTCTCCCAAAACACCAGATCCATATGGACAAAACGGCTATACGACACAAAATGTATGTGTAAAACAGCTAAACGCAATTATGCCCTAATCGTCACCATTAGCTACATCACTCTGGGTGTTCTAGCACATGATTGCTACATTCCATTTGTACTCAGAAGCTGGAAATTCCAGGTTCCCAGTAGGAACTTTTAACTGGAACGCCCTCCCAAGTCAAGAGTTCTGACTCAGAATCTTGGAGAAATTACAACAACTTCGGAATCAAATATGGCTGCTCAGTGCATTAACAGAAGAGAAACAGTAGTAATATATTGTTTATTGGCACTTAAGTTTATCTGTGTCTCAAACTCAGCTGTGCACACGGTACTATCCAACCTCTATTTGTGGGCATGATGTTATCTGTGAGAAATACCAATTTTTAATTTTTTTTTTAATCAAATTGTATTGCTAACAATGGACACATCCATCTTTGTTTTTCCTGGCTTCTCTACTGGAACTGAAACATCATTCCCAACTCCAACATCTGACTTCCGAGATATATAGAATGCAGCATATGGCTGCTGTCACATCGTCCAGGTGGATGCAGTGCAATCATAATATCATTCTTCATTTTGGTGCATCCCCTACAAGCTTATTTATTTGCGATTAATCCTACTACTTTCCACATAATTTGTTTTACTATTTCCTATGTAATCTGTCTGAGGAAGAACATCAATGCTGAAGACATACTGCACAATGGTCTGTGAGGTCATGACATTCGTGTCCTACAGAACCGCACAGACCAACAGTGCAACTATGCAAATCTTGGGCTATTTTCATCTTCGAAGGCTAAATGCTTACGGTAATGCCAATTTAAGACCAAGATATGGTGCAGCTGCTAAACTACTACTACTACTACTACTGCTATTTCTAAACAACTACCTAAATCCCAAATCACCATGGATGACCACAACTGAAAACACTTACTATCTTGCGCTGCTCTTCGGAGTCTGTCTGGAAAGTTTCTGGCAGGATCTCTACGTTGACGGCACACTCCTCCTTAGTTACACTGTTGGTGGAAATGTTGAACTGGACCTTGTCACCGACAATCATGGTGGCTTTAGTGATCACGTCACATGACCTGAAAGATAAGCGCTTCTCTGTGCCCTCCACTGTGGTGACAAGAAGACCCAAAATGGGCTCTTGGTCGTCCATCTGCTCAAAAGAAAAAATACACATAAATAATTGAAACATGAATGCTTTGAAAAATAATGTCATGATCAAGGAATAAAAATTACATTAAAACCTCCCACACTGATTCTATAAATATTTACGAAACCATCCATGCATGCTTTCAATTCAACATACTAATGAGAGATTTTTTGTGTTCAGGTTGCAGGAGGGTGAAAACCTACCCCTTTTTCTTGACTTTGGCTTTTCTTTGGGGCGATTTTGGTAATGGTCCCCTCATGTTTCTCACTGTTTATGTCCAAATCTTGAGAACCAGCTTCTTTAGTCACGGGCTTCCACTGCAGACAAAGACGTAAATGCACGTTTAGAAGAACATGAAAACTTCCAAGAGCATAATTTCCTTAAGTTATCTCCAACAGGACAGCTGAGAATAAACAAGGCCCTAGTCTAAACTACCTTGTCTTTGACAAGGGTAGTCCCAGATGTATTGTCCTTTACGCCAGGAATATTTTCATTGCCTTTTGCTTTTTGATTAAGGGTCACAGAGCCCTTGGGCAGCTTTTTGAGTCGGACGCCCTTCTTTGTGTCGTTCACCTTCAATACACAACATATGTATATTATGAAGCTTTGAATACAACAGTTTGAATACAAAGAAAGATGCAATGTGTAAAAAAAGAACCTAATAATTTTACTCACAGTCAAAATGGTGAGCTCCACTTCATCCATGACATTCAGCTCTTCATCTGATAAACTGTCGGTAGCAGAGGCCGTCAGACTATCATGTTTCTCTGTCTTGATGGTCAGGGTTCCATCGCTTTTATTCATAATCACACCCTGGCGGCAAAATAATAACAAATACAGCTGAGGTCAAAAGTTTACATCCCCCTTGCAGAATCTGCAAAATGTTAATTATTTTACCAAAATAAAAGGGATCATACAAAATGCATGTTATTGTTAGTACTATATTTAGTACTGACCTGAATACAATTTCACATAAAAGATGTTGTTTACATATAGTCCACAAGAGAAAATAATAGCTTAATTTATAAAAATGACCCTGTTCAAAAGTTAACATCCCCTTGATACTTAATAAATAATTAACATTTAGCAGATTCTGAAAGGGGGATGTAATTTTTTGACCTCAACCGTACATTTTTATGTTTTCACAAGAAAATATGAATAGTGTTTGTCTGAACAGAACCACGATGCTACAGTGTTCTGGATGGCAAGTTGCAACCAGAGTTTCTTTAATACTAAAAACTCAAAGTACTCACACATCTCTCCTCAACAGGCCTCGTGATTTAAGGATAATTTTTGTTAAAAAAACAAAATTTTATTTTAAGCTTTAAAACTATGCTTAACACTAAAGCATTTTTTTTATATTATATATACTGTATACTCAAATTACACTGTACAACTCATTTCCTCATGCTCTAAAATCTTAACTTCCTGTTCTCACTTTGCTCTCAGTTGCATTTGTTGCAGACTGCGTCACGGCCACCTTCACTCTGGTCTAGACAAATCAGGGTTCCTACAGTTTCAATTTCAAAATTCCACACAATTTTACAGCATCAAACTTACAAACCTCAGTAGATTTTCAGACCATATTTAACATAAATGGGTCATATATATATATAAATAATAATATTAAAATACAGACTTTTGTATGCACACAAGAAACTATTTTGTGCCCTCGAGAAACTATGCCCATGAGAATGTTTTGCATGCTAATGCATTACAATTTCTAGTTGGGTCATTCATTCCATGTCAACTCAACCAGAGGTCCCCGGCTCAAATGTTTGATTTTGCTAATAATTTTTCTGAAGAAAGACTTTCATGTATAGTGATGAAAACCAAAATATTAAATGTCATGGATGAATATTTACTGAATAAACCAATATTTTGTAGAAGGAGGTCTAATTGACAATTTTCACTTGCGATTCAGAGCCAAATTACAAAGGGGTAAAAATTACTTCAGAAAGATGGCAGCATCATAATGCTATTTTTTCACAGAGATTGGTAGGTGTATTAGTAAAATCTGTTGACTTTAGCAATCTTTGTTACATTGTGTGCCAATGGTGACCTTTGCAAAAATGGGGAAACAGCACTTTTCAAGTTTTTACTCCAAAGTTTGCAAGTCTGTAACTCACGAAGAATTAAAGATATTTGAATGCCCTTTTAGACATTGGGTCTTAAAACTTCTTTTTTAGCACTTTCATTTTTAAGTCACTACGTACATGGTTCGGTTCCAGAGATATTGGAATTTCAATATGGCTCCAGGGGTAAATCTGTAAATTGTACACATTTTCAGCGGTCAAAAACCAAACGTGGGCCAATTTTTCACAAATACGACACTTCATTTCTTTTAAAGAGGAATGTCTGAAGAACAAATAATGTTTAAACTAGAAATTTTGTCAAGACAACTGCATGGAACATAGCTGTCTGAGTGCCATAAATATTCTATTTTCCAAAGTTTGCGTGGCTATAACTCAAGAAGTATTAAAGATATCGCAATATGATTTTAATTTCTAGTTCTTAATGAACTTTTCCTTTGGAATCTTAATTTTCAAGGCCCTACATCGTTCAGTCCCAGAGATATGGGGATCTCAATAAGGCTCTATGTCCAGATGGTTCAATTTTAAATGTTGGTCACTTTGTATACAGCCGATACTTATTTTGTTTAAAGAACAATGTCTGAAGAAAAAATAATGTTGAAATTAGAATTTTATCTTGTTTCTTTCTATCAAAACCATTGCATAGAACATAAATTTATTTATGATACATTAATTTTCATTCTTTTTCTTAAGTTTCTATTATATATAAAAAAAATGAAATCGGGGCAAAAGTCTAGAAATCCAAATATTCATACTCTATATTCATATTCATATTCATAATCTATACTCTGATTTCTTTTTTCCCATACTTTTCCAGACCTGGAAATTACTTAAATGAAATTACATACTTTTCCAAACCACGTAGGAACCCTAAAAGATGTCTCCAAACTTGGCATTATTTACACAGACATTTAAGTATTTTTTTGAATCATACCCAATCAGGCCATTTCGGTCAAGATGAATGAATAAAATAAAAAGAATTAGCACTTACAAGCTCATGTCTTCAGGGTGAGCATATAATTCATAAGTCCTGCAAGGTGAGTGAAATACGTTACCACTTACCGTCTCCCTGACTTCTTTGGTGAGCTGAAAAGTGTCAGGTGTTTTTGGTTTGATGTTTGTGGCTCTTTGCTCCTTAGTAATAACATTCGTCAGCAACTGGAACTCCACACGATCATACAGCAGCAGAGTCACATTGGTGTCCACCTTTCCAAACGGCAATTTAATGGGATCCTTAGAGATGATGGTCCTGATACAGCCATGGTTAGCCTCCTTGACATTATCCTTAAGAGATACATACAGAAAGAGATTTTTGGATTTAACTTAGTACAACTCTATATTACTACAGGACATTTTTACCATTACACATTAAAGCTACAGACTGCATAATCTCCACCAAAGACGTGTCAAGATGTTACAATACAAATAGCTATAAAATAAAACATAAGTAGAGACAAATAGATGTTTTTTATTCAATAGTGGATGGATTTAATACATTTTCCAACTTCCAAGCCTGACTTCTGACTATTTGGTATCTGCCCAATTAGAAAGGAAGTGTGGTGAGGCTGATGTTTCTTTGATGAATAGAAGTTCAGAAGTTTCATTTATTTGAAACTCTTTTCTAACATTATAGATGTCTTAATCATCACTTTGGATCAATTTAAAGCATCCTTGCTAAATAAGTTAATTTCTATCATTTCTTTCCCCCCAAAAAAAGAAAATAATACTGACTCCAAGCGTTTGAATGGTATAGTGCATAATGTTACAAAAGCTTTTTATTTCAAAGAAATGCTGAACTTTTGATCTTTCTATTCATCAAAGATTCCTGAAAAAAATGCACTCAACGGTTTTAAATATTGATAATATTAAAAAATGTTTCTTGAACAGCAAATCAGCATATTAGAATGATTTCTGAAGGATCATGTGGCACTGAAGACTGGCGTAATGATGCTGAAAATTCAGCTTTGATCACAGGAATAAATGACATTTTAAAATATATTTAGATAGAAAGCAGTTCTTTTAAATAGTAAAAATATTTCACAATATTACTCCTTTTACTGTATTTTGGATAAAATAAATGCAGGCTTAGTGAGCAGAAGAGAATTCTTTAAAAAAACATTTTAAAAAATCATGTTCATAAACTTTTGACTGGTTGTGTGTGTGTGTGTGTGTGTACATACATACATACACACATACATACACACACACACACATATTAGGACTGTCAATAGATTAAAATTTTTAATCTGATTAATCACACCCTTTTTACTGTGATTAATCACGATTAATCGCACACTTCATGAAATTAAGCATAGACCTTTTATCTTGTTTCAAATATTTATTTTGTTATCATTTGCTATATTCAGCAAACTAAACCAAAAGATTGAAGGATGATTCTCAAAAATCTGTATTTTCTGAAAGCTTTTTTCAAGATAAATGTAGATGTCTTTCCAAAAAAGGACTCCAAAAGAACCAAATGATATAACGAGCCTGTATAAGCACATATGGAAAAAAAGCAAATATATATATATATATCTGAATAACACAGTATGTGTACAGTGCAACAGCAAATAGCTTTTTTACATTTTAAAGAAGTTAAGTTGCGATTCTGAACATGACCCCATGGTGATGCCAAAAACCCATAAACCAACCGCCCACTGACTGCTTTTATCTACTACACACGGATCCATTCAGTATAACTAACAGATGACACAGCAACATACACATGACCAATCAAAACATTATTGTGAATGTGTGTGGAAACAACGTGAATGTACGGAAATGTCTGTGCATGTACATACATACAATGTGCGATCAGTGCGTCAAGAGCACTCATACACGCATTATTATAACGGACTCATGCGTGCTTACTGTACGACTCCTGTACGCCACCGCAATCGTCTTTATCTTGATCGCAGTCCTCATCCAGCAAAACTTTATTAGCAAGACTGGTTATCCAGTTAAGAAACCGTACTTTGCGTCTCATCTGACCATACAACGGTGGGATGTGTTGACAATCTGTTCAGTCTGTACTTCACGCAGCGCGTCTGACGTGTGAGGGCTCACACTCTTCAGAGACAATCACAGAATATGACAGCGCTCATGTTTTAAAGCGAAACACACTGGAATTAATAATTCACTGAAAACGCAATGCGGGTCTTTGTTCTCTCTGCAATCTCTGATGTAATCAGCCTGGTTTCCTTTATATTAGTGCTGTTTTAGACTGATTGTTTGAATGCATTCGCTTACTGGATCATTGGACTGAAAACTCTACCATTAACTCTATAGTTTAGCAGCTTAAAATGATCTGATCGCAAGCAGCAAAGCAAAATTTGGTAAAAGGGTTAGAATATAAATTGTGCTTTAGTAAATTTGCTATTAATTGCATTAAATTAATTTAATGCATGAAGGATTGTAAAATTAATCACATGCGTTAACGTTGACAGCACTAATATTATATATATATATATATATATATATATATATATATATATATATATATATATATATATATATATATATATATATATATATAAAACGTCTGTCAGTTTAACATGTTAACTTATTTAGTTATGAAATTAATAATGCAATTAAAATAATTTTAACGCAGTTAACGCACTGGCCCTGCCCCCAGACCTGTACATCATCTTACACTTCATATAGCTCACGGTTGACAAATATGATGCAGGGCAACAACTCCATAAATGCTGTTATGCCCTAAAATTCAAGATGTTGGTGCAATAAATGCCCTTGTATGAGTTTTTGTCTCAAATTTATATCATACGATATCACACTAGCAGGGAATGAGCTGTATTAATTAAACTGTAACTCTCAGCCCAGCGGGTTATAGGTCCACATTAAAAGACTTTAAAATAACACAATAAAACCAGGTAGACTCAGTCTGTTAAAGGAATACAGTTATTTTGTCCATACCCAAGAATCCCCGAGTGCTGTTGAGTCCCAATGTGAGTGTCCAGCAGTGTATATACTTGGTGTGTGGAGATTCTAAGAAATCCACGTGGTGAAAGGGATTCTGAGAGGTCCACGTATTCAAAATGTATCTTAATTCGAAGCCACGTATTCAAAATGTGTTTTATTCATATTGATAAGTTTCATTTAAATGTTTGAAAAAATATTCCATGTTAATGATATGTCTCATATAAAAATAAGTTTCATTTATATATTCAAGATGTCTTTTGGTAAACTTTGGTGTGTAGCTTGTTGTGTATTTTCATATTTTTTTTAAATGTGTTTTTAGTTGAGTATTCAGCTGAATCTGTTTTGCATAAGGAGTTAAACTGCACGTATTGTTCTTTTGTGCCAATATTTATTTAGTATGATATTTTGGATCTAAAAAGAGGAAGAGGTCCAAAATCGAGACACAGACTAGACTATTTTTAAAGGTCATGATATATTGTTAATTATAGTCCTTCTATGTTGAAGATGACGACTTCTGTCTTGAACAATAGTATATAAGAAAGAGCTAGTGCACTCTGCAAAACAGGATAGGACTATTGACTTTCTGAGACTCTCCGGTCTCTCTATCCTTTCAGCTCTCACTTCCTCTTCTTTGGCTTCACTTGAAAACTCTTAGACTCAGACTTAGAACTCTTACAGGTTTTTATTCAAATTCAGATACTTTGATACTTTAATACTTTGGTACTTTTGATTCAAACTGAATATATATGAATATATTGTTTATGTTTTAATTACAATTTTATTAATGGTTTGATTAATACTAGATGGGTTCAATCCATCATAAATGGATTGTTATTAAAAATGCATTTGATTTGCATTTTCTATATTCGAAGTTTGTTATTATTATCAAGAGTTTTATTTCCAAGTTATGATTTGTGGTTTATGTTCTCTATATTCTTTTTAATAAATTTACACATTATTGCACCTTGACCGTCTGACTTGGATTCGATTTTGCATCAATACTGTATGATCCAATCTGAGTGAAATCCAAGTGGCTGCAAGTGTCCGGAAAGGTAAGTCCAATAAAAGTAACTCCACAGTCCGGCTGTGAGTGGAAGCTGTTAATGGCCTCCTTGATTGTCTGCCATGCTGCTCTTTTTATAGGGCTCCTGCTTCCTTTCAGGTGACTGATCACCTGACATGTCAACCATACAGATCTTAAAGACATACACACACACACACACATGGATAAGAGGCATAAAATGGACCTAAGAACATGCAAACCAATTAAAACTTTATAATACATAAAATCACTGTAATAAATAGAGTGGTTAAAACATGCCCTTGAATGACAGTGTCACATAGTCTCCCCCTTTGCCTACGGCACCCCGGGGAAGAAACTAGACCTTTTAGAGTTCTGTCACTCATTGTCCATAAAATGTGTACCCTCTTTCCAGTGTGGCTTAAAATGTCTTTGAAATAAATTAGCTAAAACTAGGCGCTCCCAGGTGGGCCCCAGTTTGAAAGTGAAAGTTGTGACATTTGCCAAGTATGGTGACCCATACTCGGAATTGGTACTCTGCATTTAACCCATCCAAGTGCACACATACACAGTAGTGAGAAGTGAACACAGCGTGAACACACACCCGGAGCAGTGGGCAGGTATATATCCAGCGCCCGGGGAGCAACTGGGGGTTCAGTGCCTTGCTCAAGGGCACTTCAGCCATGGGTATTGAGTAGGGCTGTGCGATATGGACAAAAAAAACCTATCACGATTTTTTGATCAATTTTGCGATTTCGATTTTAATCACGATTTTGACACACATACATGCTTTTACAGTCATAAATGCATTCAGGATGAATTTGAAACATATTTCCAAAAGAAAACCAATGAGAGCTTTATCAAAAAGTTGCAACATGCTATATAAAAATAAAAAAAAAAAAGTCCAGGGATTTTTTTTTTTTTTTTTTTCCATGGATTTTTTTTTTGGCTTGTTTTGGTGGTGGATCTGGTTGTGGAATATATTTATTGCGAAAGGTTCACACGTTTGCAGTGCGTATACAGTATGTGTATGCGGTGCAGAAGCAGCAGCGAGAGCGCGTTATTGTAACGCGAAAGCACATTAAAATAATGCGCGAGCGCGAATCTGTCTGCTCGCATGCAGATTTCCTTTGTTTTGTCACAAAACCAGACACGCGTGCTCAGATACACGCTGCTTTCGTCCGGAGAGAGTGCGCGCACTTAAAACATGTCTCCTCTCACTCACTCACAACTCTCTCTATGCTCATGTGCTAAATATTCATTCTTTTTGCACCTTTCGATTTCTAACCTTTTCTGTTCACATCTTTTACCGCGTGCAATGTGAACGTTCTGATCCATTAACATGGGCTCGGAAAAAATAGACACATCACAGACAGAGTGTGTGAACCTGGAGCATATGCCCAGTCTGTTCTGTTCTCACACTCCACTTAGGTGCGCTGCATTCTGATTGGATTGGATAGCATACTGCGGGAGGTCGGGACCGCGGAAAATCGTGCTTTAAAGCGATTTAGAAATCGCACACGCTCAAATCGTGATTTTATTACGATTTCGATTAATCGCACAGCCCTAGTATTGAGGGTGGAAGAGAGCGCTGTTCATTTACTCCTCCCACCTACAACTGTCAGCACTGAGACGCGAACCTGCAACCTTCGGGTTACAAGTCCAGCTCTCTTGCTGGAAGGAGCATGGGAACCGTTGTAGAAAGGTAGCAGCCGGTACCAACCTGGGTAACCCTGGGTAGGTGGCGCAGTTTCTCCCTGGTACTTTCTATACCAAGCATGGCTGGCCTACTGCTCCCTCCGTCGATTCCTCCTTGCTGGCTTTATGGTTTGTAATGAAGTAGGGTGAAGTGATGGATCTTAGCCTTGGTCGATGACGGTGCAAATTCCACATTCCCCCACATACTGCCAGACATCCTTGCGGACCGTTGGCCACCAGGCGACCTCAAGGATACAGAGGAGCGTTTTCAGTCGGTGCTCATTTTCACTCCGTTGTCCTGCTGGGGAGGATCTGTAGCGTTCTTTGGATCAAGGCCTTCGGAATGATGAGCTGCATTCTGTGCTCCTTCTCCAGTTTTAAAACAATGTTTTTAAGAGAAAGCACTTCAGCACGAAGCTGGTCAGTCACAGTGGTGTAAAATCTATTCAACGTTAAAATCTGCAGGAGTTTTAAAAGAAGCAGCACTTTCAAAATGGTATGTCATCCTTTTAACACGTTTTTACTCACACACAGAGAAATCAGATGCCATTCCAATTCTAGTAACTAACTTTAGTACTAAAGTGTTTAGTGTTAAAACTTTAAATAATCTTTTCTGGGTATTTTCACAGTCAAATTTATTTTGCAATCAATTTGAAGAATTAATTGACATGTAATTAATCAGATAAAAAAAATTTAATCGACTGACAGCCCTAATATATATATATGACGATGACGACTTCGGAAAATGGATTATCGCCTGTGATAAGTAGGTGCATTTGCAACACCAAATTATGTGGCCTCCAGCAAAGAAGCACAAGCTGTGGCAACAGTTTGATGAGGATAAATCTAGAATCATCAATGCAACAGCTAAGGGAGGCATAGAAGGACGACTTCAGAACCTGACTTCCATCATCACAAGTTTTGCGACTGAGAGGTTTGGTGTCGGGGAGCCAAAGTCCAGCAAGCCTACCTACACCAAGAATCGCAGAGTAGATAAGATCCAGCAATTTTGGAAAGAGCTGCGGATGCTGACGAAGCAGTCCAAGGCAGCAGCTGAGGAGGAAAACCCACCTCTCTCTGAGTTTTGATATACCATCAGGAAAAAGCTCATGACCCTGTGAAGGGCTGAATGACACAGGAGACACAGGACTGAGAAAGCTAGGAGACGAAACCTCCTTTTTAGCCGACACCTTTGGCTTTACAAAGCGGCTATTAGGGAAGAAGTGCAGCGGGCATCTGGACTGCTCTAAGGAAGAGGTAGACCACTTCCTGCACAAGACCCTGAGCTAGGACTGCAGACAGCTCTCCTAGTTGTACCAGCACCCATAGTGGAGTTTAACATCTTAGAACCCACCTGGAAGGAAGGAAGTTCAGGAGGTGGTGACAGCAGCCAGAGCCAGTTCTACTCTAGGGCCCAGTCAAGTACCCTATAAGGTGTACAAGTGCTGCTTAGGGCTGCGCCGAATCCTTTGGAAGTTACTCAGAGTGGTTTGGTGTAGAGGGACCATCACAGAACAGTGGAGGCAGGCAGAGGGAGTCTGGATCCCCCATGAGGAGAACTCCGCTAAGCTGGAGCAGTTTCGATCTATCTCACTCCTAAGCATGAAGAGTAAGATCTTCTTTAGCATCCCAGCCAGAAGGATGACAGACTTCCTACTGAAGTACAAGTACATTGATACATCTGTACAGAATGGTGGTATTCCCAGAGTGCCAGGGTGTCTGGAACATACGGGAGTGGTCACACAACTGATCAGGGTGGCACAAGAGGGAACTTGCAAATGCATGTGAGTCGATGCCCCACGACCTGGTTAAGACCACCCTAGAACGACACCATATACCCTGTCAAATCTAGAACCTCATCCTGGATTATTATGGTAATTTCAGGCTGAGAGTTACATCAGGAAGCATATCATCGAACTGGCACTGGCTCGAGAAAGGGATCATAACTAGCTGTACGATCTCTGTGATCCTTTTTGCCTTCGCCATGAATATGTTGAAGGCAGCTGAGGTGGACTGCAGAGGCCCCCTTTCCAAGTCTGGAACCTGGCAGCCCCCACCAGAGCCTTTATGGACAATCTGACAGTCACCACTACATCCGTGCCTGGGTGCAGATGGATTCTTTAGGGCCTGGTAAAGCTTATTTCATGGGCTAGAATGAGCTTTAAACCAACAAAATCTAGGTCAATGGTCCTGAAGAGAGGTAAAGTGGTGGACATGTTTCGCTTCGCTGTGGATGGCGTATTAATACCATCCATCACTGAGAAACCAGTTACTAGCCTAGGCAAGGTTTTTGACTGTATACAGAGTCAGTCCAAACAACCATCAAGAGGCTCAAAGCTTGGACAAATCTGGCCTACCTGGCAGGTTCAAGGCATGGTTATGTAGGCCGAGGCATGCGGCAAGGATAGGCGCCATCTTGTCCTGCAGGAGGTCCGTACAGGAGTAGAGGAGGTGAGGCCCAGCAGGATAGTAAGTCTGCATCAGCAGTGGGCATGGATGAGGTGGGAAGGAGTGCTGGAGAAGAAACTGATCTGGAATGACATCTGGAAGGCAGAGCCACAGCGTATTAAGTTCATGATTCAAGCTGTCTATGATGCTCCCCAACCCCGTTAACCTGAATGTCTGGGGCAAGAGTGATGTTCCAACTTGTCCTCGCTGCCCCGGGAGAGGGACCTTGGAGCACATTCTGAGCAGCTGCCCATCAGCCCTTTGAGAGGGACGCCATCTCTGGCGACAAGACCAGGTCCTGAAATCTGTGGCAGAGGCCATTTCCAGCGCAGTGGCCAACATGGGCGGCACTAGGGAGGGGCTAGCAGGTGGTTCAGCACCCCCAAGAAAAACAAAAGCACCCCCACAGATTTTTTCCTGGAACCAATATACATGCTGTAGCCTATTGTATTTAATAATTAATATGATTAAAAAAAAAATCTTTATACGCAAAACTCGAGCAATGCAATAACGACATGATTTGCAGCTGTCGCATTTTCTTAATGTCATAACTGCATTTTATTTAAATAACGGAGCGTTTCCTTGTGCTAAGTAGGCCTGCCCCCGAATAAAGATTTTTCTAGTCATCTTGTCGAACGTTATATTAAATTGATTAATATAATAATATATTAACTATCCTTTAACTATTAAACACTGCCATTTCTGTTGCATACAAAAAACATCAACAGGCAACTCGTTTGAACTGTGCAGCGCTTGGAGTGTAGTGCCTGGTTTATACTCGCCGCGTCAGCACGAGCGCGAGGCTGAGCGCAGCAAAACTGATGTGAATATTGAAGAAACGCTGGATGGTTTTTACATTAAAGTAAAGTAAAAGACTGCTTCTTAAACCAGAGAAGGTGAACATGTTGGTATTCTTGTGGGGGAAAAAACATGCAAGCACTGTCACTGGCAGCAAGTTTAGTGTTACTTTTCTTTTTGTTTTCAGTTTGAAAACTTATCTTTGCTTATTTATTTATTTGATTCCTCAGTATTTGCTAAACGTTCTGTAATTTATTAGATATTATATAATACAGCATGTGGTGTATGCCATGCCACATCTTATTCGTTTTTGTTAATAAACGTTTTGTAAGCTAGTTTGCCATTGTATCGTGTTTTAATGTTGTTCCTTTTAAAGAAAAATAACAAAGAATCCATTGTTTATTTTAGTCTTAAAAAAGTGAAAAGTGTATAGATGTAGCCTCAGCAAAACAGACAATTATCTTTTATTGTAAAAAAGTGACAAGATCGCGAAATCGAAAGTGAAAGCATCCGAAGCCAGGCTTATAACACCGCAAAAGACGGACTCCTGTTCACAAAATTCAAATCACAAATAATACTACTGATGAAAAAGAACGTGTTGAATGTTAACCACTTTCGTTTCCATATAGGCCTAAATATAAACTATGATAAAAGTTCATTAGCATGCACAGATTAATCCCATGTTGTGGCAAAAAAAAAAAAAGTGTGTTCCTGCTACCAACTGAGAAAGTTAGTCGACCAGTGGGAAGAATGAGTCTGGAGCACTGAATTGCCCAGCTCCCTCTGTCAATGATCTAGCACCCCCTCAGCACCTGCGCTGACACTGGTGGTTGGAGGGCTCGCTGTGAACCCACTGCTACCAATGCGATGCAATACGATTCACCCGTTAGGATGCAGTGCGATCTGATTTCGATTCGATTCAACACAATGTGATTCGATGCAATTAAAAATATGATAACTTCTAATGCCTCAAGGCATGTTTCATAAGGCTTATTTCAATGAGTCTGACTCATTATCAAATGATTTGGTTCCATAAAGCAAATTTAACATAGGCCTAGATCAAGCTAGTCACTGTGGCAACTTATGCAACAAGAAACAGGCTTAAATTGAAAACCAAAATACAAATGATAAATGAAAAATAGTTAAACTTCCAAAACGATAATAACCCTGATGTGTGCGTGACCATCTTGTAAATGTGACTATCTGGCCTTGACGAAGCTCTGGGGGATGTTGCTTTAGGAATTAAATCCTCCTTTAGACATTATCATTCCTTTCTTATCCAACCCGGCAAGGCCAGCAGTCGCCCACGTACAAGTACATGCAGAAAGAGGAAAAAATCTGCTCAGCACATTTGATAATTTATGAATACATGGTTAAAACAGATTGTAGAAAAGGTGAAGGCAGTTACCGCGCAATGTCTGAATATGTGAATTGATGAATGTATCTGTAAATGTAATTTTGTCCCGTATTATCAATGTGAATATATACATTTATATAAAAAAGATATTCTTCTATTATATTTATGTATTTAACTGTGTCCTCAAATATGAGCTGCTGTTAAAGGATTACTCCACCGCAAAATAAACATTTTTTCTGTGTCAGCCGCGCTGCGCCGATGCACTGTTTGCTTTCAAACCAAAGCGTAAATATACGTAAAAAACGTATCTTTGTGGTGCAGCTGATACAGAAGAGCGTACGCCGCCTGTGTACTGCTCAGAATTGCCAAAATGGCTCTACGCTGATTTGGAGAGACACAGAGGAGAGGAATTGTTGAATAAAGTCGTTATTTTGGTTTTCTTCGTGTACAAAAAGTATTCTCGTCGCTTCATAACATTACGGTTGAATCACTGATGAAGATGGACTTTTCTGACGATGTCTTTTATACTTTTCTGGACCTTGACACTGTTATTTACTTGGCAGCCTATGGGACAGTCACAAGCCTCCCGGTTTTCATCCGAAATATCTTAAATTGTGTTCTGAAGATGAACAAAGCTTTTATGGGTTTGGAGCGCCATGGGGGTAAGTGATTAATGACAAAATTTTCATTTTGGGATGGAGTATCCCTTTAAGAGGAAAACGTGATGATCTTGTGCTGACATGTGATGAAGTGAGTCTTTGTGTTCCCATCATATGAGGAGATATAGAATAGAGGTGGGCGATATCTTATCATTTGCGATATACCGGTAAAAAATTCTCCCCATGTTAAGAATTAGTTTTTCCATGATTATAACGATAAAGTAGTTGTTGACATTTCTTTGGGCGACAGCGCGAAGCAACATCGCACAAGGTGAACGTGAAATTGAGAAGTTTAATTGCTAAATGCGGAGCTCCTTCTACAATCTGGAAGTGGTTTGGTTAGGGCTGTACAGTGCACAAAAAAATCGGTCTGAATAACTGTACTACAGCAGCATGTGTGCGATACAGTTTTGAATGTGTATGTGCATGTTTACAAACCTGTTGTTCAACAAAGATTATTGACATGCTTTTTCTCCAAATTAACTTAACAGTTGAGTGTTTAAAAATAACTTATTTTTGTGACCAGACATGGTTTCATATTACAGAATGATAGTATTATATACAGTGATAAAGGCTATGTCGATTAGCATTGCATTATAAATATACTTTCCTTATAAAAAAAAAACCAAGATTGCTTAAAGCACACAGATAAACCATATATTTTGTGCAATCGTATGTTTATTGTCTTAAAGTTTAATCAGTTAAAATTTCTCTATCTGCGTTGTGCATTTTATTAATCGATAACTGGATAGTTACTTTGTCCAGGGATTTCATGGAGCGTCATCAGTATTCACTTCTGCTATGTACTGTATGTGTGGAGTTTCTGCGCAAGGGCGCCCTCCGGCTTTCAGTATGAATTAAACAGTTAATACATGTGCACTGAGTAATGCTCACATCACCCTATTTTGGGTAAAAATAGGAAAGATAATACTTTTCTCTAAAGAAACAGGATTCCCTGGATTATTGTCATTGATATTGTTATTGCAATAAATACCAGAAATATTGTGATATATTTTTAAGCCCATATCTCCCATCCCTAATATAGAATAGAGTTAAAATTTGATAAACAACAGTGGCCTTTATGATATGTACTGACCCTCCCCTGGGGTAGAGCATATGGAAACCTGTACAGAAGAGTGTGCAAAGACAAATTCTACACACATACACACATCACATACTCTGGAGAGTCTACTGGCTTCATTATCTCTGATAATAAATTCTGTCTTCTGGCATCAAAACCTCTAGAGTTCTAGAGTGATTTCTCACTGAGGAGGCAGAAGTCACAATAGAAGTTGTGATAGTGGGTCGAGGCTGCTCAGTTCCCACTCACTATTTCTGCTCAAGGCCGACACACACACACACACACACACACACACACACACACACACTTCCTCCCATGAGAAGATCTTCTCTTTATTTTTTCAGCACACAAGTAGAGTAATATTGAATAGTGACATTCATAACCCATATCAAATGACTTGACAGGACAGGAGACAGGACATATACTCACTCTAATAAACCTTTTGTTATAGATCTTTACCATGAAATAAAAGTGAATGGTGACCGATAGATATAATGGATGGATAACTTGAGATGGATATCTTGATTGGACAAAAAGTACTTAAGTGCGAGTTTTACTCACCTCAGGAAGGACTGTGAGAACTACACCTTCATACACCGTACTGTCAATGTCTTCTGTTCCTCCTGGTGCCACTTTCACGTCAACCGCACATTCTTTTCCCTGATATCAATGTGAAAAAAATGAGAATACTTTCTATCAAACATGCAAAATGCTTCATCAAATGAATTCTATATAAACACTTACCAGGTTTTTCACTGCTGTGAAATGCACTTTAACCCCGGGCACCAGGAGAGTCCGGTTTCCAATAAAAGCATCGAATACAAAAGAAAACTTCTTCAAATCCTCCCGTTCAATGAAACCACAATTATTCTGAGGGGGAATCAAAAGCAGTGCTATAATGTTTGCTATTCAAAAATTTGGGATTTTCGAGCAAGTTCACTCACTCTTTTAAAAACAAACTGTAGCACAAGAATAGTAATAATAAATCTTAAGTCAGAAAATAATAAGTCAAAACTGATACAGTTACAGCCCCGACTTCTGATTGGTCAGCAAAATAACAATACATACTCGGATTCTTAGGTAAATTATATATTGTTGCTTTCATTATGGCTATTAACATCATGCACAATAATATTTAAACTAAAACTGAACCACCCAGACCTTAGTCACATTTAGTTTTTGACAGGAATGAAAACAAGACTGTGAGGGATACAAATACAGTGGATTCAACAGACCATACAGTTTTTTTTTTTTTTATATATATAACAAACCAACTCTTCAGCCGACAAAACATCTTTACGAAAAAGCCCCAAAAAGTTTTACCTTTGTACAGTTTATGGATAAACTAAGTCGGTCTTTAAAAGCCTTGTTTTTTCGCAATTCAATATGGCATCAAATCTAGGTCTATTATTTATTATTAATGTAAACAATATTATTATTAACACTTACAGCAATAAGTGAAATCACTCCCAAAGAGCGTCCACGAGGTGTGCTGAAAAAACAACAACACATGAGTTTAGTTCACCAATCTCTACTTTCTCAAAACCTCTACTGCTTTCCAGCAGAGAAGCTATGATCTTCTCTCCAGAACACACAGACCAAACAGGGTTGAAAAAATAAATAAATAAATAAATAAAGATTGATTATGAAATTACTTTGCAGAGATATTCTTGAACGTGGCTATCTTGGAAGCCATTGATTTAGCAGGTTCAGTCTTAGTCTCTTTCGGAGGCTGCTGATCTTTTTTCTGCGGAGGTTGGAGTGGACAGGCAGGAAGAGGCCCGCTCTGAGATATAAAGCACACAAGACACTGCATTACAGATCTACCACCCCTGACAGACTCGATGAAACACAAGCGTGAACTTACAGTGGCACTGAATGCCTCCGGTGGGGGCTGTACTGGACCCGGGCCGCGGAAATCAGATTCCAGTGGCCCGGCAAACCCTCCTCTCTCTCCAAACGCATGATTGCCCATTTAAATGACACAAAACATATATGCTTAAACCTATATTGAGCTAGCTTTTTCATTTAAATCCAGCTCTAGCAATCATAATGGGCCTAAAAGCAATGAGACAGAAAACTTGTGAAAAACATGCTTTCAAAAGTCATCATGTACGTGTAAAATCAAATGCTAACATGCTTTGTGATGTTCCAGTATAAACCTTGATCAATCAAATATAACACTGCAAGCTAATTTCATATATAAAATCAACTTCTATAATTAAAAAAAAAAAGTTTTAATTCCTTTACACTCTGTGATGCAGCTTGATTATATTTTTCTCCTTCACCATTAGTCTAAATTACTGTTTTTATTAATATTATAAATCTAAAGTCATTCAATAGTTTTTTTTCCTCACACAAAAGACTTGAAATATAGCGAGTGTGTGATATGAATTAATTGTATGATGCACCGTCATATGAACCAGTCATTAATGTAAATAAATGTGCAGTTCACAGAATGAAGGATTCAGACTGATTCAATCAGCAAACTCTTGAACTGTAAGGTTTTTGGTCGATTCATTAAAAGCACCCAGTGTCGTCCAAACTGTTTACAAGAGCCGTTTCTTGACTAAAGACCTATGTAGCCTAATCCTATTCTTTTCAGATGAATCAAAACATACAGCGCCACCAGTGTATTCTGATTCATGAACAAATGAAGTTTTAGTGAATCAAAATACTTATGAATCTCTCTTTGTCAATTCACTATGAATGCTAATTTTTAAACATGAATTGTTTAATTTTTTTTTTTGGCGTTTTATTATAATAATAATAATAATAATAATAATATAAATATTATTAATTGGATTGCAAGTCATCGCATCATGCCTCTGCATTGTCCCATATAAAGTTTGTGTAAAACACGCCTTTTGCGAAAATTGTTACATTAGTGTATGATATACGTATTTTGTTAACATTTGAGATGGTCAGCATCCTGTTAAGTCAACAAGAATTGCATTTTGGAATAATCGTGGATCAAAACGAATCGTTATTTCGAAGTGATTGATCCAGTGGTTAACCAGACCGACACATTTAAAGACAAAAAGCGTGTACTTACATGTGGGTCCATGTGTGGCATGTAATGAGGGTCTCTTGGACCATACTGCTCCATTTGGTCGTATCCAGGGTTCATTCTGTGGAAACCTGGCCCACCCTCAAACTCAGGCGGGTGGAAGCTCGGGGGTCTTCCCCTAAACTCAGGCGGACAGAAGTCTGGAGGTCCGTCACAGAACTCCGGAGAACGGAACCGCGGTCCGTATTCAAGCTCTGGATGGTAAAAGCGCGGTGCTGGTGGTCTGCTCCCAAACTCTGGATGATGGAAACCTGGATCAGGTCCATCAAAACACGGGCCAAATTCATGTCTGTCGGGAAAATCCATGGGGTGATAAGGCCTATCGTCCATCATGAATCCCGGCGCTTCGTGCAGAAACCCTCGCTCTCCTTCCATGTCGTCCATCATCATCATCATTCTGGAGGGGTGCGGGCCGAAGTCGCGATGGGGCGCAGGATACCTCTGTCCAGGGGGGCCCATCGGGAAACCGGGAGCAGGACCGCGAAAGCCGCCTTGAGGGGGAGGAGGTCTGGGTTGAGGAGGCGCTGGGGGACGCATGCCTAGTTGTGGTCCGGGTCCTGGAGGTTGAGCTGCTCCCTTTCCTTTCTTGCGATTTTTCCCCATTTCCCAACAGTTTGCGCTTTCTGGTCAGTAACAAGTGGCTCGGTGAGCAGCTAACGTTAGCAGATCGAGTCACGACCACGTTAGTTTGCGCACGCAACCATGCAGATGCAGCACCGTTTACCTCACATCAGCGCAAACAGTGTCATAACCAACCTGCTGTAATACATTTAAGTTGAGTGGAGAGCCACTCACTAGACATAAAATAACCCTTAAAGGCAAAGGTCCACTGCACGAACTTACTCAAGCAATAGCAGCACAAGCATTGAAGAGAGCCAAATGGCCAACGGATATGACGCAATAGATTCAAAATAAGAGTGCACAAAAAGAAGCTGGCGCCTGATTTGCATGCAATGTTATTTACAGACAAACATATTCAATAAATAAATAAGAAAGTAGCATAAAATATAAAGCAGACTCTAACGTAGACAATAATGTTTTAGAGAAAACAGATATGATGATTCACTAATACATAATTCACTATGTAACATGACAATAAAACCAGATACATTTAAACTTTTAATAAATATGAGGGCAGAGTGGCAATTAGAATAAATACAAAATACTTCTCCAAAATAAGTAAGTCCATACATGCTTTAGTATTTATACCATGCTACTCAATGGTTAGTGTTGGTCTTTTGGGAATATTCCTGTCCTGCCAGTTATTTCATGGCATACTTCTCAGCCTTGTAGCCAAAGGAACAAAATTTTTATAATGGTTATATCTAGACATTGGAGTACGAAAACGTCGACCAGATGGAAGTAGTAGTAGTAGACTTGAGTTTCAAGTGCGATAAAGCCTGCTCTGTTTTGAACTCTACCTGTTTTCTCAGGTAGAGTTCATTAAGAGCCACACCCTTCTAATTTGAGGCCAATATAAATCAAGATCAGGTGAATGGTTTGATGTAGTTGTGGAGGTGAGCTGCTCTTAGAAAGCTTATAAGGTTGGCTTGAAAGTGTCTTTTATATTTCCGAGGTTTTTTAATTATTTCCTGCTTGCTGTGATATTTGAGTAAAATGGTGAGATTACTGATGGTTATCTTCACTGTATTATTAGTGCTGCCACTTTAGCACTTCCTCGCAGTTGACGTTTGTGTTTTGTCTCGGTCACACAAGAGGGAGTGTATTTCCATACATATTGGTCAAGCAGGTATCCAGATGGGTAACTCCTGCTGGGAGCTGTATTGTTTGGAGCATGGCTTCCAGCCGGATGGCACCATTGTTGCTGATGGCAGCTCACTGGTTGACTCCTCTTTTGGCACTTTCTTCAGTGAAACTGGTGCCGGGAAGTACGTTCCTCGTGCCGTTTTCATTGATCTAGAGCCGACAGTTGTTGGTAAGACTGAACACCATTCAGGCTTCTTAATTATTGGAGAATCTTGTCCCTGTTCTTCCAGTGTAGCTTTGTTCTTATTTCTTTTGTTTGAACGGCAGACGAGATCCGTAATGGGCATTATCGACAACTGTACCACCCTGAGCAGCTCATCAGTGGCAAGGAGGATGCTGCCAATAATTATGCTCGTGGTCACTATACTATCGGCAAAGAGATCGTAGACTCTGTGCTTGACCGGATGCGCAAAATGGTGAGTTTTAAAACCGTGGTCTCAAACTAAATTCCTGGAGGGCCACAGCTCTGCAGAGTTTAGCTCCAACTCGCACCTGCTTGGAAGTTCCTAGTGATCCTGAAGACCTTGCTTTGCTGGATCAGGCATGTTTGATTAGGGTTGGAACAAAACTGTGCAGAGCTGTGGCCCTCCAGGAACTGATTTTGAGAACACTGCTCTAAAATAAAGAAGGTCTTTATTGGCACCTACAGTTCAATGAAGAATCTTTTAATCCTTGGGTTCTCAACTCTGGTCCTCGAGGTCCCCTTTCCTGCAGATTCTAGTTCCAACCCTAACCAAATACACCTGAATGAGTAAGGTCTTCAGGATCACTAGAATGTTTAAGGCAGGCGAGTCCGATCAAGGTTTGAGCTAAACTCTGCAGGAATGTGGACCTTGAGGCCAGAGTTGAAAACATCTGCTTTAATCTCTTTAAACTGTTTCGCAAAACCCTTATGGTGGAAAGTTTCTTTAGAGAACCGGAGTTGAGAACCCAAGGATTAAAGGTTCTTCTTTGAACTGTAGGTGCCAATAAAGACCTTCTTTATTTTAACATTTAAGAAAATGGTTCTTAAAGAACTGTTCTAAAGGGCGAACCCAAAATGGTTCTGTCACTTCCTGTGAAAACACCCTTTTGGAACCTTTTAAGTGTTGACCCTTTTAAAGTCTTGAATTCCTGGCTGGATGTAAGTTCTCTCACTTTTCCCTCTAAACTCTCTCTAGGCGGACCAGTGCACTGGTCTGCAGGGGTTCCTGATCTTTCACAGCTTTGGTGGCGGGACAGGCTCTGGCTTCACATCTCTACTGATGGAGCGACTGTCTGTCGACTACGGTAAAAAGTCAAAGTTGGAGTTCTCTGTATATCCTGCCCCACAAGTCAGCACTGCTGTGGTGGAGCCCTACAACTCGATCCTTACAACCCACACTACTCTGGAGCACTCCGACTGCTCCTTTATGGTGGATAACGAAGCCATCTTTGACATCTGCAAGCGAAACCTCGACATCGAGCGTCCCTCCTACACCAACCTGAACAGGCTCATTGCCCAGATTGTGTCCTCCATTACAGCGTCACTGCGCTTCGATGGAGCCCTAAATGTGGACCTTACGGAGTTCCAGACCAACCTGGTCCCGTACCCACGCATCCACTTCCCGCTGGTCACCTACGCTCCCATCATTTCTGCTGAGAAGGCCTACCACGAGCAGCTCTCCGTACCAGAGATCACCAATGCCTGCTTTGAGCCAGCGAACCAGATGGTAAAGTGTGACCCTCGCCGTGGAAAATACATGGCCTGCTGTTTGCTGTACCGTGGTGACGTGGTTCCGAAAGATGTGAACGCTGCCATAGCCAACATCAAGACGCGCCGCTCCATCCAGTTTGTAGACTGGTGTCCCACGGGGTTCAAGGTTGGAATCAACTACCAGCCGCCCACCGTTGTCCCAGGAGGGGATCTGGCCAAGGTGCAGAGGGCCGTCTGCATGCTGAGTAACACCACTGCTATTGCAGAGGCGTGGGGTCGTCTGGACCACAAGTTTGACCTGATGTATGCAAAGAGGGCTTTTGTGCACTGGTACGTGGGTGAAGGGATGGAGGAAGGGGAGTTTTCAGAGGCACGAGAAGACATGGCTGCCCTGGAGAAGGACTATGAGGAGGTTGGTGCTGATTCCACTGAGGACGGTGGGGAGGATGAAGAGGAGTATTAAATATGCAAAGTGTTTGTATATTGAGTAAATAAACTTAAAAGCATCTGAACCCTTTTAGTTTGGTTCTTTGACTAGTTTTGCCTTCATGACCTTTATCAGATGTGTCGTTTGTGTTCTTGGGTGTTTGTGGAGCTTAATTGAGCCATGGCCTGTGTGGGGTATTTTTCATGTCCAATTAAATACCTATGAGTAACTGCCACATGCTGGTGGTTTCAACCGCTTCAGACAGCCTCTTTGTGAAGAAATCCAAAAAACTGTTCTGATTTAAGTTGCTGGGAGAAAGAAACCACATGAGTGGTTATACCACATTCGAAACCACGGATGAGTTTTGTCATCTTTTAGGGTTTCTAAACGAGTACATCTTGAGTCTTCCGTGACTCTGCAGCTGAATGTTAATTTTAAATTAGCTTAACCATGCGTTCACACTGCCGCCGTTGAGAGCGTCAAAGTGGCCAGAAGTCATTCATTTTCAATGTGAGCTAGCGTCGAGGAGAGTTGAAATCAGAGAAACTTTATGGTAATGAGTTATGACGCAGTTCGGCGGCAACCAGTTGAGAAAGAAGTCCACCGCTTGAGAGGATTCCAGAGAACGCAGCCTAAACTTTGGTTCCGACCACATTAGTTCCCAAGCAAAATGGTGGAGAGATTGATTTTATTGCTGTGGTGGGTTTGCAATCTATGTGTCCCTGAGATTGTTCGTGTTCCTGGAGAGTTGCTGATGTGCAGTAACATTATAGGAATAATCTAATGATATAATACAATAGTCCCAGTTTACTTTTAAACCTTTTAATTACATTTTCCTGATTATACTTTAATGTTTATACCTGATTATACTAAAGTAACATTTTCATTGCAGGACTTTTACTTCAGAGTATGTTTACAGTGTGGTATTAGTGCTTTATACATTAGGTAAAGGATCTTAATACTTCGTCCACAACAATATTTAATGAGGTTAACTTATAGCGTTATTCTCATTGTGGTCAATCTGCACAAGATCAACAAGCTTGTTTGCTTTGTGGCCCTTTTAAATACAAGATAAGCATTCGATCTATGTCAGAGTGTCAATGAATCTTTTTACAGCGTTGTTAGCAAGGCCAGAGTGATTTTTGATGCTCTTGGTGTGAACGCACAGTAAGTTACAGTTTTGGGGTCCATCCTGAAGCATTCAATAGTTCCACAGATAAGCAAGAGTAGCTAAACACAACCAAGTCTTTCAATCCTTTTCAACCCATACTATTATAAATATAATTTTTTATTTTTTTTTTTTGAGCAGTGTTGACTTTGGATGCAACTCTTAAGTAACACTGTTTCATATGAAGTGTGCATAGTTTGGGATGTCCCCTTTAAGAGTTCATTTTCTTTTCCCCCCTCTTTGTAGAATTGAGGTCTAGGCATCTGTAAGGAAATTAAAAAAAAAAAAAAAAAATTAACCTTTCACTTCGTATGCACTATTGTTATATGTATTGTTTTTATATTGTTTTTTTTTTTCTGTTTAGTATAAAGATTTTTATTATATAGAATGTATGTAAAATTGTATCTGATGTTTGTACACAGCAGATGTTTTCCAGGAGAAACACTCTTTAAAAGACATCTTGGAGATGTTTGTGTGCTATCAGCATTCAAACCCCTCCAGATCCAGTCCAGCATCAGGTCACAACAACAAAGTGGAGGTGAAAGGTCAGGTGTTACACCCTGCTATAAATAGTTAAACTTTCATGTCAACTACAATTGTTTCTTTTAACAGGTGACATTTTGGACTTGTTCGACCACTTACAGAACGCTTGTTGGGAAGTATTCGGCCACGTCTATGAAGGGAAAAGCTAGAAGGATGGCCTTGAGGTATCATAAATTTCTTTAAGTATCTGGCAGATTGTTTTGTCACAATCGTAGCTCCTTCAGGCTGCTCTCGAGATCACTGTGAAAACTTTAACTGTGGCTAGCAGAACTCAATAGGTCTTATATTTACTTTTAGTCATTTAGCAGATGCTTTTATCCAAAGCGACTTACAAATGATGACAATGGAAGCAATCAAAATTAACAAAAGAGCATATGCAAGTGCTATACCAAGTCTCAGTTAGCTTAACGCAGAACACATAGCAAGGTTTTTTTATTTTTATTATATAATACAAAGAAAATGGATAGAATAGAAAAAGAAAAGAGCAAGGATTAGAGGCCTCTTTTGGTTTTGTTAATTGTATAATAAAAAGAAAATGAATAGAATACAAAAAGCGTAGAGCAAGCTAGTGTTCTTTTTTTTTTTTTTAAAGAAAACAAGCAGTTAGTAAATGAATAGAGTGCAAGTCTAAAAGGGGACAAGCTTTTTTTTTTTAGAATAAGAATAGAAAGTGCTAGAGTTAGATGGTCAAAGATGGAAAAAATTTGTTTTTAGCTGATTCTTGAAGATGGCTGAGGACTCAGATTGAGTTAAATAAGCATTAAAAATAAATATTTTAAGGAAGGTTTACCTCCTTAGACAGACGAAATTAAACAAAAAAGAAAGAAATTATACATCCAAAAATATGCAAAAACGCTGCAGGGGTGTGAACTCCATGAACTGGTGCTCTTTGGACGTGGGATTCTTTTGTCATCAAAAAACTCACCAATCCAAGGCACTTGAAAATATTGTGGAAAAGTAAAAAGCCTTTATTCACATGGCTTTAACATTAAAAACAACACACGTGCAGCGATGCATTGCGGCTAACTCGCCTTCATCAGGGTGCGCTAAATTAAGACAAATTAATTTACATAAATATTAATAAATTAAATTCACTAATCTGGAGAGATCTCAAAGAAAGCACAGCATCTTGCCCAAATTTCCCCCTTTGCTTATTTACACACCTTTTACACATATACTGCAGACACTGAAGTTGGCAACTCTCATTGGGTTGCAGAAAAGAAGAAAAAAAAAAAATTGCAGCACAAGTGAGTGCCTTCAGCAAAGATGGAAGACTTCAAATCTCATACTTCTGGGGTGCATGCGGCAGCAGAGCAACTGGCATTGAGAAGAACGAAAAAAGAAACGCTAATGAAAAGTTTCCTCCAGATATTACAGATCTTCTTTCTCCATCTAGTTTTTCAGGTTAGTACTCATCCTGTGTTAATGCTCCCGGGAATAAAATGAACAGGTCTCAAGATAGTTTTAAAAGTTTAACTACTAAGGGGACATTTAAACTTTCTAACGTTAACATACTTGATTTTTGGGAGCTTTTCTTTGGATACAGTTCTGATGCACAAGACGACGACAAATAACCCATGTACACTCAATTTGAAGAAAAGCATTTATTTTATGAGCTGAAGCTGAGCAACTTTTTAAGTTGAACAGAGAAAACATTTCAGAAGATGGACAGTATATGAATATATAGGTATCTCAATTCAAAACTGGACTTTGGAAGATATTTTATATCTCCATCTCTATACAAGTGAACATAAAGATGTCCAAAAAAAGAATTAAAATTTTTTTTTTTGAGGAAGAAACTGAAAGCGATTAAGCTATGTTTTGCTTAGCAAATAATATGACGAGCTACAATACTATTAAATATTTATTGCCATTACATCTTAATGAGACAGGCTAAAGTAAAATGTTCTAGTCTGAAGGGTTCTTCAGTCATGTCCCGTCATGGACTGTGGTCTGAGACTCATTTTTCATGCAGCCCTTTTACACGGATGCTGATGTTTTTCTCAATCTTTGCAAATATTTCCAAATGCTTACAATCACTCAAATGGTGACCAACCAACTTAGCATCATATATGAAGGCATTTAAAGGAATTTAAAATTGAATACAGGCAAGAGCTTTTGGTATTCAAACTAAATACACAATGTCGACACCTTTGACCAGATTAAAAAAAAACAAACAGCTTTCTTAATGATTACACATCCCTTCTTTTTCAATGTTTGACCAAAGAAATTGTTAATAACAATTTCAAAAACATAATACCTCTACAATATAACATCAGTCCTTCATTGAACTTAAAGTACCCTCATAAGCAAGTTTTGTAACAGTAGCATAAACCTAAATAAACTTGGAATACCACTTTTGGTGTAACGACAAATTTACGCTAGGGCTCAAAGCAGGTGCTAAGTGTGAAGCAAAAACCACGTTACAGAAAACCATTTTTTTTTGTTCTTATATGGGGGTGGAATTTGTAGTGTCTACTTTTACATTGGTAGGCATCGTGTAAGCATTGTGTATCGCTCTCAGGGTCATTTAGTCCAAAGGGCTGAAGTCCCTCTCTAAGTTTTCAGATTCGTCATCATCAGAAAAGAAGTCATCATCATCTATATCTTCATCATCGTAATCCTCGTGCCATTCTGGAACGTATTCATCGTCATACTCGTCGTCTGCTTCAACGCCGGGATCCTCGCCGGCGCAGTTGTTGTTGTCAGGGTCTCCATCAGATTTGGACCTGAAATTAAAAATAAAGGTAAAGCTCGTTGCAGAAGTCAGTTGTGATTCTCTGTAAACGTGTGCTGGCTCACTCTTTGTTGGTGTCTGCGTGGTTAGCCAGATTCGAGGCCTGTGCAGTCTCCTGGTCTGGCCCAGTCTTGGACTGATATCCCACACGGAAGTCCTGTCAAAAAAGACGATTTATCCCAGATGGTCAAATGAGTGCTTTGAACGCTTTTCATGTTAAACCTGTTAGTAGTACACACAGGAGTAGGTTTACCTGAGTGGAGTGCTGGAGGATGGCCACAAGACGCTCCTGAATTCGGCGAATGAGCTCCAGGCCAGTGTTTAGGTGCTCAGGTTTTAGGAGTCGGACACAGGATGCCAGATCAGTGCACTGCAGTAGCGTCTCCTCTGAAACCAGAATCACAAGCAGTTTTATCAATGCATCAGAACTAAACAACTTTCAATTAGAGCACAATTTCACCAGGACGACCGAGTTATGACATTACAAAGTCACAAAAATACAAAAAAAAATACATACACTGCTAATTTGTTCATAATAGATTTAAAAAAGCGCTTGTTGTTAGAGCTTTTTGGGTTGGTTTGGCTCAAAGTCTAGAACTGTTTACTGGAAAGTGTTAGAAATCCCTATTGAGAATGTGAATGGGAAAAGTGCTTCCAGAACCAAAGCTGGTAGAAAGGTCACTGTTGCAGTCCACTGGCAAATGTTTTTAAGGTTTCTTGTACAACATTCCCGGAAGCAACAACCAATTGTGACCGATTGGCAGAGTTAAGAGGGAGTTTTCCCTGACACTAACCAAGCAGGATCTGCAGGGCGTTAGTATGAAGGTCCAGAGCTTCGGTCTGTTGCTCCATCACATCCATCTTCTCAGTGTCCTGGTTGTAATAGCTGTAAACACACGAGTATGCCAGCACCTACATGACGAATTACACAAACAGAACTATTAGCATAAAGAAAACAACTGGAAGTATAAAATAAATGTATAATAAATTCCCACCTTTCGAGCTTGGGCAAGAATCTTGCAGGCGTCGATCACAAATGTCAAAGACTTCATCTGTAAAGCTTCATTAATAGAAAACACCTTATTCTCCAGATTGATTGCAAAGTCCTGCAGAAAGCAATAGAGAGACACTTATAAGAACGTAAAACGTTTGAACTGAATGTAATGAAGGGCTCCAACAAACCTTGGCTTGGTTATGAAATGTGCATCTCTCATTGTAGTCTTGGAACTTCTTCTCTTGCCTTGCAGCTTTACTGACCTGCGATTGCATATTAATATACAGCAATTATCAAAAATCAGTGTCTCCAGTTTTAAATGCAAGTAGAAAAATTGTTATTGCAATTGGTAAGCTTAATTCATTTTGCAAATCAGTTTAAACATTCTTTCATAATTAAGTGGCACAAAACTGTCTTTCAGAAATCTGAATGTTTATGCAAGTCTTGTGTGGCCCTTTTTGTGTATTACTTTTAAATAACAGATTTCTGTTTTATTACTATGCATTTGTGCTAATGAATAGAAAATAACAATCATTCTTCCTTGTGTTCATTCAGTTAGTAAAAGTGTTGGAAATAGGGTCATATTGCAATCGATCTTTGTGGAAAATTTTTAGTAACCAAATATGAATCAATCAAGTATTATCACTTTGAATACAGCCATGTATGTATCAAGTTATTCTACTATTATAAGCATGTATTTGCCAGAGGCCTCCAGAAGAACGGAATGTGCAGCCCTTAAAAAAATATATGTTGAAGCGTTCACCTCGTATTTTGACAGACAAAATATATGAGGCCACCCCTGATCCACTTCATATAAATTGAGGCCTTGTGTCTACTTCTTGAAAACAGGTTGGTGTCGCAGCCAAAAAAGGTAAACAATTAAAACTGTACTGCAGGGACTCTTGGCTTGATTATCTCTGGCATCAAAAACCCAAGACGTCCGAGAGTGATTTATCACATCTTCTGAAGACACTTACCATGGCCGAGCAGTTGTAGTAATCTTTATGCGTTGGCTTCCATGGCTTCAGACATCTCCAGCAAAATCCATGATTACATTTGGCACACGTCATACTACACGGAGAAAAAGATATAAGGTATACACTTAGTACTGAAGTTAACCGTTCTTCAATTTAATAATAAATATGAGACATCTGTGCATGCACACTCACTGTAGGCAACCCTCGTTCTTCTCAATCTGGGCCTGGCAGCTGGGGCATCGTTTGGATATAAGTTTGGCCAGATGTTTACTCTGTGCTTCCATACTCATTCCCTCATAATAGCCTCCGTCATCCATCCACTGAGACATGTGACTGCAGCTGGCTGGGTAGTGCGCCTGATGATTGGACAAGAGAGAAAACCAAGGCTTACTCTTCAAGTCATAAATACCCACGTAATTCCCACTATTCACAGTGAAGCTTTTTTTTTTAAACAAAATGTATTTATTTTGAGATGAAATGTAACCTGCACATATTCTCAAGAGGTCTCTATGTACAGTAGCAGCGATTCTTTGATGATTTTAGCATTCATTTACCTCTGGGAAGTTACAGCTGAAACAGGAAGACCAGCAGCACTTGGAGCAGGTGCCCATGCTGCCGATGTTCTCCTTGCACAGGATCTGGTCGCAGCCCTGAGGGTTGGTACACCAGGTCAGGTTGGAGCAGCACTCCACGAAGCCTCGCAGAAGGGCGCTGTCATACTGCAGGAGGAAGCACAGGATACAAACTCATTCTCCAGTCCCTAAACACACCGAGTGTGCGTGCTGACCTGCACATACTTTGGCAATGGTGTCCTTATCGGTGAGGATGTTGTGAAAGAACTTGGAGGTGGGCTGAGCCCGACAGTCTGTGATGGGACAGTCGCAGTTCATCACCAGATTCTGTTCGATACGAGCAGTGAGGTACTCCTGCCAGCAGGACTAATGGGAAACAGAAATGACACAAGCACACAGTTTAACATAACTTCACATAAACGTTTAACATCGTGGCAACAAGATTTCATTTGGGCCAGATTTACTAACAGCGTGCAACAGCACAAACCCTCTTATTGAGTTCTAAAACTACTGTCTGGATTTATTTATTCAAGACACGCAGTGAAATTTTTTGAGGCTGACCTTATTGCATATGCATTTGTAGGAGTTTCTCTTTCAGATGTAACATTTACGCTAGGAGAATATTTAAATGAATCACAATATGTTAATTTACTAAGGTTTGCTTTAGTCAGTGTACTGGTATTTGCAACATTATTTAACGCCATTATTTATAAAAAGCATATCTTAACCGATTTTTTTATCTGCACTTAATTATAATCGGCTCTGATTTTTTGCGACCCTACACTAATTATGGAAATAATCCAGCAGCATCTGTGTTCTTTAACTTGCACATTGTCTGTAGATTACTGGACTAAAACTTTCCACTTTCATCTGCGCTTTTATGGGACTGTGGTCTCATGCTAATACGCCCCGTTTAGTAAATCTGGCCTATGAATATACTGAGGTATTACATGCATATGCCATAACAGTTGCACTTGTAAAGACTATTAAATCAAAACCAGGCTTTTAGTCGTTTAGCTGCCAGTCATCTATATAATAAAATGCGACAAATAATAACAGAACTTGACAAAATTAAGTTTAAGCACAAATAAAATACACTTTCTCAAAAACGGAGTAAAAATATTTCTGATCCTCATGTACTAAACAAAATAAAAATGTATCTAAAATTTCATGCTTCATAGCTTTACATGAATTATAGGGACTGGCTTTTTTATTATTATTATTTAAACTGATTTACACTAGCATTCAAAAGTTTGGGGATGGTAAAAAAAAAAAAAATATATATATATTTTAGTCTCTCATGCTCACCAAAGCTACATTTATTTACAGTAAAAACAATAATATTGTGAAATTATTACAATTTAAAATAACCGTTTTCTATTTTTATATATTTAAAAATTTATTCTTAAAATAAATTCTATAAAATATATTCCTGTGTTCACAAAGCTGAATTTTCAACAGCAATTACAGCAACATTTCTTATTAGTATTACTGTTGAAAACAGTAGTGCTGCTTAATATTTTTTGTGGAATAAGTTATAAAAAAAAATGTTTTCAGGATTCTCTGAATATTTGAAATATAAATATTTGTATCAATGTAAATGTTTTTACTGTCACATTTGATCAGTTTAATGCATCCTTGACAAATAAAAGCAATTCCTTAAAAAAAAAAAAAAACAAACTACTTTAACTACTATGTACTTTCCCTTACTATAATCACATTGATACAATGCACTTAATGTCTACATACATGTCTTCACAATATACTTACATTTAAAAAAAACAAACAAACAAACAAACATATATATCCTGTAATTACATCTGTAATTAATTTCAGTAGTTATATATAACTACATAATTACCCCTATCCCATAACCCTCCTTAAACTCAATCACAGCACCAAATTTGTCCCTAACCTTACACTTATCCTACTTCAATATAAGCAAAAGAGAATATAATCAGAAGGAGTACATTGTAGCAAACAATTAATTATTTCGGAAGCAAGTACATAGAAGTTAAAGCCATTGAATATAAAGTGGGACCAACTATTCTTACTGACCCCACACTTTTGAACAGTACTGTATTTACTAGCGCTTTAATATGCCCCGCCTAAATGTGCAGTTTCCACAGGAAACACATCAACCCAGTGTTTAACTCTGAAAGGTTTTAGCCCTGCACTCACCCTGCAGCAGTAGTGCATGCAGCAGAGCATGGGAGGGGGGTCACTCTCTTTGGACTGGGATAGGCACACGGGACAGTGGGCCACGGGGCCTGGGGCCGGCTGGGGGTTGCGGATCTTGAGGCCGGCAGCCAGGACCAAGGCGTCTGGGTCGTCTGTGTACCGCTGGATCAGCAAGTCCACGTTCCATTTGCAGTGAATAAGCAGGTGCTCAGCCCGGTCCAGATCCAGGCTCAGGGTCCCCGCCACCTGCTGGACGGTGCGCTGCATCAGCTGCTTGACCTCCTCCTGAGTCATTGTGCGACCCATGGAGAACAGCACGGCCTCCAGCACGCCGTCCTCTGGATGCTGCGGGGGAACTATTAGACCTCCCAGGCTGCAGAGGGAGATATATACACACACAAAACGTCATTATGTGGATGTGGACTGTTAAATCACTGACTTTCTGGGATGGGCATTTTGAGCAAACGTTTCCACATTCGCAGTGCTGTTTATCTGGGAGAACGGATTTAAATGTGGTAAAATTCAATGCTATACTTTCATTGGTAGCTGGAAGAATCATCAAATCAGCCAAAACATTTAATAAACCAACCAAAAACAAAACAAAACAAAAAACCACTTCTAATTGTGTGAGACTCGGCAGTGCTCTTCCATGTGGACTTGCTCAACATTTATTACCATTTAAAAGCCATTTTTAAAAAAAGTCACATTTATTGATTTTATTCTGGTCAAATATAAAAATTTGAACTCCCTGATATGCACCACTTTTAATAAGGCAATAATATAATTATCCCTTTGCATCGATTAAAAATAAATTTTGTTCATTTTGAAAAATGTATCACCTTAAATAGAATTTAAATAGACCTTTAAATAGAATAAATGAGCAACAAACATGATGCAAAATTTAAAATGTATTTTTTTTTTTTTAAAGTGATAAACATAAGTTGCCTTGTTTGAAAATATCTAGCATATTTATGCTAAAATTTTGTACTGAAGAAATATAAGTATTAGATTTTTAAAAAGTGGACAAAAAACATAAAAGCATTTCCCAGTAGACTCAGTCTTTCTGCGGTAGTTCAGCTAAAAATGTAAATTTTGTCATTTACTCACTCTGATGTTGTTCCAAAACCAATAAGACTTTTATTCATCTTCAAAACACATATGAAGATATCTGAACAGATTTAATTGAGCTTTTTATTCATATATAAACATCCATTAATGCACAAACATAGCACATATATGGTAAATGGAAGCTTAAATGTGCTTGCAAAGAGATTTGTTTTTGTGTCAAGCAAGTGCGTTTTGACCATGTGTTGTGTTTTCATATGTGAATAAAAGAAAATTAAATCAGTTTGTGTCTCTTCAGAAGACTTGGATTAAACCAATCGATTCATAGAAATTGCTTTTACAATGTCTAAAAATATGTATTAAAAGTTTTGGTTGCATAGCCTTTCAATGGACGGACAAAATAGATGAGGCAAAAAGCAGAAGATATTAAAAATACCTTCATTTGCACTCTCAAGATAAACAAAAGGGTGTTTTAAAACATTTACGGGTGAACTAACCCTTTCACTACAGCACAGACAGGAACTGAGCAGCCTTCATTTAATAACAGGACTGAATTTCAGTCAACCGATGATCACAAACTTTAGTGCTATTTATAACTCTTGCAACATAAGAAAAAGAGCATGTCATAAGGCATTCCGTTGGCTGATGCCAATATTCATTCTGACCAACAGGGTTCGTACAGAAACTGCAAAATGAAATTCCAGGACTTTTCAAGCACTACTTTTTTGGTTTTCAATGATTAAAAATGGCACAAATAAAGTGCAGCACAAAAACATGCAATGACTGTGGCAACTTTAACATTTGAAAGGATATTATGGCAAATTTATCAATTTCCTTATTTAAACTGAATTTTTTTTTTCATGAATATGATTGACCTGAATAATGAAAGCTGTATCATACACTTGGGAAATGATGAGCTTTATCACCCCTTATCAACACTAGTGTGTGTGACGATACACCTAGCTCAGGAGATATACAGATACTTGGTTCAACTAGAATGAGACAATATTTTAATACTATTTTTAAGATTTTTTTTTAAAATGACAAAATATTTGTCTTTTAATCCCACAAATCTAAACAATGCAGTTGTATTTTGAAATATTTTAACTAATCTAGGGCTGTAACTAATGACTATTTTGGTAATCAAGTAATTTACTGATTATTTTGACAATTAAGTAATCTGATATTTTTTATATTTTTTATTTGATTTATATATAAACAAACGATGAGGCAATAATAATTGGTTTAAATAAAGTATCAAAACCAAGTGATTACATGGTTTTACTGAACAACACTGTTAAATTACATAATGTAATATACATAATATGAACATAACCAACTGAAGTTTATTATGTATTATAACAAACACCTGCAGAGGGCGCCAACGGCCTGGCAATGCTTCACTTTACAGAATGATTCGAGGACATTAAATCCATGTAATTTTAATATTTGGCCACCTGCAAACTCAGAGCGAGGGTGTGAACTTTTATTTCAAATTGTGATGTGCAACAATTCATGATGTACAACAAATTGCATACTTAGAAATATGTAGATGAATTCTCCTGTATTGGTTTATACATGATTTACGTTACAAATCTAGTGAGATAACATGCACTGTTTTCCTTTTACAAGCGTGGAGATGTGTAACACAGTGCAACACAAAACGCGTCAGACGTTATATGTGCTCCCAAATGATACCCAAACGAACAGCACATGCAATAAAAGACTGAACAATATAATGCAAGCACTATCAAATGTTTCACCACAAACACAACTTTATACTAATATCACAAGACCGCTTTTCACCTCAAGGAGTAATATTGCGAGATCTCGTGCGCTGCTAAAAGCCAGGCAAAATGGCTTTGTATTTATATCAGATGCGCTGCATCGTTATTTTTGAGTAAAAATAGTGTTTTATTGAGGGAAAATAACACTTATTTCAAATATACTGCCCTTTAAACACTCACGTACTCCTCAAGTACCTTCTCAAAAATATGGCTGTTTTCAAGGGTTTTCCTGGACTTAAATTTCAAAAAGTCAAATTCAAGTACTTCAAGCACTTTAAGCACCTTGTCAGACCCTGGACCAATGAGGAATGGACTAGCTCTGTCCTTGAGTAGGTCACAGTTAGCACAACTTCAGACGTTAAACCACATCAAAACAGAAAAAAAACAAGCAGCAAACACTTCCTGTGCCGTTGAAAATGCATTTGCCAGTATTTGCCCCAAATACAGACTCTGCTCTGAAACCTAGTGAGCTGCTTCCCTGTTTACTGCAGTCTTCTAAGATGAATGATTCGGAACGCTCTACATGAGCAGCAACTCCACATATCCCACAAACCTCTTTCATAATCTTTCATAACAGCATCAGGAGGCCGTAGTGCTGTCAAATTATTCATTATGATTAATCGCATCTGAAATAAAAGCTTTTGTTTACATAATATATGTGTGCGTACTATGTATATATAAATAAACACACATGCATGTATATATTTTGAAAATATTTACATGCATTTACATGCATATATGTATATTCATATAATTTATATTATTTATAAATATATTTAATATATAAACATAACATTTTTCTTAAATATATACATGGATGTGTGTGTATTTATAAATATACACAGTACACACACTTATTATGTAAACAAAAATGTTTATTTTGAATGCGATTAATCGTTTGACAGCACTAGGAGGCCGTCTATGTAGGAAACTCACTAGGTTTTGAAACGGAGCTGCACACACAGACAAACGAAATATAAGAGCTTTCAACAAAAAAGCAAAAGGATAGACAAGCTACTCGCCCCAATGAGTGCACCTGTTCGGTATCAGTGCATCTCTCGTTTCAGTAAAAAAAAAAGAAAAGCCCTGAGAGGGGAAAAAAACGTCAGTGAAAGCCACACTCTCCGCCTCCTTTCTTGCACAGGGTGGGGGGGTCTAGGGATCAAGGGTTAAGGGTCATCAGCACACCTGGTGTCGGCTTTGCTGCCACCACTGCTGCTTGCGGAGCTTTTTTTCACGTCCATCTTAAAGGAGAACTGCGCCTGGCCCTTCCGGGGTGTGGACGGGTCCTCCATCAAGAACTCCACGATGTGTGGGCTTTCCTCGTTGCGGCGGAGGTAGCCTTTGTTGATGACGTGCATGATGCAGGACAGCACATCTGTAGTGCTGCAGCTGAAGCGAACCGAGGTGCGAGTCCGACTCGACTCCTGCTTCTGACACCGGTCCAACACCTGCAACGGCACAGGAAACACGCAAAAAGCACAAACGTCTCGTTTTTCTATTATCACTTTTGTTCATAATTAACACTAAAATCTAAAGAAAAAAAACATACATGCAAAAGCACATTTTCCATAAAGACAATAAAGTCTACTTTCAGAACTATCCGATTTGAATTTTCATGAAAATTAAAACATTTTTTTATTTACATACAGCATTTTTTTCCATTGTAAAAGCAGTATTACTACTAGGGCTGTCACTAAGGATTATTTTGTTAATTGAGTAGTCTGACGATTATTTTGACAATTAATAAAAAAAAAAAAAAAAAAAAAAAATATCCATGAAAAAAATAATCCATACTTTACCATGAACACTAAATTGTCAATATGCATCTCCTTCTCATTCTTCATGATTTGCACAATGAGACAGTAGATGTAGTTTCTCTTCCTCTCTAGTGTGAGCGCAGCATCTTCATCCACATTCAGGTAGGTCTGCTTGGGAAGCAGGAAATGACAACCCTGGCTGTCTGAGCTCTGCGAGAGGGTCTTCTTGTTCAGTCTCAGGACTCCTGAAAAATTAGATTTTTTGTACATTCAGAATTCAAAACACTGAACCCTGAGTAATTCAAACCAGTGATTAAGATATTGATGTTTTTTTTTGATTTTTTTATTATTAAAAAAACAAATATAGTTTTTGGTATTTTTTGTAAGTTTTATGTTTTTGAAAGTCTCTTATGTTCACCAAGGCAGTATTTATGAGTTGAAAATGCAGTAAAACTGTATTGTGAAATATTTTAGAATTGAAAATAAGAGTATTCTATTCTAATTTATTTCAAGATGTAATTTATTCTTGTGATGCAAAGCTGAATTGTCAGCATCAGTACCAGTCTTCTGTGTCACATGATGCTTCAGAAATCATTCTAATATGCTGATTTAAATCCCAATTATTACAGCTTTCTTATTTTTGAGTTTCAAATCAGCTGCCAAAAGGACAAAATTCAATATATATATTTAAATGAAAGAAAATATATATTTTTAAATTGAAATAATATTGGACAACTTCACTGTATTTTGTTTTTACTGTACTTTACATTACTGTGTTTTACTGTATTTTTGATCAAATAAATGCAGCCTTTATGAGCATAAGAGACCTCCAAAAAAAAAAAAAAAATCTAACTTATTCCAAACTTCGTGTATATTCAAATACTTTTTCTGTTGTATTCCTCAATGCACTGATTTCTTTTAAACCAAGGCATCAAGAAAACAGACGTCACCTCGTTCTGTCGTACTGAGGATTTCTCACCTTTTATGGGGTCCTGGCTGGAGCCGGTGTGAGTGAGGATCCCCTTCTCTGCAGTGAGAGGTTTGAGGGCATGGCTCAGCACGGCTGGAGAGAGACCTGTGGCCTGCTGCAGCATCTCCACATTCACATCCTGTGGAACAGGAAGAAAGTGAACAATTCTGATGTATAAAAACTTCAAATCATGTTTTGGTCTTCAGATAGTACCTCATGTTTGTTGAACTGTAGCAGGATGTACATCTGCAGTGTGGAGACGTAGAGAGTACAGGAGCCGTACTGAAGCTCAGCGTGGCCGAGCCATGTCCACTGCAGCCGCCGAGGCTTACTGTGCGTCAAACCATACATGCGCTGACCTACAGGACAGATACACACATACAGATTAACTTCAAACTACAACAGAACAGCCAGAAAGAACCGACCGTCTTCAGAAACGCTTTGATGTCATTTTCATTTTGTCTTTCCTGTAATGCCTGATAAAGTAGAGCTTATTTGAATACAGCCGTTACCGGGGAAACCACTATATTTCTCCCACTGCTGACAGTGAATTTACATTTGCAAGTCAGCGGGAAACACTGGTGTCTGACAGCAAACAAATAAAAATCATGCTTCAGAACGGTTTTGAGAAGGTGCTTCAGTTTTGAGCAATGTATCATTACTATGAATTAGGATACTACTACTACTATATATTTACTCAAACTCTCTTTTATGAGATGAAGGGGTAAAAAAAAGAAAAGAAATCAGCCAAACATATCGGCCAGAAAAAATTAAAAAAACAAAATAAAAAATAATAAAAATAATATTATATATTTATATATATATATATATATATATATATATATATATATATATATATATATATATATATATATATCTATATATATATATATATATATATATATATATATATATCTCATCAGCTGCCCGGATTTCTAAATATCGGTATCGGCAAGAGAAAAACCCATATCGGTCGACCTCTGTTTGCATTGCCAGAGATCATGGATATTTCAACTAACCGTTGGCATAAAAGTCTGTGAATTCAGCCAGGTAATTGCAGAGTTGAGCAGGGAAGTGTTTGCTGGGGTCCTCGAGGTAGCAGGGAGCCGACACAACCCAGCAGCGAGGGGACAACACCAACACTTTCACGTCACTGTCTTCCTCGGGTTCAGACACGTCCTCATCCATCATCTGATCACAAAAACATGACGAACCACAAAATGCACCGCATTAGCATTTAAAAGGACAACGGATTTCTAGAAATTTCTTCCTAAAATCACAACTCAGGTACATCTATAATGCATAGGGATGTGCATCAAACATTTCATCATTATTAGGGATGTGCAACAGCGATCGAGTACTCGGCCCAGCCACGACAGCAATGATTGATCATGAAAACGTTGATCGTGGAAAAAAAAAAAAAAAAAACATTCGGATTGTTATTGCATCGGATTGTTAATGCTTTTCATATAAAAGTATTTCGGAGATGCAAGTGCACTTAACCGCAGCTGCGATCGAGCTTCAGGACAACAAACACAAAGTGCAAGTGAAAGTCTATCAGTGCACGAGTTTCGTGCATCTAATAGTACTGCATCCCAAACAGCAGAAATTAATGCCTATCTAAAGCATATTTAAATTAAAACATGGCTGATGGAAGCACACACTGTCAAGCAATGTGCACGCGTCTCACAGCGCAATTTCTATGCAATGAAGCCCACTGCGTCTCTAGCGCACACACGTGCCATTTGCAGGGGAAAAAAAACAGCTCAGAATAGATTCAGAATCGCTGAAGAGAGAACTGCGATTCATCGGAGAATCTATTTTTTTTTCTCCCACCCCTAATATATATATATATAAATATATATATAAATATATATATAAATATATATTTATATTAGTTTATTATTTGTTTTCATTTTGGTTTATTTTGGGTTTTTTTTTATTAAATTTATGTTTATTATTTATATTTATTTATATTGATTTAGGCTATGTTTTTCTCTCTCGTAAAGCCAACAAGGAAGTGACTTAAACTGTAATTCATCAACTGGCCGCTAAAGGCTGGCTGCCAAAGGGATCCATCAATCCCATAGACTCCCCATGTTAAAATGCCCAACTTTACAGCAGAAAAAACATGTTTACAGCCTGGTTCAAAAACTGCTTTTTGTCTATATAGCTAATTTTGGCCTTCATGACAACTGTGAGGGGGGTGATTTTTTTTTATAACTCATCCATTTAAATTATATTAAGCCTTAAAGTTCTGCATAATTAAGGGCGTGGCCACTTGAGTGACAGGTGGATTGCCGCTGCTGACACTGCCGTCGAGCTATGTGGGCGTGGCTTCAGCAACCAGCTCCCGCCTCTTTGCCCATTTCCGATTATCCGGGAGTAACAGGTGGTTATGCACTGCCAAGATGGCGATGGCCCGCTCTGCACACTTTGAGCTTCAAAAACGCTCTTCAGGAGTCTACGGGTGACGTCACGGACACTACGTCCATGTTTTTATACAGTCTATGATATATATATAGACCCTGCTCTCAAAGAAATCAGGAAAGTTGTCTAGAGAGGACAAGAGAGATGTATTAATACCAGGTGTAAAGTTGTAGTCTATTGTTCTCACCTCCTCAAAGTTCTCCAGAGTCTTGTCCAGCTGCTGTAGACGGTAAAGATGAAACTCCTGTTGAAGCTCCTCAGATTCACTGAGGTTGGTCAGCATCTGCTGGGGAAACCGGTTTGGGAAGCAGGTACCGATCTGCTCCACCACAGCACTCTCTAACCACACCTTCCCCTGACCCAACAGCCGATCTCCCAGATAGTACCTGAGCACAGAGGAAGAGATGTACAATGTGAAAAACAGGGTGAACCATAATAAAAGCTTGTGTTTCCCCAGAAAAAAAAATATTGTGCCATGCTTTTTAATCTTATAGAAATAATGATATTTCATTGATAAAACAGTTAAGTTGATCACCCATTTTTAGAACAAATACAAAAATAGTCATATCATTATTAGAAATATCATTATTTCTGAAATATCACTCATCCCCAGTTAGCAGCAGCTGTTCTCCTACCTGTAAAAGTGCTCAAAGGTGTTGGCCAGCTCCAGACCAGAGAGAAACAGCATGGGCTCCAGGAACTGCTGGAGCTGGTTCAACGTGTCCACATTTCCAGAGTCCCCTCCACTTTCCTGGATCATCTTGTCTATGTACTGTGCAAAACGTTCACTCACTTCAAGTGAGGTAATAAACAAACAGAATTACTTTTGACTTTTCTCATTTCAATTCAAAATATCCTAATGGTCCAAAAACAAACCCTAATTAGTTATTGAATTATGAATTAGATTACATGGGCAATATGACAGACATAATCTTGACAGGTTTCACAAAATTCACCCAAGTATTCCCTGTTGACTCACATGCATAGCGGTCAGGATGGAGAGCTGGAGCAAGGCGGCAGAAAAGCCCTGACGGAGCGCAAGCACAAAGGCAGTGTGCTGGCCAAAAAGTTCCTCCATGGCTTTCTTCAGCCGGAGGAACAGAGCCCTGTAACGCTCTACGAAGTCAGGGAGGCTGCATGTCGAATCTAGGAAACTCTTTACCTGGAAAGATCCAAACAAACATGATAGGAACTGATAAGTGGAATTTTGCATTCATACAGTTCATTTCAGGCTGGGACACATTGATGGTCCACCAACATATTTTTAATTAAATGAACTGAAACATGGACACGTGGAATAGGTGCTTTAAAGTTCACAGATTTCTGAATGATTTCTCATTTTGTTCAGGTATTTTGACTAATTTGATTATACTTTCACCTACTAAAGCTCCACATTTAAATCCTACATTTCACCAAATCTAAAATAAATGTCTAACCTGTCGCTGAACGACACCTTGCCAGCACAAAGCGATGCCTGCAATGCTGCTAGTATTCTTCACTTTTGGTTTGCTAGAGGATGAAGATGAGCTCACTGTTGTCGTTTCCTTATTCTTTCCCTCTTTACCATCTGCAAAACAAAAAAGGACATAAATTAGGACTCTTGACAAATTGCACCAAATTTCCAAACCAGGCACACATGACATGTGGCTACTAACCAAAACATCACCAAAAACGATGTGCCAGAAATTAGGGCTGCACAATTAATCAAAATCTTGGTTCCCTTTAAATCTGTAGTTAACTTCTAACATGCATTTTGAAAACAAAGAATTTTAGTGTTTATTTTTATTTCCAAGATTTTTTGGCCTCCACAAATCTGGAGTAAAGCAATGGCACTGTACAGGAAAGCAATTCACCTGATTTGAAAAATGGGCACATTAAAAAGTGTCAGCTACAAGCATAAAGGTCTTTGTGTTAAAGAAAAACAACAACAACAATAGTTTTCCAATGCAAAATAGAAATACTAAATGTTGTAATGATAAAATTCAATATTATATAACATTACAACAAAAATAAAACAACCTGACTAGGGGGAAAAATAATAAATAAATCAATAATTAAAACAGACTAAAGTGGACCAGATAGAAATTCACTTTCAAGTTTTGGCTTCAATGTGAACGCAAAGAGAACAGTTAATTTTCACTGGATTTGATTTTCAAGTTTGAGTTTGAGTTGTTAGAAGGACTCAAGTGTGAACTCTTTGTACTGGCTGCAGAACATGGACAAAAAATCATTTTGGAGATAAAAGGGCATGAAAATTTGCAGTTTTTTAACCTACTTATTAGCAAGAAAGCTGCTGTTTCAATATGGTTTATGATATTTTGTTAACCATGCAACTGAAATACATGAAATGTTTATCCAATTGCAGTCGTAAATGATCAAATCGTGCAGCCCTACCAGCAACTTAAATGGGAAGCCAGAACAATTCAAAAACAAATT